>NC_141548.1:43615000-43915000 GCF_021556685.1 Rattus norvegicus
CGAATCCAAAGAATCATCAGCAGAGAGGGGAAACTGTAATTATCGGCACACTGGCCACCTGACAGACAGACACTGTGTACATGCACAGGCAGACATGTAAACAGGCACACAAGCCACAAGGTGGGCACACACCTACAGAGGCTGGCTGACAAACATAAAAGGCAAAAGTGCTCACCTTTGACATCAAGGCTGCATTTACAGAGAGTCACACAAAAGTGGTGTCTGCCATGATCAGGTTTATAAAAGGTCGCAGGTTTACAAAAGGTTACACCACTGCTTACTTCGGGGATCCTCAGACATTCAGCGTCAGCCTTGCTTTGCTCCCCAGATGTTTAGCACTGGCTATCTTGAACTACATCAAAAAGCCATTCATTATCAGTACCATGTTGTTTAAATACAAGCTGGCCCATGTGGCCTCCTCGACCCCTCTGTGAACACCACATCTTTGGCTCTTTGACAGAATAGTTTGTGAGTCGGAAGCCGTCAAAGGTTAATTTGATAGCCAGAAGTGTTGGCTACGAAAATGCCGGTTTGTACAATGGCTAATTGTTTTCTTATTTTTGGATGTGCTGTGGACTAAGGAAGTAATCTATTTTCAATAACTGTGGAAGGTGCTTCTGGCTTCCAAACAAACTTCATAATTTCCAGATGGTAGTGGCCCAGCGTAGACTGCTGGGAAGAGGGGTGGAGGGCGTGGGGCTTCCAAATAACAGTGGGTCCTTCTTACTATTGCCTCTGGCTGCAGTGAGAGAGAAAAGCAGATCCTAGACTGTTCTCGCCTGACCCTTTTCACCAGGCGATGATGGGGCTCCTTCAAGCCTGACCCTTCCCACTCCCGAGGATAGCTTCCTCCGTCCTGTGGACAGCATGCACTCACAGTGGTAAGGTTAGTCCGAAAGTCATGTGTAGTCACACTGCCTTTAACTCCTGCACTCAGGAGACAGAGGCAGGCAGATCATTGTAAGCTGGAGGCCAGCTCTGGACCTGCCTGGGCTACATAGTCTTCAAACAGGAAACAAACAGTTCCTCCCAGTCATCATGTAGTGGGGGAAATGAATAACACTATTGATTTTTAACTCGAAGACTGAACTATAATAGGTGTAATCAATGCAAGGTTTTGAATGAATTACCTTGAAAAAAGGATTAGCTGACACCACACTTTACAGCTCAGGGACTTGGAATGGATTATCCCCAAACCACAATTAATTGGCAAAATACAGAAAACAAGAGCAGACTCCTGGAATTCACTAACATTACCATTTAAAGAAGTGGCTAAGGTATGGGAGCTTAGAATTCGGAAGTGATGCTTGTGTGTGTAATCTGGCACAGGGCAGTGGAAAATTCTCTGCACTGGGGAAGCAGGGGATAAGAGCTTTCTCCCAGAGTCAGCCTCTGTCCGGATGTGTCCTTGGGCAAGCATCTTAGCCTCTGCCGAGCTCACATTTCTGTGTTTGTAAGAGGGAGGGCTGGAATTAGATGATATCTCTGTTCTCTTCCAGATCCAGTATTTTATTACTTCAAAACCTCTTCACCTGACGGCAAGATGCCTCAGCAGCTAAAAGTGCTTGCCACACAAACCTGATGACCTGAATTTAATTCCCATAACCCACATGGAGAACTGACTCACAAAAGTTATCCACTGAGCAATACATTCCTTCTGTGGCACACACAAACACACATATACATTTACACACATCCACTCATGCGAACACACACATTCATACCCTCAGACACACATGCACACACAAAACTCATACTCACCCAGAAACACACATACACTTGCACTGACACACATATGTACACACTCACACATATGGAGATGCACTCACATTTAATCACATATACACATACACACACATACACATGCACACACTCAAAACACGCACATAAGCACACACATATTCACACGCACACACACATACACATATACATATATACAAAGCAAAATAAAAAATACACAATCATAAATAACAAAAATAGAACAGCAACAACAACAACAAAAAAAAAACAAAACAAAAAAACACCCTGCTCAGCCGTGATCAGTATAGTAGAAAAATCTGCGGCTACAAGCAAGACGTCTTTTGTCCTGTATGCCACACGTAAGGCCATCTGTCCTGTCCAGTGTATGTGAGAGAGCCGTTTATACAGCTAGCTGACTGTCACCTGGGGCTTTGTCTCCTCAGTAAACATCCCAAGTCTTGGCACAGGTGGAGGCCCTGTCAATGCTGAGTGGAATGAGTGAATGGCGCCCTCAGTTGGTGGTCACAAGTGTAGAACATGGTTTCCTTGAATGCACTTCCAGCCACCGTCCTGTTTCCTCTTCAAAGCCAAATCCCCTATATGTTCTACCCATTCCATTTCCTTCTTCTCATTCCCTGACCTGCAGATTCCAATCTGTCTTCTGTTCAGGGCCACCAAACAAACCAAAGCTCTCTAGAGTCTTCTGTGTTGGTAAACCAAACAACTTCTCCCGGGGCCCGGGGCTGGGGTTAAGCTCCATCAATCAATACTAAACGCTGTTCATTGTGTTAAGGTTTGTTGAACATTTCTTGAGTATTTTTCTAGAAGTATCTCTGATGCTTTTCTTTGAATGAAGCTATCAAAAGACAACTATCATTTATGCCTTGAAGCCTTGAGCAGGAATCGCTCTGAAAGAATTAGCCTTCATCTCTGAGGGACATTGTCACCAGGGTTGTTGGAAAAGACTTCCCTTTCCAAAGACCTCGTGACTTAGCCTAAAACCTTGTGAGTGACGGACAGGAGGAAAGCTTGGGACTTGTGTCGTGGCTGGTGTTCCAGTCACACACACCGTCACTTCATACCACCCTCCTGGCTGTCTAACTGGGTTGCTGAGCTCACTGGTTGAGTCAACCTAGGGAAGTCCCTGTGCTGCCCCGTGGGGTAGCAACATTTCTTTACCCACTTGTAATTTTGTCATAAGTAGGACAGGAGGAACTGGTATCATGACAGGGAGACGGCTGACGGTCGAGCCTCAGAAGTGACAGCAGCCCCTGCCTCACTGATAGTGATACTGAAAATTTGGGAGAGTCCCAGTGGAGTTGCCACTGTTGCCAGAGAAATCAGTGTCCCTTTATGAGAGTTTTAGTCCCATTAATAAAGGAATTGAAGAACAAACTCAGAAGAAGACTCAAGGGTAATTTAATCAGAATTTAAAAGAAAAACACCAGGCTAGACAAACTCTCTCTCTCTCTCTCTCTCTCTCTCTCTCTCTCTCTCTCTCTCTGGCAGACACAACAGAACCCTATGGCATAACTGCACAGAGGTCAGGAATTCAGGGAAGAGGGCTTACAGATTATCTTAATAAAGGAAAAATGATTCTTCCTTTCTCTTCAGCATGGTTTAAGGTAGATCCACTCTGAACATGGAGAAGACAATGTGTCTTCACACACAGGTAGACTCCGTTCTTTACTGATCGCCGTAGCAGTAGGACAAGGTGTCCAGGGGTAGACAGAGTGTAGAGCAGAGGAAGCAAATGTAGGTGGTAGGGATAACAAAGGCTGTAGACGGACAGAATGAGACAAGTAGCCCAAGACTTGTTGTTGTTGTTATTGTTGTTGTTGTTGCTGTTGTTGTTGTTGCTGCTGCTGCTGCTGTTTTATAATTTCGAGGCATGTTTCTATCTCTTTGCGGTCCAGACTGGCCTAGAACTCATGGCAGTCCCGCCTCAGCCTCTCGGGGACTGAGATTAGAGGTGTGAGCCAGAACCTTGGCTTCCTGTTTTTTTTTGTTTTGTTTTGTTTTGTTTTTTTGGTTCTTTTTTTCGGAGTTGGGGACCGAACCCAGGGCCTTGCGCTTCCTAGGCAAGCGCTCTACCACTGAGCTAAATCCCCAACCCCGGCTTCCTGGTTTTTTAAACCTAGCTAATGAAGGTGGAGCCACACGGCCTGCTCATCCCTTAAAGCTCGACTCTTAATACTGGGTAGAAGAAGCTTCACCATGAGTTTGGGAGAACACGGTCTCCCACCTTCACAATCTCTTTCCTTTTTCCTTTTTATTAACTTTTTTACTGACTTTTTTGTTGTGAAATTTTCATCATGCACACGGATTCCTTTCATCTCCCCCTCCCTTCATATCTCCCCTTCGCCCTTGCAATCTCCCGGCAAAAGGAAAATAAAAAATAGAAATAGAAATAGAAGAACTAATAAAAAACAAACAAAACAATAAAAAAAAACATTAAAAAAATTTAAAAAAAAAAGGGGGGGGGGCTGGAGAAATGGCTCAGCGGTTAAGAGCACTGACAGCTCTTCCAGAGGTCCTGAGTTCAATTCCCAGCAACCACATGGTGGCTCACAGTCATCTGTAATGGGATCCAATGCCCTCTTCTGGTGTGCCTGAAGATAGCGACAGTGTTCCCACATACGTGAAATAAATAAATCTTAAAAAGATAAATAAACAAAACCAAAATCTTGTCCTGGAAGCCGCACTACGTCACGGTGTGTCCCACACTTCTCTACTCACAAATGTTCACTGCAGAGGTCTGGTTCCAGGCCTCTGACTTCTGCTACATTATCAATACCAGCTCTTCACCTGGACTCTTCTCGAATCTCTCTCTTCCGGAGATCCTGCAGCTTTGCATCTGCAGGACCGCCCCTTCACGTACTCCAGGAGTTCATAGACGGGATAGTCGGAGTGCAGTCCTTTCTTAACCTCTCGGGCCAGTCAGTGCTTCCAGTATGTGTGTGGGTGTACCGCCATGCGTGGAGATGGGCAACCTCCCAGAAGCCACACGCCGAGAACTTTCCTCACAACAACCAGCAAGCCAGAGGCTCCTCTGCTTTGTAAGGATATTCACTGGCTCGAGTCTCCTCGAAAAGTGAAGGCTCTGAGTTGCTCCTCCGTTATACAGCCTTGGGCTTGTTTGTATCCTTCCGGGGAGGAGAGCTCTTTTTACACGGTTCTTTTTGGCAGTCTTTCCCTGACCACACCCATCTGCCAGACTTCACTAATTCTGTTATCACTCTATGGTTCTCTACAAATGCCCTGGGGTAGAAACCTTATCGCACATTCTGATCCAACAAAATTTGCAAGGGTAACTTTTGAAGCCAGTGGTTTATTCTAACCATGAGAAAGCTCCTTCCCAGGGGGTTGGTTGGGGTGGGGAACACGCTTGTAGAAGAAGGGGAGAGGGATGGGATAGGGGGCTTATGTCTGGGAAACCAGGAATGGGAATAACATTTGAAAAGTAAATAAAAAAATCCAATTTTAAAAAAAGAAGAAAGCTCCTTCCCTGATTCTCTCAGCTAAACTAACTGGCTAGGCTAAAACAATCATGTTAGTTACAACCCAGACTCTTGCTGCTGAGGCTTTAACCTCCTCCCATACCGTTTTGAATTGGGTTGAGTCCGCTGAGGAAAAGCCTGGAGCTTTCTCTCTCTCCCCTTAAGGAAATCTCTAAGCCCGGACCCTGGAGCTGCAGGTGAGGAAGTGGCCTGCTTCTCTTGTGAGTAGCCCCTTGCTTTGTGCAGCGGCAGTGTTAGCCTCTGGCCTCCTTGGCTTGTCAGTGTTAGCCTCTGGCCTCCTTGGCTTGTCAGTGTTAGCCTCTGGCCTCCTTGGCATGCTTCCCATAGTAAAACCTCCTCCCTACAAACAACCTGGGGGACAGATGGAGCCTTTGCATTTGGTGTGGAGCCTTAACAATACAGAGTCTTACCCCTTTAGGTGGATGCTGGCTAACGGGGAGAACATCTGGCCTTTCCACGGGACTCACCTAGACTTTAGCATGTAGCCGTGAAGGTGGGATACAAACTTGTGGTTGCCTGTTCATCACTGTTGAGCGTGGAGTTTCTGACACAGTGAACTAGGAGTGGAGAGGATGGCACTCATGGTTCAAAGCCAGGAACTCCCACTGTTCTAACCAAGTTTTACTGGTTTTTCTTGAATAAAATCTTTATTTCCTGTATGCCCTTAGGATAATTTCCAGAGCAAATGTTCTGGGTTTTGCTCACAAATTTCCCCAGTATGTTTGCTTGGTTGGAGACTGAGGCACTCCCTGCCTGTCACTCAGTAAGTGGAAACCACAGTGTTTGTTGTTTTAAGGTAATAAGAGTGTGGCCACTTGCTTTGTGGCATAGAAAATATTGCAAAGAGGACTAGAGCCCACACAGAAGTGAAGAGATATTGAAACAAGCAAGCTTTGTGATAAATTGATAAGTAGTTAAGTTGAAAATGATAATAATAACTACAATCAACAGGACTGTGGATGTAGCTGAGGCTTGTCTGGTGCACGCAGAATCCTGGACACCATCTCCAGCACTGAGTACACACAGCGTGGTAACACCGCCTCAGAGATGGAAGCAAGAGAGGACCTGAAGTTCAAGGTCGTCTGTTACATAGAGAGTTTGGGCCGCTGCAAGAGATCTTGTCTCAAAAAGAAAAAAACAAAAACAAGAAAACAAACAAACAAGACCACTAGTCTTATTTTGAATGTGAAATATTTTAAAATAATTTTAGCAGGAGCAGTCAATATTGAAAACACTGCCGGGGTTGGGGATTTAGCTCAGTGGTAGAGCGCTTGCCTAGCAAGCGCAAGGCCCTGGGTTCGATCCCCAGCTCCGAAAAAAAGAACCAGAAAAAAGAAAAAAGAAAAAAGAAAAAAGAAAACACTGCCACCTCTTGGGAGTAGACAGTAATTGCAGGCAAATGCATTGCATTTGTGGCATTATTTTTGCTCTAATAAAACACTGGACAGAAACAGCTTAGGAAAGGAAGTGTTTATATTGGCTCCTGGTTTCAGAGGTTCATAGTTCATCATGGCAGGAAAAGCAAAGCAACACATCCTTGGTGGTGGAGTGTGCAGTAAAGCATTTTGTTCAGATGGCCTCTGACCAGTAGGCAGAGAAAATAGGCTAGAACCTAAAGCAGATAGAACCTTCCCAGGCATGCCAGTAGTGACCTTCCAGCCAGCTACACACTATGGTGTAAAATAGTGGTTCCCAACCTTCTTGATGCTGCAACCCTTTAATACAATTTTCATGTTGTGGGGACCCCCAACCATAAAGTTATTTTCCTTGCTACGTTATAACTGTAATTTAACCACTGTGATGAAACCTAAAGTAAACATCTGATATGCAGAATATCTGATATGTGACCCCTGTGGGGGTCAAGACCCACAGGCTAACCTCCTAGTGTGAATGCTATAGCTTCCTGAGGTGGGAAGCAAGCTCTTAAAACACTGACTTCTGATCCCAAGGGATCTGTGTCCTCCCATAATGCAAAATGCATTTAGTCCAACTTTAAAAGTCTCCATGGGGCTGAGGACATGACAGCTCAGGAGTTCAGAGCACTTACTGCTCTTACAGAGGGTGGGAGTTCAGTTCCGGGCACCCATGTTGGATATGTCATGGTTGTCTATGACTTTAACTTCAGAGGATCTGATACCCTCTTCTGGCTGCTCTGTGCACTCGTATTTACACGCAAACATACATGCACTCGCACACTTATTTAAAACACAACATTTTTTAAATCCTCATTGTCTCACCAGTACCAACACTGTTCCAAAGTCCAAAGTTCCACGAGTTTACTGAGGCAATCTCTCAGCTGTGAGCCCCTGGAAATTAAGGAATCATGGAAGCTACATAATTCCAGAGTGCAGTGGCCCAGAGCAACATTCTGGATCCAGAAGGAAAGTGAAAGACAACAGCAAAGAAACTGAGCTGAGGCAAGATTTACGTAGGTTGTTTGAGGTAGGTTGTTTGGTTGGTCGGTTGGGGTTTTTTAGTGTTTTTATTCCATTTATATGAATGTACTGTCACTGTCTTCAGACACACCAGAAGAGGGCATCAGATCCCATTACAGATGGTTGTGAGCCACCACGTGGTTGATGAGAATTGAACTCAGGACCTCTGGAAGAGCAGTCAGTGCTCTTAACCACTGAGCCATCTCTCCGTCCCTGAGGCAAGATTTAAACCCAGCATAGAAGATATTAGATTTTGTAGCCGAAGCCCAGGATCAAAGCACATGTTGGCATCATCTGAACTCCAGCAGGCTGGAGCAGCCCTGCGGCTGGAGCAGCCCTGCAGTTCAAAGCACACTTGGCCTGCTTCATGAGCCAACTCTACTTGGTGCCTTCGGCTTTCCTCAGCACATACCCTGCATCCCTGAATCTCCAACTTCCTATGGTCTCCATTACAACTTGGATTCACCTTTAAAAAGTCCCACATAGCCTACTCAGGGGCTCAGTGCAAACAATGGAGCCTCACTGGACATCACAGGGGTATCCAGGCTTTGCTTCTTAAATCTTGGTACAAGCCACCATGACCAGATGAGCCCGCAAAGCAGTGCCATGCAGATAATGCCAAGCTATGCCACTAACTCAATCAACAGCCAGCCTGCACTTTATTTATTTTTGAAACAAGGGTTTTCTTGACAGACCTGCAACTCACTGTGTAAACCTCAAACTCACAGAGATCTGTCTGCCCCTTCCTTCTAAGCATTACGATTAAAAGCATGTGCCCCCAGGCCTGGCAAGGCCCCTCTTTTATAACAGCTTTGGCCAGTGACCTCCAACTGCCCTGGTGACAGAAAGAGGAAAAACAGTTTTTCAGGTCCTCTCCATCTCAATGTCCTGTACTCCCTCTTTTCAAACACTCTGCTTTTCCTTTTTCATTCCTTTCCTTTTCCTTTTCCCTTCCTTTCTCTTCTTTTCCTTTCTTTCCTTAGCATTGCTGAGGATTAAACCCACAGGCTAGAATGCTCTATGCCAATGCTCTACCACCCAGATACTCTCCTCTCCAGAGCAGATCTTTCAAATGCACATTTTGACACCTTGCATCCCTCCAGCCCGTACCCTATGTCCTGATGCAATGTTCAGGTTCTAATCCTTTTTTTTTTTTTTTTTCCGGAGCTGGGGACCGAACCCAGGGCCCGAACCCAGGGCCTTGTGCTTGCGAGGCAAGCACTCTACCACTGAGCTAAATCCCCAACCCCAGGTTCTAATCCTAATGACAGTCACCTTATACCTGCAGCTTTAAATGTGCCCATGCTTCTTTCCTTACCAAACTGTATGCCTTTACGTCTTTTTGCTGACTCTAAACCTGGCTAAATATAGGCAGCAGTAACAATGCCACAGCCACGATGGACAATGCCCTGCTGTGCTGTGGCAGATTAATGAATTCATTACTTTTTAATTCAGCTCACTCAGAATTTTTGGGCATGGGCAAAAAGAAGTCAGATCTATTGTTTTTATTGCCAGAATGTAACACAGATGCCCTCTAAATCAGTTCCCGATAGATTCCTTATTTGTGTCTCAGCCCCATGGACAGTTTTACTCCCCATACTTCCGGCGGTAGTCTGGCCTTCTGAACTTCCACAGAATGGTTCGTTAAGTTCTGCATACAGTAGTCTAAGACTTCTTTCACATTTTTCCTGAAGTCCAGCTCCAAAGCCAAAGGACTAAATCATTGGGTTTATACAGCAGTGACAACACTCCTGGGCACTATTCTCTGCATTCATTTCTATTCTCATCACTATGACAAAATGCCAGACAGACACAACTCAAGAGAAGAAAGGTTGTTTGGGCTCAATCCTTCACAGAGGGAAGGGCAAAACAGAGTGTTCGGTCATGCAGTGAGAGCACATGTCAGCAGCTCACTAACATGACTGTAGATGAAGAAACAGAGAAAATAGGCCAGAGTCAAAAGCAAGTATAACTTCAAAAGCATACCCATAGTGGCCTACTTCTGTTAGCCAGAGCCTACCTCCTCTGTGACCCACAGACTTCAAAACAGCGCCACAAGGCTAGGAACTAGGCAATCAAAACATGAACCCACAGGGGGACACTTCAGACTCAAACCATGAAATACATTTTAGAAGGTTAAATGAGCCAAATTATACATTTTGGAAGAAGCCAAGACTTAATTCTTGCAGCACATAAAATATCAAAACACTAAATGGATATTCACTTTACAGAATTATCCAATAAATATCCCTTCAACTAGATAGACACCCTGGTGTGTTTGCATTGTCATATTTAAATAGTTGCAATGAAACTTTATGAAATAGAGGGATTTCTCCAGTAAGAGAGATAAGGGGATATAAACTGACATTTAACTATGAATGCAGATTAAGCACGCCTAAAACCATAATATACTGAATGGGGGAGTAGGATTTACATAACAGTTTCCAAGAATGCTGTGAATTATGGGATACTCATGGTCTTTAATAATACGACTTGAGACTAAATCCCAGGATGCTCTTTGGCTCGCTTAACATCTCTCTGAGAAATTCTACACTTAAGGAACACTGCAGCTGCACTGGACGTCATCCAGCTCAGGCTAACATCTCTGTAGTTCTTCCTACATCTAATAAAGTCTCTGGAGGCTTCTTACTGTGATTAAATGCTAGCAGAGGCCTTGCCAAAGCCACTTAGCAGAGAACTGGCACAGCAGGTTTCCAGTAACCGAGTGGCCACAGGCAGTCAGCACAAAGAGCAGAATCAAGTTCTATGGAAAATACATTGCATTTGAAAAAGCGAGGTGGCACCCTTTGTGGTGTGACCACTCCTGAGGTCATCCCCCACGCGGTGCTCACCCAAGGTATATCGTGTGCCACCGGATACCTCCTTTTCCATCTCTAATTCCATGTTGCTCCTCCAAAGAATTCTAAGGGGGTTTTATTTTCTCTTCCTTCTTTCCTCTTTGCAAGGGGAATCAAGTCATCCAGTCTTCCCACAAATTATCTGGCGTAGGACAATCAATGGTGCAAAACAAAATACCCACCCCCAACAAAGTGTCTTTTCTTCAGAACATTCTGTAGACTATAACATGCTTAGAAACAGATCACAATTCTGGAAAGATCTCCTCTTGTATTTAGAGTGTGGGGAGGTAACATTACAGCCTGAGCAAGCCAGAATCCACATTCTGGTATTCCATGCTTCATAGGGTGGAGTGGTTCTCTCATGAAATTCCTTTTGTGTTTGAGAAGATGCCTTAGAGTCAGAATGCCCCAGGAACTTTGCAGGTATGAGGGCTTTAGTTGTGGTTTACAGCTGTCCAAACCAAACAGCACCTAGGAATCAGAACTGTTGGCATTGCCTTGGTAACCAGTCAGACCACATCAAGGTTAGCAACAACAATAGCAACAGTCACAGAAGCAGCAACAACAAGAAGACTTGTGTCGATCCGTTCTCTGTTCTTATAAAGCATTTGAACCTGGATCGTTTGGTTTCTTAGGCTCATGGTTCAGGAGGCTCAAGGGCATGGAATGAACTCCACTTAGCTCTGGTATGAGGTCACAGAAACTCACAGCCCAGTGGTGGCAGCTCGGACAAGAGACAAATGGCACATGCAGAAGAGACATTCTGGAGAGGTACAAAGCAGTCCATTCCTGCAGGAACTAACCCAGTTCCAAGAGGCACACATTAACCCTTTCTGGGGATGGTGCCTCAAGAGTCAGTCACCTTCACTATTAGCTACTCTTCTATTACTTAAGCAAAACGCTGTGCCTGAGGCAATTTATAGAAGGAAGGGCTTATTTCGGACTTAAGGTTCCAGAGGGATAAGAGTCCATCACCATCAATGTGTGGAAGCATTTCAGCGCAGCTGAGCACAGCAGCAGGAAGAGCTGAGAAGCTCACACCCGCAGCCACAGGCAGCAGCTAGCACACAATGAACATGGCTTTGGAAAGCTCATTTAAATCCCCACGCCTTCCATGATGAGATTACATCATCTTAGCACTGAAAAGCTTGGAAATGCGGGGGGGGGGGGGTGGGGGGTGGGGTGGGGAGTATAACCTCCTAGCACATAAACCTTTGGTAGACACGAATCATACCAAACTACAGCAAGAGCCTGACTACAGAATCAGAAAGTCCAGATCAACTGCATATGTGCTGAATCTAGAGGGGTTCAGGGGAACACAGGCTTGCGGGTCTAAAGACCCAAGTAATGAGATTACCATGGCACACACAAGGCAAAGGCAGTGGAGTGAAAAGAGACACAGCAGGAACGACTTGTTCCCACTGGGCCATCTCATCTCAGGCAAGCTCAGGGGAGCTTTAGTTCTTTCCCATTAATATTTATTGAGGAGCGATAAAGCCCTTGGATTAAGATTATCAGGGTGAGGCCTGGAGCGATGGCTCAGTAGATAGAGTGCTTACACTGCAAGCCTGGGTAGCAGAGTTCAGATGCTGTGGGCAGACATGGCAGCTGCTGGTGACCCCAGCACTAGGGAGATACAGGAAGATAGAGACAGGGGCTTTCAGGGAAAAGCACCCTGGCCAGACTAGCTATGATCGGTGATCTCTGGGTTCAGCAAGAGACCCTCCCTCTATAAATAAAGTTAAGCGCCATTGAAGAAGATTCCTAACATAAAATTTGACCACACACACACACACACACACACACACACACACACACACACAGGAAAATTAAGAAATAAAATCAGGATAATGAGAGACTCAGGGCTATAAGACGTAGACTGGACATACATGTTGTTTCACTGACTTTACAAACCATAGTAAAACAAGAACAATGCGTATTATTCCTAGACACACAGTTACAAGAATGAGGCAGTTTGGGTGGTGCAGAAGCACAGCATTTCTGAAAATGGAGGTGACGTATAAGTGTCCTAGGACCCGGCAGACATGAGTGAAAGCTAAGGCTGGGGGGACCGGGGGGGGGGGGGGGACGACGGGACAGTGACTTCCAGATCCTGATGCTTATTAAAGGAGTTGACGACTATCATCTGCACAGAAATCCACACATGGACATTTATAGCAGCCCTATTCACAATGCCAGAACACAGAAGCAGCCAAGCCACCCTTGGGTGGCTGGACAAACACCCAAGCAGCACACAACGGCTGTTATTCAGCATTGAAGATACATGATCTGTCGAGCCGTGATGTGAAATCCAGGAACCTTAAACGCACATCACTCTGTGAACAAAGCCATCCGAAAAGGCTGCATGGCTTTCAGTATATGACATTCTGGAAAATGCAAAAGTGTGTAAAACGTAGAAGACAGTAAAAACATTAGTGGTGAGCAAGAATCCAGGATGAGAGAGGGGTGGGAAGTTAGAACAAAGAAAACCTGGGGATGTGGAAAGTTTCTGCATGAGAACGTCATGGCACAGTCACTATACATCCGTTCATATCCCTGACCTGTGTGAGGTCAAGGGTGGACTCTGATGTGGCAGTGTGGGCTGTGACAACTGTGTCCCTCTGATGGAGGATACTGGCAATGTCTGGACCTATGTGTGTATGGGGGTAGGAAATGCATAGAAACTGTATTTACTGCAAAAAATCTTTTTGTGAACATAAAACTGCTTGAAGGTTGCTCCTCCCCCCCCCCCCATGACATTTTTTTAAAAGTATTTACTGGAGCTGGAGAGATGGCTCAGAGGTTAGTTAACACTTACTGCTTTTGCAGAGCACTTGGTTTTGGTTCCCAGCACCCACATGGGGACTCATAACTGACTAAAAACTCCAGTTTTAAAACTAAAGTTTTGGCGGGGTGTGTGTGTGTGTGTGTGTGTGTGTGTGTGTGTGTGTGTGTGTGAGAGAGAGAGAGAGAGAGAGAGAGAGAGAGAGAGAGAGAGAGAGAGAGAGATGGAGATCCAGTGCCATCCTTTGGCCTTGTTGGGTACTGCACCCATAAGGTGCATATGCATCATGCAAGCAAAACATCCATTCACAAAGTAAAAATAAACACATAAAAAAGTCTTTAAACATATTTATTTTGTGTGTGTATGAAGTATGTGTACATGAGGGTGTAAGGATGTGAACATGGGGATTAGAGGATGACCTCAGGTCTTGGTCCTTGACTTTTACTGTCTTTTTTTCTGAGATTTGTTTATGTGGTTGCTGGGATTCGAATTTGAGTCCTCTGAAAGAGCAACCCTGCTCTTAACCACTAAGCCATCTCTCTAGCCTCTCCACCTTGCTTTTGAAGTGGGGCCTGTCCTGTTGTTTGAGGCTGCAGTGTGTTCTCTGGGGTAGCTGCAATCTTGTAGGAGAATCTCTTATCTCTGCTTCCCGTCTCACCCATACCTACACCCAGAGTAGAATCATACACAACTGCATTCAGCCTTGTCCATGAATTCCAGGAACCAAACTCAGATCACTGGGCTTTGGTGGCAAATGCTGTCCACAGATCCATCTTGCATTATCCTGACACCATCTGTTGTTTTTGTAATCCAAGACCTGCAGCTGGCAGCTTGGGTTCTACTCATCAGCGTGCTACATAGTTTCCCTTTCCAGAAACATAGGCAGACTCCACAAGGTTTCTTTCTTTTTTTTCCTTTTTCTTTTTCTTTTTTTTCTTTTTTTCTTTTTTTTCGGAGCTGGGGACCGAACCCAGGGCCTCGCGCTTGCTAGGCAAGCGCTCTACCACTGAGCTAAATCCCCAGTCCCTCCACAAGGTTTCTTATATCCTTGCTTTTGACTGTTCTGGCTTGCCGAGTCAAAGCAACCGGAACGTGAAGCAACTCTGATGTGACATCGCTCAATGATTAACTCTTCTATCTGGGCTTGAGAATCAGAATAAGCAACACTTGAGATGCCTATTCCACCCAAGAAATTTCAGATCTCACCAAGAGATCCAGCATAATGGTGTGGCTGGAGAAGTGGGTCCCACAGAGCTCCTCTTGTGAAGGAGAAGCCCCCCACTTGACTGTGTTCTGTGCGTGACAACAGTTGTAGCAACTGCAGCCAGTTCCTTTCCATTTCACCAACATTTTTTTTTTTTTTTTGGTAGCTGAACCTCTTCTTTCCTCTCCTAGGAGACTGAGCTTTACACCTATATGACTGAAGTCAGCCTACCCACAGCGGCCCCTACTGGTCAGTTTATGAGCAGTTCCTAAACTGCATTCCTTCCTGGGCTGGAGAGATAGCTCAATGAAGTAATAAAGAATCAAGAATAGAATGTATCCCCTCCTCATAGAATAGTGAGTAAAGGCTTCATAGTAATGAATTCAATGAGCTCTCATAATTGCACTAGAAGAGAAATAGGCTTGGGACGGATCAAGGGAAAACATTCATTCTAGGTCAGGTCCAAGGATGAAGCCACAGGTGTGCACTGTGACAAAGCAAGGCACTGTGAAACTATTGTTTTGAACTTCTAATGACCTTATAGAATGAAACACTGCTTTGAACTTACTATTGACATCCTTTGGGGGCTGTGTCCCATCCACCAAATGGTGTGTGTGTGTGTGTGTGTGTGTGTGTGTGCGCACGCGCGCGCATGTGATTGACTTTTTTTTTTAAGTCCTCAGTGGCACTTTATTCAGTCAGTTCCTTATATCAAGGTGTTTAGAAAACATCATCATACAGCCTGCTAGCCCCACAGGGCCCTGGGTTAGCCTAGAGTCTAAGAAGTCCTTCCTTGTCAGCTTCTACAAAACGGCTGTATCACAGGATGAGGGTATATGGGCTTCCCCAGGTCCCACAAGTCATCAGCCTGGAACCAAGGCCTGAGCTCCCAAGTGTGAGCTGGCACTCAGGGGCTGAAGGGAGGGTTAAACACCATTAAAAGCTCTGCACACTTGGTGGTCACAGCACAATCATTAGAGCTTGAGGTGGTCTGAGTTTCCATTTAATTTCTTGAATAGATTGCTCATGGTTCAGAAGTATCACTTTGGGCTGTTACATGAACATGGAAAACGCCTACACGTGATTTAGCTGAGCCTCTGAGACCCCTGGAAGACAGAAGAGGGTTCAAAACTTGCTCCCATACCATGGTCCTAGGAGGCACAGCCCAAGACCGTGAAAATGGCTTTTAAGAACTTTATGGTGCCCTTCACATTTAAGATGTTAATAATCCAAAGAAGCCTGGTATTTAGGTGCCAGCTTCCCAGATCCTGTGTGAGGAGGTCGTATGGACTGGAGGGAGGAAACACCAGACTCCTGTGTTGAAACCTTAATTTCATTTAAGAGGTGCAGGGTGCCTGACTACTACTACTACTACTACTACTACTACTACTACTACTACTACTACTATTACTACTACTACTACTACTACTACTGCTATTACTACTACTACTACTACTACTACTACTACTACTACTGCTGCTGCTGCTATTTCTTCTTCTTCTTCTTCTTCTTCTTCTTCTTCTTCTTCTTCTTCTTCTTCTTCTTCTTCTTCTTCTTCTTCTTCTTCTTCTTTCTCTCTTTGGCTCATGAAGAGTTAACAGAGCTCTAAGCCTCTTGCCTGGCCAGTGAGCCAAAGCCAGAGAGAAAAGAGCCCAGGTAACTAAACTTTTCCCCCTAATCCCCTGTTGCTATCAGCAGGAGTTAAATTGCCAGAAGCCATCAAATTTTGGTCACAGAATAGCAAAGAATTAAAAAATCTAGAAATTGCCATAGCTTTGGCTATGATAACCAACTCCATACCTCCCCTCAGCTGCCTTCCTCAGTACCTGAAGGCCAGGACTGGCCTCTGGCACACCTCCTCCAACAAGACCACACCTCCTAGTTCTTCCCAAAAAGTTCTACCAACTGAGAAACAAACACTCAAGCATATGAGTCTGTGGGACTCATTGAAACCACCACACCTTCTTCTGCTACTTTAGCATGAAGTTTTCTGAGGACATTCAAGTGACACCTTAGTGACTTGAGCCACTTCACAGTGCTTGAGGAACCCTTATCCCAAAGTGTCAAAAAGACATGATGCTGAGAAGGTGACTTCCTAGACAAGGAGTCAGGACAACTACAGGTTTTGAGGGGCTAGAGAGATGGCTCAGGGTTAAGAGCACTGACTGCTCTTCCAGAGGTCCTGAGTTCAAATCCCAGCAACCACATGGTAGCCATCTGTAATGGGGATCTGATCCCCTCTTCTGGTGTGTCAGAAGACAGAAACAGTGTTATATATATATCTTTAAAAAGAGTCTCTGCTTTGAACAGCTCCCTGATTTTACCATCTTCCTCAAGGGGCCAATGATTTTCCTGAGAATATCTGGTTTATTTCTCTTCAAATAGTATTGTACTGTTAGGGTTGTTAGAGGACCAGAACTGATAGGAGATATATATATATATATTCATAGGGGCAGGGTGGATGCAAGAATAGCTTGAAATGGGGGCTGGGTAGCTCAACAATTCATCTTTGAAAGGCTGACAGCTGTTAACTGCTCAATCTGAATGTCTCAGTGATCCCAATCTTTTACTGAAAGAATAGAAAATTTTTAGAGGATTTCTGCCTTCAGTCTACATTCCAAGTGGGAACAGGGTAGTTAAAATGCAAACCACCGGGGGTTGGGGATTTAGCTCAGTGGTAGAGCGCTTGCAAGGCCCTGGGTTTGGTCCCCAGCTCCTAAGAAAAAAAAAGAAAAAGAAAAAAAAATGCAAACCACCAAAATTTATTTCCTGTCATTCATGGATTCATTGGAAATTGAGAACTGATACTTTTTTTTCTGGCTGAGTTAGAGTGAAGAGCATTGTGGAGCAGAAATGACGTCAGGACACTGAGGCTGTGGCCAGCTGCTAGGACCAGCCTGGAGTCTTATGCAATCATAGCAGATGGAACACTGTCGGTGGCCATCTTCCCTCAGGGAAGGCTTGAATTCCCTGTCACATCTTCCCAGTGCACTGAACCACAATGGAATCAGGATCTCATCAATTATATGCATCTGAGATCATAACACATTTTCTAAAGCGCTCTTGTTTTTCAAGCAAGCCCTATGTTTCCAGAACCAGCAGATTTCACTTCTTACTGGAAGCTGTATTGACACTTTGAGGTTGAGCAGGGGCTGTGCCTTCCAAGCAGGTAGCTGTGAAGGCCTTCCTATGTCTTTCCATTCTTTCTCTGCAGGGCTGGAGCTGAGTCTTCTCTCCCAGATGCTCGGTTGCTGGTCCAGTGCTTTTAATGCCTCGGTGCTTCCTGGGTGATGGACAGACACATCGGTTGTTCTTATAGGTTCCTCACCAGAAATACAGAGGCATGATTAGAAACAAAGAACTTACAATCCACTCCCCATCCTTGGAGAGAAAGTGAAAAGCAAAGATTGAGTTAATAATTTACCACAGCTATATATAATGAAACCTCCATAGACATCCCTAAAAGATGGGGTTCAAGAGGCTTCTAGATTGTTAAATATGTCCATGTGTCAAGAGATTGGTGAGCCCTAACTGCCCAGGGACAGACATTCCTGCTTTGGATATCTTACTGGGCCCTTCTCTACATTTTTTCAAATAGATGAAATATCCTCTGTAATAACTGACAATAATAAGTCAACTCTTTCCTTAGTTCTATGAACAGATGTAGAAAATGAGTGAACCTATGGAGGGGTGGTCACAGATTTGTATTAAATTATGAGTAACCTGGGGTCCGAGTACCTGAGGTTGTGTGCTCACATGAAGGGCAGTGCTATGGGACTGTGCTCTTAGCTGTGGAGTCTTTACTATCTTTGATTAATGTTATCATGGTGTAAAACTGGACACTTAAATGATATCAGGGACTTGGTGGCATCTTTTCTCCTAAGAGATGAGTCCTGTCAAACTAGACACCAACCTCCAGACTTCATCCAGATTTCAGTAGTTTCCAAAGGAGGCGTCATCTCTAATATCACTAGAGTAGGCTCTAGGGAATTCAAACAGGATTTTTTCCTGGGGCACGGGGGTGAATGTAGGCATACGGCTCGGCAGTGGCAGATAGCAAACGTGGGCTCAGGGACTGCGACTAAACATTATAATTTCACCTCAGTGACTATTCCCAGACCAGCTGCCATGTCACCGAAGGACAGATAGAGTCTCTAGGAAAAAGAGTTTGTCCATTTTTTTACTCTCTCCTTTCTGAACACACACCCAGGAGCATGATCTAGAACTGATGCTGTAGGAGGTAGACACAAGAGACTTCCATTGTGTTGGGATGTCCTAGACTAGGAGAACAAAGCGGCATAGCCATGATGGTGGACTGTGTGAGAGAAGAGGAGTCTCAACCAATAGTGGAAAGTGAGGTGATGCTAATCCAGACAGGAAGGGCATTGGTTGCTGAGAAGAAAGTGTGTGTGTCTACGCCAGAGAAATGAGAAAAAACAGGAGCTCTCCTGGCACAGCCACACTCTGAGTCTTTACCAGAGCCCAGGGACCCAATGAGGTAAACTCTAGGAGAAGACACTTGGGGTCAGATCACAAAGATGGTGAGTTTTGCCCTGAAGTTTACAAGGTCTCTGGAGGATTTTGGGTTTGGGCAT
This sequence comes from Rattus norvegicus, assembly GCF_021556685.1. Taxonomy (NCBI): domain Eukaryota; kingdom Metazoa; phylum Chordata; class Mammalia; order Rodentia; family Muridae; genus Rattus; species Rattus norvegicus. Next base: position 43,634,139 of record NC_141548.1, read on the forward strand.
GACAGAATGAAGTTTCCAGACAAAAAGACTAAGCAGACTTCAAAGTGAAAAGCAGCAAGAAGGGAGGAGGGGCCTGTAGCAGGTGCTAAGCTGGGAGGTTAACAGTGTTCTGAGTGGGAGTGGTTGGAGGGCTGGTGGTTCAGGCAGAGAAAGGAAGAGACTTAAAGATACAGGGGAAAGGGAGGTCAGAACAGAGATGAGGGAATAAAAGTCTTAGTTAGGGTCTCTGTAGCTGTGATGAACACCATGACCAAACAAACAAGAAAACCCACCAACTTGGGGCAGAAAGACTCATTTTGTTTCTAAGTCCAATTAACAGCTCACTCTCAGAAGCAGCGAGGGCAGAAACCCGAACAGGACAGGAACCTGGAGGAGGAGCTGATGCAGAGGGTGTGCTGCTGACTGGCTTGCTCTTCACGGTCTGCTCAGCCTTACACAACCTTACACAACCTAACCTCAGCCCAGGGACAGCCCCACCTGCAAGGCCCTCTCCCATCCATCACTAATTAAGAAAATGCCTTACAACTGGATCTTATGGAAGCATTTTCTCAGTGGCGGTTCCCTCCCCTCAAATGATTTTCACTTGTGACAGGCTGACAGCAAACTATCTGAGATAAAAGGGAATTTCCGGTTCTGGCCCTCTGGATACAGATAAACAAAAGCCAGCACATGGGAGCATAAGCTAGAGGCAGCGGTGTCTTCACCTTGGGACTTAAATGTGGGTTCCCAGGCCAGATGAGGAAAGAGTGCTGCCGGGATACACACCCCCTCCCCCCAAAGCTCTCAGAGAGCACAGTAGGATTGGGGCTGCTCCCTACCCAAGTCAAGCTTGGGGCTACTCAACCCAATAGAGACAAAGGCCACATCATGATAGACCCAGTTAAGCTTTGGTTTCCACAGCAGAGAACTAACTTCTCAGAAACCATGTGACCTACAGCCTGCTAATCTAAATATTAAGGCAAGGCTCCTCCAGCTTGCCTGATATTTGAATTCATGCTCCTTAGCCTGTCTTCAATCAGGTCCGCATATGCAAATTAGGTGAATTTCCTCTCTTGTCCCTTTTCTTCCCCTCTTCACAGACTCAGTTATATAAGCTAGCCAACCATTGCCATTTCAATAAAGGCGCAGCCTTCCCACACAACCTCCTGTGACTTTGTGCCCAGCATACCCACTGCCACCAGAGACTTTGTTCCTTAGCTTCCCTGCATCTTGAGTCGGGAACAGGAGACCCACATCTAAAGACTTCAGGACGCCAGAACTTGCAGCATGTCTAGGACCATGTAGCATGTCTAGGACCATGCAGCATGTCTAGGACTGTTTGGAAATACAGAAGCAACAAGAAAAAATATTTTTTTCTTCGTTCCTAAACAAGTTCACCATCCTTGTAGCTAATCAGCAGTGAGGACACAACCTCAAAGAGAAATAGAATGCAGCAGCCATAAGAGAAAGAGGAGGGAGACAACACTCTAGAAAGGAAGAAAAGCATTAAAACTCTCCAAGTAAGGTCTGGGAAACCGAAAGTCCCTAAAATGGCTGGCGTGGTGATGTGACATCGTTGTTTGCAGGAAACATCCCTGCACTGCGTAAACATGGCTTGCTGGTCTCCACCCACAAGAGGAAGGGGCAGGAAGATCGGAAGTCCAAGGTCATCCTTGGCTACATAGCAAGTTCAAGCTGGACAAGCTGGTCTGTGGGAAGCACTGTCTCAAAAAACAAGCAAGCAGGCAAGCAAAAGAGCCATGTTACTTTGAAGCCAGTCTGCTAGAGTCAAAGTAGAGCTGGTTCTTCTATTAAAGAGTGGGATTGGAGCTTTACAAGAGGCTGATCCAGGTTGGAGCTGCTCTCTATGACAACCGACTAGCAGGCAAGGTTCTGAGATCACCGGATGCATCCACAGGCAATAGCAATGGACTTGTGATGGTCATGTGTTCCTGGGGGTAATATCTGGGGGTTCTTTTACAGAGCAGGATAGTCGTAACTGTTAGGCAAGGGTCTTTATTTCTACTGATTCTTTAGCCTCAGTTTATACTGTGCCAATAATTTTATCTCCCTGGAGAGTCCTTTGACAAACAGTGGTTAATTAAGAAGCTTTTGGGTCTGGCTTTAGGCAGAATTTTATCATTTACTAAGAAAATTACACAGAAGGCTTGTAAAAACCTAAGACTTCATAAAAATGTAGAACATTATAGATATTTAATGAAGGCAAGGTGTATAACATCATATTTACACTCACAAAATATATTAAGATAGGGCTGAAAATATTAAGATAGTGCTCACTGGGGCTGGAGAGATGGCTCAGTGGTTAAGAGCACTAACTCCTCTTCAAGACATCCTGAGTTCAAATCTCAGCAAATGTGAGTGACCTTCATTTTATCTGAATAGCTGAAATTGTTGGGGAGCAGAGCTGCATGTGACAGAGCTCCTTATCAGCCTCCACGATGGCCCCTTCCCAGCATGGATTTCCAACAGTTGTTTAATGTACTACAGGGCAAAGAATAAACAATAAATTCATTTTGCTTGAATAATGTCAGATAGTTCAAAAAAAAATAGTTCCCAGAAAAACTCTCTGCACTTAGAAAAGAAATCATGGGGCTGGAGAGATGGCTCAGCGGTTAAGATGCTCTCCCAGAGGTCCTGAGTTCAATTCCCAGCAACGACATAGTGGCTCACAACCATCTGCAACGGGATACGATGCCCTCTTCTGGTGTTTCTGAAGATAGCAACAGTGTATTCATACACATGAAATAAATAAATGAATGAATCTTGAAAGAAAGAAAGGAAGAAGGGAAGGAAGGAAGGAAGGAAGGAAGGAAGAAAGAAAGAAAGAAAGAAAGAAAGAAAGAAAGAAAGAAAGAAAGAAAGATAGATCATGGTGCTGGAAAGGTGGCTCTGCAGCCGAGAGCACTGGCTGCTCTTCTGGAGGAGTCTTCCCAGCCTGCTCTACATATCGGGTTCCAGGTCAGCCAGGGCTACATACTAAAAAAGAAAATATGTTAGTGAAAGCATTGAGAAACTGAATATAGAATATTTAGAAATTTTCCTAACTTAAAAACTTACTGTGAGTGTGCGTGTGTGTGTGTGTGTGTGTGTGTGTGTGTGTGTGTGTGTGTGTGTATCTGCCACCCACGTTGGGAGATCAGAAGACACTGCAGAAACTGGTTCCGTCCTTTCCCCTCAGATTCCTGAGATCTAAATCAAAAGGTCAGGCTCTCACAGCAAGTCCTTATCCTCACTGGGACATCTCACTGGCCCAGTTTTGTTAATTCTTGGAATCTTTGAATTCTTTGAAATTGTAGAAAATAAAATAGGTATTAGTGCCAATGAAATAGATGTCACTAGACAAGTATGTATGCCAATGTATATAAACATGTGAATATGTCTGAGTCATGGCACTGTGTGATACTCTCTTAGTAAGGAAGCTATCCCTATCTATCTGGGCTCAGACTTGTTGTTGTAAAAAAATAAAAAAAGTATATCTGTCTTTTATCCCCCTAGGTTGTGCACTGCTGTGTCCCAAGATACCTGCTGGATATCTTAATTCTCAGTCAGCAAAGCCTCTCACCTGCTTTGCTCCATCCATATCACACTGCCGAAGGCCTCTCTCTGAGCCTGGCAGCACTCTCTCTCTACCTGTCTAGTTCCCAAGGCAGGTTTCCATACCAGAAACACACATCCCAACTCCATGGAGGCCCAGACCAGCCGCCCCACACTCCATTACACTTAAATCTACACATGAAAGAACACACAACACAATAACCTTTGACCCAATTGATAAGATATAATTGCCCACCTAAACATACTATCACACAGCAGGGAACCTACAGCCAGCCAGCCCAAGCTGCTTCCCTGTTTCTTTGTTTAAATTCCCAAGCTTAAGAGATCACATGACTTAAAATGGCACTGGCCTCCTCTTACTTAGAAAATAAAACTTCCTCTCAACTCTTTGGATTACTAGTGGATTCTTGGCCACAGGTTGGTTCGCCATCTATTGTAAAAATATAAAAAATAAAAAAAAAGTATTGTTGTCTTTTACCTCACTAGGTTCTGCACCACGGTGGCCCAAGACATCTGCTAGATATCTTGGCGGAAACACATACCAACTCCACAGTGGCCCAGTGTCTCCAGCCACCGTACACTTTCCTACACTCAAACTGTCACATAAAAGAACACACAACACAATAATCTTTGACCCAACTGGCAAGATATAATTGCCCACCTAATCATACAAAGGCCAGTACCATCCATCACTTAAGAACATTAATAACAAGAGCAGAATCAACATCGACTGCCATGGCTTCTCGCCCTCTCCCTCCTCTTCCTCCTTTCGGTTCCAGTCTCCTCCTCTTCCTTCAAACTTCTCTCCCACCCATCCTTCCTTCTCCTCCAATGACAGGCTTCCTTCTATCCTATACCTGCCCCTCACCTGTATTTTACAAATTCAATGGGGAGAAGTTCTGGTGAAGTCACCTGAGTCCGGAGTACTCACTAGGCAGCTGTCCTTGGGGCAGTGGAATTAGCTTCAGAATACAGACAACTCCAGGGCAAACCACAACACAGACTGTGGTTTTATTTCTCAAAACGCCACGCCACACAGAGTGCTCCTGCTGGGGAGGCTTCTCAGTGTTTCTTGTATTCTGTTGTGTGCTTTCTATTTTGAAGTATCACATGGTCTTTGAGCCTCCCAAATTTAATTCATTTCTCTAGCAGTGAACACGGTAGATTATGTTATGCAGTGGGCAGTCAAGTGCAGATACCTGGCACACAGTAGGTGCTCTGAAAATATTTGTTAAGTAGAATGTGGTAATTCCAAGAATTAACAAAACTGGGCCAGTGAGATGTCTCAGTGAGGATAAGGGCTTGCTGTGAGAGCCTGACCTTTTGATTTAGATCTCAGGAATCTAAGGGGGAAGGAGGGAACCTGTTTTTACAGTGTCCTCTGACCTCCCATGTACACGCACACGAGTAATAATTTTTAAAGTTAGAAAAACCTCTAAATATTCTATATTTATTCCCAGCCCCGAATAATGAAACTCTTTTTTTTCCCCCTTTTTCTTTTTTTCAGAGCTGGGGACCGAACCCAGGGCCTTGCGCTTCCTAGGCAAGCGCTCTACCACTGAGCTAAATCCCCAACCCCAATAATGAAACTTTTTTTTTTTTTTGGTTCTTTTTTTTCGGAGCTGGGGACCGAACCCAGGGCCTTGCGCTTCCTAGGTAAGGGCTCTACCACTGAGCTAAATCCCCAGCCCCCCCAATAATGAAACTCTTAACTACACATTTCTAGTTAGTGTTTTAAGATCACACAAATCTGCAATAAAACATCTTACCTAATTGCATATTCTGAGCAGTGTTTGTAATTTGGGTACATTTGCCTTCAAAACAGACACATATTTTGTTTTTCCACTAGCATCTGTCTGACATTTGCTATACCTTTCTAGCCATTGATCTGGAAGGCTTCTTCAGTCTAAGTCAAATCTGGAAGGCCAAGCAAACCTGGGCGGACTGCGCGAAGGCTTGAGTTTTGGCCCCAGTGCCGCTCCGTAGTCTTCTGGCGGGACCTTTGAAAGCGTGAGTCTTAAACGCAGCGGCGGTTACTGCGAGTGTTGGCGGGAGGGAGCTGTTCCTGCACTTTCGGAAGCAAGACAGCTTTGAGTTCTAACTCCAGTGTCTCCCGACCGGCCAGCGGCCTTTAAAAACGCGCGCGCCCTAAACGCCGCGGCGGTTACAGAGTTGGCGGGAGCTGTTCCTGCACCTTCCGGGCTAGGTGTCCAGACAGCTTTGAGCCAGCTCATTACTTTCACCTTTTTACCCGAGTGTGTGACTGTGGTAAGGGAAAGCCTGGCTGACTGGAGGGTTGACTGGAGGGTTGACAGCGGACAAGGGGTAAGCGATGGAGTATCGAGGGTCGGAGGGGAGGGTTCGCGGACAGGAGAGAGACTTCCTCTACGGGAGGATCCAGGACCTGGAGGAGATCTGCGCGGAAGAACAGCAAACTGAGGGTACAAAGCGGCTAGAGAATGATTGAGGGAGCACCCAGGGAAGACAGCGGATGGAGGAGAGTAGGGGAACCCCCTTGGAATCATCGTGCACCTCCAAGTCCCTGTCCTTGAGCTCCTTGGTCGCGGAGAGTTTGGGGGTTCTGGGAGAAAGTCACCCCCTTCCCCATGAAGGAGGCAGGGAAGCACTTCTCAGGTGAGGCCACAGTCGAAAGGTGGCCTGTGGTAGGGCAATGACTCATTGGGTACAGTCTGTGCCCAGCATGCATGCAACCCTGGGATCCATCTTCAGGACCCAAAAACCTGGGAGCAGTAGTAAGTGCCTGTGGTCTCAGTACTAGGGAATGGAGACCGAAGAAAGGACAGGTAGTGTGACTGTGAGTAGAATTTTATACATGGGAATCCTGGTATTACTTTAAAAACATATTTACATGCGTCTATGAAAACTCATAGTGAAACTCATAACCATGTAGAGTTAGCATATGCTAATAAAAAGATACTTTTGAAAAGTCAAGTAGTGCTGTTTAACACTTATAAAGTTCTGGGTGGAGGACACTGGAGCGTTGATTCAGTGGTTAGAGCCTGCGGTGCTTTTGCAGAGGCCCTGAGCTGGTTGCCAGCACCTATGTGGAGTGGCTCACAACTACATGTAATTCCAGAGGAGGCCATCCTTCACTTCGGGCTCCTGTACTGTTGTGCATATACCACACACCCCGTGCCACACACGTGTGTGATGGAAAGTATATGATGAAAAATCTTAAAAGCAATTATCAGGATAACCAAGCATGGTGCACATGCGTGGGGATTGAAGCAGGAGTAGGTAATGTCCGATACCAGCTCAGTATGCAGAGCCAGTGGACGACAGTCTAAGTTATGATGAGACCCAGACTCAATGGAACAAAACACAAACAGGGCTTAGAAAGCCCATCGGTAGATGCACCAGCTCTATCAAACATGCCTTTTGATCCCTAAGCCTAAAGGTGATGTGGTTTGAAGACGGTATAGTTATTTAACAATTAGTGCCTATGGATTACGACAGTATCTAAGACAGTACAGACTAAGGCTCAAACTCAGCCAGGAAAGAAATACCCCATTAAACAACTGAGCTGGGTGGGACATAGGTATTTTGGTACAAATACGGTAAGTAGAAGGTAAGGCATTTTTGAGTGTCCAGAATATAAGGGAATGTTGAAATGTCTAAAGCTAGGTACCTTAATCTCTTAAAAACACACTGTGCCTTTTGTATCCAGTCCTCAAGCTGTGGTGGCAAGGACGTTCTCCAGGCCACTCTTTGCCAAGCATGTTGTATGTGGCTCACTTTCAAAAGGCTGTTTTCCCGCCTCCCTGCCCTGAATCAGGGTCTTGAGGGTTGCACCCTTTCTCATCTAGGATCTCAGCTTTAATCCCGCGTCTGTCGATAAGCCCACAGAGTCATGTTGGCTTTGTTCCATATCTGTATTTGGCTTCCTATTCAACCTTGCCACCAAGATGTCTAATAAAGCATTCCAAAATGAGTTCCCAAGCTCCAGTATCCACTTTTGCTTTTCATTTGTTCAATCTAGAAAGCCACCTCCTTCCCTGTCCCCCCCCCCCTTTTTTTTTTTTTTACTTTTTTCTTCCTTGCCACAGTTAAGCCATCAGAAAATCATGTAGTTTCTGGACAGCTCTAGATATGTTCAATCAATGGAATCTTGTGCGTGGCTTTCTCTATCTGGTTTCTTTTGCTTGTCGTGTTTTCCTGGCTCATTTGTGTTGTACATAGCCAAGTTTGTTACTTTTTGCTCTGCATTCATCACCTAATGGGTACTTCTGTTGTCTGTTTAGACTGTTAGGAATGATGCTGCTTGTATGGATGGTTTTCTGTTTTCGTTTTGTTTGTAGCAGGGTCTCACTGTTGCCCAGGGTGGTCTTAGCCTCCCAAGTGCTGATATTACAGGTATGCCTATAAGGGTTGTCTTAAAGGCTAATGAGACATGTTTGTAACTTCTCTTGGGAAGTATGAGAGGGAGACATAGTATTTACCTTTAGGTTTCATCAATGGGGATTGAACTCATGGCCCTGTGCATGCCAGGCTGACACTCTGCCCATGAGCTATATTCCTAGTTTCTGCTAACCTTTTTGAACTAGGTAGTATTTTTTTAATTGAAGTTATATATTTAAAAGTTTTTACAATTATATTTGTTTCTATGTGTATTGTGTATGTGTGTGTGCCACATAGTGTGTATGGTGGTCAGAAGATAACTTGTGGGAGTCAGTTCTCTCTTTCTGCTACATGAGATCCAAGAATTAAACTCAAGTTGACAGGCTTGGCAGTGAGTACCTTTACCTTCTGAACCATGTCTCTGACCTCTAAGTATATATTTTATAGTTAAAATTACAATCCCTAGTCACTGATAGTATGACCACGAGTAAGTGGTTTCAGTTTTACCTTTGTAAATAAAATTGGACTAAGTATTTGCTGAGGTCATTTTCAGGTCTCAAATTGTATATTTCTGTGATAAAATGATGTCATGGGCTTCTCACAATGAGAGTACTTTAGATAGTTGTAGTATAACTTAGCTTGTTTTTATTACAGGACCTAAAGTGATTGCTACAATGGAAGGAATCAGTAATTTCAAGACGCCAAACAAATTATCTGAAAAAAGGAAATCTGGTAAGATTGCCAAAGACCTTCTCTTGTTGCTGTTTCTACTAGAAACATCTTTGCGTTTGTTCCTTTGTCACTGTAAACAGTCATGGTATTGGTCACTATGACAGTGCTAACCATAATGGAGATTCTGATAGCACAGGCCAGGCTTTCTGTCTAGTTGCTGATGGTCGTTCTGGATTTTAGGACCTGCCTAGTAATGGTCTTCTGGCTTGAACTAGAGGGTAACAGGAGTTGTATTCCTTGTAGATGGGATCCAGGAATCAAGCATCAGGCTTGCACAGCAAGCACTTTTGCCTGTGGAGGTGTCTTAAGGATTGTTCAAGATGTCTTTAGTTGGTCATATATAGATTAATAGACATTGAGACTTTTTTCCACTTCAGTATCTATGACTTTTTTTTTAAAAAATTATCTTATTACACTGGCTCAGCATATTTTTGAGTAAAGGTGATAGTGACATATTAGTGTTGTCCCCAATGTATCTATTAGATATTGCTGTCCACAGATGTCCTTATTAGATTTCAGTCTCTCTACTGCCTTCAAGTCCTGAGATTACAACTTGTGCTCCCACACCTAGCCTATGAGGATCCTTCTTTTTCTCTCAATGTATTTTTATTAATTTATGATGGGTGCATGTGTGCACCACATCCATGTGGGTGCCTTGGAGGCCAGAAGAGGGCATTAGATTCCCTGGAAATTGGAGTTACAGATGATTATAAGCTGCCTGATATGTGTGCTGGGAATCAGACTCGGGATTTCTGTAAGAGCAGCAAGTGCTCTTGACCACTGAGCTGTCTTACCAACGTCAATATTCTTTATTTTTAAGTAGCCTTTTAAGAATGTAAAAAGCTGAGATGGCTCATCAGGTTGACCCAAGTGTGATCTGCCCAAATAGAACCAAGTTCACAAAGTTCTCCTCTGACTTCTACATGTGTGCCATAGCATTCACATCTACACACAGAGACATTTAGACATACCATGTACATACACACAGAATAATTGAATGGATTTTTCAGATCCTTATCTTGTAAGCCATAAAAAACAAGCCATTTACACTAGTGTTACCATGAGAGTTGCAGAAGTCGTCCTAGTCACAGGGTGTCCCCACACTGTAATAAAAAAACCTATGCCGGGTTGGGGATTTAGCTCAGTGGTAGAGCGCTTGCCTAGCAAGCGCAAGGCCCTGGGTTCGGTCCCCAGCTCCGAAAAAAAGAAAAAAAAAAAAAAAAAAAAACCTATGCCATTACTAATCTTACAATAGGGCTTTAAGATGATTTTGTACTGCTGTTTTCAAATGCTAAGTTTTTGCTTTTGTTTTTTAGTATTATGTTCAACTCCATGTGTAAATATCCCTGCCTCTCCATTTATGCAGAAGCTCGGCTTTGGGACTGGGGTCAGTGTTTACCTAATGAAAAGGTGAGTGAATGAGTGAGTGAGTGTAAGATTCTGCTTGGGGGACTGTAGGTCTCTTGTACTTGGATTGGGGAAGTTTCTCATCACACCTGAAGGCCACATTCCAGTTCTAACTGCTGGAGTTCTGCCCCTAATACTTTACTTCTGGATTCCTCCTGCTAGGTTATGAAAAGGGAAGTAGCTTAATCATTTTCCTTTTGGTTCTATAAGGAGACAAAGTGGTAGAAAGATCCGAGAACGCAGCGTTGAGTGTGGTGAACAGGTGGAGAGTGTTCCATGTGGAGCTGAAGTAGCTGATAGAGGAGAGGAGAGGCTAGGGATGGGGAACCACAGTCACTGGCTCTAGGGAAGGGAGAGTCACTTCTCTTTAGGGATGCAGGCCCAGAGAGGCTACCCGTGCACTGAGTGGACTCGGTGGGCCTAAAAAATAAAAACACATGAAGTTAGGAGGGAAGTAGTGGTGGTGGAATAGAAGAGGAGCTGGAGGAGAGGGAGTGGGAAGTAGATTTGATCAAAACAAATATGTGTGAAATTTCAAATTATAATAAAAGAATAGAATTCTATTATATAGAAACTCTAAATTTTCAATATTAATTAAAGCATGTCATAAATCATCTCTGATACATATTGATAAACATTGATTAAATAGTAGGCTGACATGCCAGGATAGAAATGTTAGAAAATAGTGTAGCAGTTCTAAAGTTTAATTGTACTTTGATAAGTTCCTAACAGTCCATCCTTATTTTTGTCCTTTAATCCCTTCTCAGAGCATAGATATCTTATCAGGTTCTGATTAAATGTTGACACTGATTTACTCGAAGCAGAAATGTAACAAGCGCTGACCAGCTAAAGAAATACTTTTAAAAACCTATTTCTATGGAGCAAAATTTGAGTGTTGGTGTTTCTTATTTGTTTTGTATCACTAAGTTTACATATGTATGTTTTAGATCTCCGAGAGGGTTGTCCCATTCTCCTTGGGCTGTGAAAAAGATAAATCCTTTATGCGATGATCATTATCGAACTGTGTATCAGAAGAGACTAACTGATGAAGCTAAGATTTTAAAAAACCTTAATCACCCAAACATTGTAGGTAAGTCTACATTTACTTTGTGGCAATATGTGGTAAGCAATGTTCTGTATAGTATCTGGTTTTGCTAATAATGTTGGGTCTACACGTTGTTGGGGAAAAGTTAATGTGAGTTCACATAAGGGGCTGGAGAGATGGATCAGTAGGTAAGAGAACCTATCATGCTTGCCGAGGACTCAGGTTCAGTTCAGGCATGCATATGGTGCACATATAAACATGCAGGCAAAATATAAAATAAATAAAAAAATATTTAAAATGCACATATTTTAGATCTTTAAGTATTTGTATTTAACCTTCATGGAGTTGGGTTGGAAGTAGTTGTTTTAGTGCTGGTTCTGAGATTTCTGGGATGTAGAATGGTCTTCATGTAGACCATTCATGTTCATTTAGATGGATTCTTGTGCTGTTTCCACTTTGCATTTTTGATACTAATGAGGCTGGTGGAATCATTGTTTACAGAAGCATAGTAAAGTATTTTGATCTGTGCTGCTAGACACACCTGAAGGCATCTGAATTATGCCTCTGGGCTTTGTAAACAGTAGCTGCTTCACTGTGATAGTCCAGGTACATGTTACATTATGAAGAGTTTAATAGAGAAATGTTATTTTTTCTTAAGGCTATCGTGCTTTTACTGAAGCCAGTGATGGTAGTCTGTGCCTTGCTATGGAGTATGGAGGTGAAAAGTCTCTGAATGACTTAATAGAAGAGCGGAACAAAGACAGTGGAAGTCCTTTTCCAGCAGCTGTAATTCTCAGAGTTGCTTTGCACATGGCAAGAGGGCTAAAGGTAACTATGTCACTGGATTTTAAACAGCTTTGGTGAACTATGAAGAAATGAACATGTGTTGTACCTATTTTGTTTGTTGTGCTTTTGGATAGGTAGAAGATAAGGGAAGAAAAGAAATGGATACATAGCTGGGCACTGGTGGCACATGCCTTTAATCCCAGCAGGCAGGAGGCAGAGTTTTGAGGAAATGGCTACAGAGAAATTCTCTCTGGGGGTTGGGGGGATTATATTAAATACTGGTAATAGTGACTCTAGAGAACTACTTGCAGTGTAATAATAGAGATGTTAGGGTTACATGTTAAGGTTTCATAGGAAATTGGTTTTTGGAGCAGATTGAGAAAAAACATTTTAATTATAATTTTTAGTACATTTTTAGATAACTTTAGATAAGATAGAGCTGGCGTGGTGATACACACCTTTAATTTCCAGCATTTGGGAGGCAGAGGCAGGTGGATCTCAAGGCCAGGGAGTTCAAGGTCAGCAGGGTGAGTTCCATGACAGCCAAAGGATAGCAGCATCCGAATTACTCACTGACTCATGACTTGAAGTATGTATATATAAGGAAATGAATAAATGACAGTGTAACCATGTTGGGGCCTCTTCACCACATGATAGGCTGCATTTGAAATAAGGCAGATCACAGCAAGAATGGCCTCTCATTTCACAGTTAGGCTCACAGTGTAGTACTCAAATGCTGCCAAATGAACAGACAGCCATTGTGCAGCACTGTTCAAAATGTGACTATAATTGTTTGCAACCCAAGAAGTTAATGTATAAAACATAATATAGCTTTGCATTACATTTTTGCTTCTGCTTATGAATTATGGTGGCCCCATCTCACCTGCTTTTCTTGTATTATATCAAAGTTGAGGTAAGTTGTGAAGATTCTGAAATTAAGTCTAGAACTACTGGCCGGCCTCAAGTGAATCTGGTGTTTGGAAATCTTCTGGATAGAAAATTATCTGGGCTTTGAGAATTCAAACATCTTTAAGAAAATTTTTAGAGGACGTGGCATGTTCCCTTCCTGGCTTCAAATACTTGGACAAGTCTAGTTTACAAAGCCATTGTTTTAAGAGTTTTTATTCATTTTTCTACTAATGTATTGGATTGCTTTTTCCAATTTTAGTATCTGCATCAGGAAAAGAAGCTGCTGCATGGAGACATAAAGTCTTCAAATGTTGTAATTAAAGGTGACTTTGAAACAATTAAAATCTGTGATGTAGGAGTCTCTCTGCCATTGGATGAAAATATGACTGGTAAGCAGCACTGTTTTAAATTCATACAACTTTGCATTGTAAACATAATAAACCTACATGGTTTAAAATTAACTTTCTCAAAAGTGTATAATAGAGTGTCTTTGCTCCTTCCCTTGCCACATGAACACTTACTGACTTCTTGGTAGTAATTTTTTGTTTTTGATTTGTTTAAATATGTCAGTTGAGGATGGCCTTGGGCTCACAGGCCTCCCAGCCTTCAGCCTGTGGCCACACTGGCCCTAATAGCCTGGATTGTAACTGAACAACTATAGGCAAGACGTGCCCACTAGGTTAGAGCTTCCCCAGCTCCTGGGCATTCTTATTTAATCATGCTAAATAGGATCAACTATTCCATCTTCCCTTTTCTCTTCAAATGTTTCTTTCTTTACTTGTAATTTTATTGAAAGCCTCAAAATAGAATTTAAGATTAGCTTTGATTAAACTGCTTGTTTTTCTCTCCTGTTTGGAATGAGTTAAAAGCATTTTGTTTTCAATTGTATCCTTATTTGTGTGAAAATGGAGATTATAGTAATGAAATACTGAAAAATTAATACACTTTAAAACTATCCAGTGAATTTGACTTATCTTAGTTACAGAATAGTTTTTAAACTTGTAAAGCAAATTCTGCCTTAAGGAAGATATCTTAGGTATAATACTTTACCAGAAAAAGGAATTAAATTAGAGACTACAAACAAAATATCCAGGAGAGCCTTGGATATTTGGAACTTGAACAATGTAAATTTATGTAATTATAGAACGGTATTTAGATCACAGAGAATTGATTCATAAACACTAGTAGCTATTAGTGATTATGTTAAAAAAAGACAAAACTTGCCCCCACTGGCTTCATTTCTTTGTCAGCCAGGAAAGGAAGAGCAGAGTCTGTGAAAGAAATAAGGACAGGAACAGAAGTCAAGAAAAACAAATCCTGAAAAATGTTAGTAATAAAACCAAAAGCTGGATCCTTAGGAAAATAAAAATTCTCACCAAGATTGAGAAGAGAGAGATACTAGGCATGAAGAGGGTCTCAGCTGCATGCTCCACACATTTGTAAGGATGGCTACAGATAGCTGTATTCCACCAAGTTGTGAGCATAGATGAAAATGATTATTTCCTAGAAAAATATATTATCAAAAGAACTAGGAAGGCCAAAAATCTCTGTCTAGTAAAGAGACAATCCTATAAAGACTTTTACATGGTTGATTTTAGAAGAAAAGTGGTACTAGAATGACTGAAGTTACCAATTATATTCCTATATATTAGTAAAATAATAGAATGAAAACTTAAAAATTCCATGTATAAAATCCCAAGATATTTAAAAATCTGAGAATTAAAAAAAAATGAATAAATCCATATAAGTTTAAGTCTCTAATCTGGAAGCCCTAAAGCATCATTAGGAGGGAACTAGATGGAGAAAGGTCTCTGTATTAGAAAACTGTTAATGTGGCGTAGCACACCTGGAAGCACTGAAATGTCATTCGTCTCTCGAACTCCGACTCTGCTGCTTGCAGAAGACCCAGGGCCCAGACTTGAAGTGCCTGCAGTGTCACACAGGCCAAGCAAGGCGTGCATCTGTACTCTTTATATTTCTATCACCGGTTAATTGAGACGGTTTATTTGTGTAGCTTTGGGCTGGCCTTGAGATCAACCTGCCTCTTCCTCTTGAGTGCTGGAATCACAGGCTCGAACCACCACTACCTGGTTGAACTGTTTTCTTACATTCCCACCAACTGATGAGATTTTTTAATACTTGCCAGTCTGATAGAGACAGATTCTTTATAGTGAGGTTGAATATAGTGATTAACCTCTGAACTCCCCAAATGGGTTTTGCTTGTGTTGTTTTGTTGGTTGCTCTCATGACTATTCTACTTGCATTTTGTTTTAGTGACTGATCCTGAGGCCTGTTATATTGGTACTGAGCCATGGAAACCCAAAGAAGCATTGGAGGAAAATGGCATTATTACTGACAAGGCAGATATGTTTGCTTTTGGCCTTACTCTTTGGGAAATGATGACTTTATGTATTCCACACATCAACCTTCCAGATGATGATGATGATGAAGGTATAACCACAAATAGGTTTTAACATAAATCTGAATTCCTTCCAGTAGATTAGTGCATACAATTGTCTTTCTGCTAAATCAAAATTTAGAGTTAAGATTATAGCAATACTGTGATTGGCTAGATTTAATCCTATATAAATGAGATAGACTGATAATAGGAAGATAAGGGTATTCCTCTCCCCACTCATGGGTTCTTATTTTTTCTTAAACAGTTTTACATTAGGTGGGTGGGGGTATCTAGTTGAATAGTTTAACATTTTGGAGAGAAAATAGCTAAACTCTGTGGCAGGAGATTTGGACAGACAGCCTGTGGTATATAGGGGAATGTGTACTGGATAACCCCCTCCTTGCAGGAGGGTAAATCATTGAGCTATTCCATGACCAACTTGATTTTGCTTGTTTTCATCTCTTACCTCCCTCATGTGCAGATGCAACATTTGATGAGAGTGACTTCGATGATGAAGCTTACTATGCAGCTCTGGGGACAAGACCATCCATCAATATGGAAGAACTGGATGAATCCTACCAGAAGGTCATTGAACTCTTCTGTGTGTGTACTAATGAGGATCCTAAAGATCGCCCATCTGCTGCACACATCGTTGAAGCTTTGGAACTAGATGGCCAATGTTGTGGTCTAAGCTCGAAGCATAGCTTGTATGGGAACTGTTAACTAGATGTATTTATTTAGCTAATATAACTTATAGTAGCTAGATTCTAGAAGTAGCTTATTTTAAGACCATTGTACATAGTTAATAATTGTATAACCTTCTGACATGTTATTTCCTATATATGCATTTATTGTACTGGATAGTCTTTGAAGTTTAAAAAACTCTCCAGGTATCTAGATGCTGCTGCCCCTACTGATTTAAACACTAGTGACCTCTGTTCTAAGATGACTTAGAATCAAGGGACCATTGCTTTGTTAAAGACCGTTTTAGATATTCTTGCTTCTTTAATGGGTTACTAAAAATTTCACTATACACACAGTACAGTTAATTGTCTGCTCATAGTGTCCACCTTTTAGTTGGCCTGTTGGCCCATGTGCCCTGAAGCTTAAGAGCTTGGTGCAGAAGCATAGCCCCTAGAATGTTTCAGACCCTGGTTACTGTCTTGCCTCTCTCCACTCCTTAGCATCTAATTTACTTTGTTTTTACTGACTGTATACGAAGTCTTCTAAAAGCTATGTAAGAATAAACAATAAAAACAGTTTTAGTACCAGGCATCTCAGCATTATCTTCTGTTTTTGTTGATGTGTTAACCATTAGATTTGTGGAGTGAATGTGACTTCTTTCTCTCAACCTTGTTTTCTTATGTATAAAGTGAGGTTAAATTGTGTCAATTGTTTTGAGTCATAGCTCCTTGCAGTTACCAGAACTTACACCACCTGGTTTCACCATTTAGTTCTCTACCTTGGCAACAAATAGGAAGCATTAATTTCTAGAATTTCCTGGTAGGTTCCTCTTAGGAGTATACCAAACAGATCACTAATTAGCATATTGTTCATCTAAACAGTAGGAAAGTGACATCAAACTGAAAATTTACTTATGGAAAAATTGTTAAAGTGTGCACACGGGGACTCAGCCTTATCTGCTCCTTCTCTGATGTGTCATTTTAAATAGGTTTGCCCAAGTGACAGGTTCTACTTACTGGCCATAAAGCATGAATTGGCTCAAACATATACACTGGCACTTTGAGAGATATTCCCTGTAGACACCCCATTTTTCACATATCACTTTATATCACTGTACCTGTCACAATAAACCAGTACTGAAATGCAATTCAACTCCATACTTTATTCAGATGTACTGTTCAGTGACTTTTTCTGTTCCAAGATCCCATTCAAATGCCACACTTCAGGATGTCATGACCCTTTGACTAAATTTCAAACTTTTGTTTTTCATTGCTTTTGAGTCTTAGGGTATGGTGGTTATATATTTTGTACAACTGGGACTTGTCTTGAGGTTTAGTTCATGTTCACATGGAATTATACTTGAGAAAGGTAAATACCTTTCTGATGTAGCAAACCAAATCTCAACACAGTAGCACTGGCTGTTGCTATTGTCAGCAGGGTACCTGCTAGTGTGACGCTCATTTTCCTCCTTTCCATTGCTATACTCTAATGCGCAGTCTGCCTTAGGACTTAACTGTTGTCCACAATTCATTTTTTGGTACGGACTCAAATTATTACTATATGTGGTACTTGCAGAAGCCTGGCTATCTGACTTGGATCCTTGGAAGCTATGGTAGGGGAGAAGTAACTCCCAAGGGTTGTTCTCTAACTCCATGGAGGCACCTTGAAATGCATGCATGACACACATGCACACTAGCAATAATTAGAACAACTGTGATTGGCTTCTCACAAGTCACTGAACAATGGAATGTTAATAAAATATAATAAACATTTAAGATTTTGTGCAGAAAATAGCATTAAAATGTTATAATTTTAACACTTTCTCACTATTTTTGGAAGGATTACAGGCAAATTAGACTAAAGATGAACCAATTTTACAAACAATAATACAACCTAGAAACAAAAATTTCTTCCTTAATGTCTCATGCCAGGTATCAATTAAATGACCTTTAACAATTAAAACCACTTGAATTTTTTGTTTTAGAAATGAGTATCAAATTCAGAAAATCTGAGGTGAACTTAGGTAAACTGAGTATTCCATAAGGTCATTACGTTCTTAGGTCCATTAGTCTGATTCATGACTTTCATTACCTACCAGCAATTTCATTTAATAAAATCAGATAACAATGCCAAATAGCCTTAATTAAATTTTATGATAAGCATGCTTTTGATTAATTTTCTAAGGGATTATGGAATTATTTTACCTAAGTAGATATGAATAATGATTTCTGCTATCTAAACCAGAAATTCAAAATACTTTTAAGTATTTTCAACTTAGCTGCTACAATATGCTCATAAAGTAGGATCACTACATAAGGAATTCCGGAATTGTCTCATGGCCTGTGTTTAGATTTGCCTCTACTGATGTAACATGAGACAACCACATGGTCTAAAAGTGAGTTCACGTGTTCCTTTTAAAGTGGCCCAGTTTTTGCGAAAGCTACCGTTCTGTGAAGTTTTTCAGAATTATGAACTCAAGAGTGTATATGAAGATCTTTTTTCCCTTTGAATCTCAAACAATTCTCAACAAATTATCTAACACATAAAGAAAAAACTTGTATGTACATGTGTACAGTCTTACAATTTTCATTCTGATACTAATTAGTTTTTATCTAGCTGAACTTTTCCACATAGTACCAGATTTGTGGTTACAATTGGTTTTAGCTATGAAAATTATATACAAGGAAATTAGGGGTGTTGCAATACTTGGTTGCAAATAATTTGCCATCTGGTGTTGGGTCAGAAAATGCAATTTCATTAATGCTGAGGAAACAGCCAAACATGAAGCAATTCCTACAGGGGGAAAAAAAAGAGAAAAGACCATTTATCAACTAAAATTTTGGATTTCAATTAAACATTAATACAACAATATAAGCAATTGGCTAAAACTATTATTATAACTATTATTTCTGGTAACAAAATGCCTTGGACTTAGAAATGATGTCTCATGACATCATCTCAGATGAGAAACTCAAAGGTCCAGAGTGAAAGGAATAAGAAAACCAAGAAACATAACCACTATGCAATGCGATCGTACATTAAAAACAAAAACTAGTGAAAGGTATTTGAAATGAGGAAAATGTGGCCCCGGGTTCGGTCCCCAGCTCCGAAAAAAAGAACCAAAAAAAAAAAAAAAAAAAAAAAAAAAAAAAGAAATGAGGAAAATGCAACCTGGACTACCAACCAGATAAAGATGATGTTGATGTTAAGTTTCTTGAACTTGACCATTCTGTAGTTATTTAAGAACATAAATGTAAGAAAAATAAATGGTGTGTTGGGGGTGATATAGAAGAAATGGCTCACTGGTTAGTAGTACATATGTACCTGTAGTAGTCTGAAAGAGAATGGCCTCATAGGCTCATATATTTGAAAACTCAGTCCCTAGTTGGTAGAATTATTTGGGAAGGATAAAGAGGTGTGACCTTGTTAGAGGAGGTGCATCATTAGGGACCAGTTTTGATTTTCAAAAGCCCATGCCATTTCCAGTTAGCTTTCTCTCAAATACTGCTCTAGGACTGTGCCTTCCAGCCTGCCTACTGATGTTATGGACGCTAACCTTCTGGAACCATGAGTCCCCAAAGTAAATGCTTTTATAAGTTGCCTTGGTCATACTGCTTTGTCACAGTAATGTCTGTAACTGAAATAGTTCTGCCCTTGCACAGGACTAGAGTTTGGTTCCCAGTACTCACATTTGGCTCACAATTACCTGTAACTCCAGCTCCAAATCTGTTATTTCCTTCTGGCCTTCAAACATTACAACCACATGGTTTATACCCACTACACATGTATACAAACACAGACTTAAATAAAAACAAAGAAAAAATGAGGGGGGAGCATAGTGGTGCATGTTTGCAATTCTAGCAATTGAAGTAGAAGGATCAGTAGTTCAAGGCTGAGGGATAATGAGACCCTATCCCAAACCATGAACCCCATCTTTAAAAAATAAAGGCAAGAAAGAAAGGAAGAGAAAGAAGAAAGAAGAAGGAAGGAAGGAAGGAAGGAAGGGAGAGAGAGAGAGAGAGAGAGAGAGAGAGAAAAACAAAGGAAGAAACAGAAAGAAAGAGGAAGGAAGGTATAAATTATACCTAAGCTTGGCATGGAATGTATATCACATATTTCCTTCTAATGTTAACATCTGCCTTAGTTTGACTTTGACAGTATTTATAAAGAAATGTTTCAGCAAGATTCTGTTTTGCTTGTGAGTCAAGGAAGGTTCTGGGAAAGCCAACAAGTCATTGTGCAAGGTCTAGAGCTATTCTGTCTCCTTACCTGACAGTGTCAACCAATCGTCTTGCAATGCGTTTTCTTCTTTTTAGTTTGAAGACCCAGATTCTACTTATTCCACAAATTGCAGGTTCTGGTACATCTGAACACCGCCAAGCTCTAGAACATTCTTTAGTGGTACTTGGTTCTGACAGGACACGAAAGGCCTGCAATGACACACAGAAGTGTCTACAGCTAAACACACAAGTTGACTTTTCTTTTAAAAAGCAAACAAAAACCCAAACTTTAAACAAAACCTGTTTATAGTTTATCTACAAAAAATATTGTGTTACTCTTTAAATAATATTTATTTATGCATGTATGTATGTGCACTTGTGTACTTGTGTCTGCAGGGTCAGAGAGGGTACTGGATCCCTGGAACTGGAGTAACCAATGGTCATGAATGCAGGTTGAAATTAAACTAGAAACCTTCAGTGTGGAAAAGCACACAACATGGGGAAAGACAACTTAGGAGAAAATATTTACAAATTGTATACGTCAGAGGTTAAAGTCCAAAATATACAAGAAATTCAACTGAATAGTAAGAAAATAACCCTCATTTTTAGATCTGAACAATGGTCCAACAAGATGGTTCAATAGGAAAAGCACTTGCTGTATAAAACTGACAACCTAAATTTTCTCCCCAGATCTCAGAAGAAGCAGAGAACCCCACACATGTCACATTCTCATACATCACGTAATAATACAATTTTGAAAGTGGGACAAGGGCCTGACTACACCTCTGGAAAAGGACCTACAAGTGTCTCACAGGTGTTTGAAGAAATATTTACTACTACTATAGACCAGGGAATGCAGATGGGAATAAGGAAGTATCCCAGCACCTTAGAATGGTTGTTATGTAAGAGCCAAAAGTCTTGGGCAAAATAGGGAACAAAGGGAACCCATGCACACAATCAGTAGTGGAAACAGTATGAAAGTTTCTCAAACACACCAAAATCAAAGTAACTAAAACTATATGACTCCGTGCACCCACTTCATGGTATGTCTCCATCAGAAAACATGGGAGGTTACAGATGTCTAGGAGGTTCACTGAAGCCTCACACAAAATCCAGGGCACAGAATTAACTTAAGTGTCCATCATTGAATGAAATAAGATAGCTGAGGAAATTCTATTCAACTATAAAATGAATCTTGTCATCTGGGGCAAATGGATGGACCCATAGTACATGCCAATCAGCCATCACAAAATGGCAGATCTTGCACAATCTAACAAATACAGAATCTGAAATTTGTCAATGTTTCATTCTACCTAAGGCCTCCACAGGTTTATATGTTTAAATGTGTGTATACACACATACACACACACACACACACACACACACACACACACACACACACACGCATGTATATATGTATGTATAGGGTTATAGTTAAGCTGTAGGTAAGTCACACCTAATGGCACCTTGAAACATGTATGAGACTGAGGCAGAAAATCATAACTTCAAGGCCCACAGAATCAACTGCAGAGAATTTCAAAAAGTACAACCTGCTGTTTAAATCTATGGTGACATTATGAGTTAACTAAATCAAGACAGTTAACATTTTTAACACTATACATAGTTTCCCGTGAGGAAAACATTAAAGATGCAATTTCAACATTCTTCTTCCTCTTCCATTATTATTATTGTTGTTATTTATTATTACTTGGTTTTTTTAAGACAGGGTTTCCCTTGTATAGCCTTGGCTTTCCTGGAACTCGGTATTTAGACAATGCTAGCCTCGAACCACCTTCCTCTACTTCCCAAGTGCTGGGATCAAAGGTGTCCACACCACTGCCTGGCTAATAATTCACACACACACACACACACACACACACACACACACACACACACACACACACACACACACGGGATTAGACCTTGCACCTTATGGATGTTGCCCAAATGTTTTACTGCCCTTGGGTTCTTTTGTTGTTAGTAAAGTGGTTTCTTGGTGTTCTTTCCAAGCACCGACTTTATTAAGGTGTGACCAACAAATGATTAAGGGATATCTGCTCTTTACTGGTAATGCTCAAACTGCTTTTCTCTGACTTTTAATAAGAAAACCATTTTCTAGAACAATGCTAATTAGTGTCTAAAGTAGATTGTAGTTGGGCATAGACACAGACCTTTAGTCCCAGACTCGGGAGGCAGAGGCAGGAAGACCTCTGAGTTCCAGGCTAGCCAGAGCTACAGAAGCTATCTTTACAATAAATAAATATTTTAAGTGAGGAATGAGTAATGATTATTTTGTTAAATACATCTATCTGCTGAGCTGCGATGTAATAACTTAGGTCTACAGATTCTTACATAAAATCTCTACATTTTTATACTTCTAGGTAGGGAAATGGCTACACAAAAACAGATTTTGCTAAGTACTAAATACAATTTCAATGAATGAATTTAATTACAGTCAAAGACATTTTAATAACATAAAAGACATACAACACACCTGTTTGATGGGTTCCGCAATTAAACATCCAACTACTCTCTTTTCATCAATAAAGAGGAAGGTTTTGGTTTTGTTTGGACACATGGGAACAACTTGCTGGAAGCCCAATTCCAGATCCACAAGTTCTTGGACATCCTCTACCTAACAGTGTTAAAAACCAGAAGTGAATTTCTTTTAAAAAAATCACAACAAAAACTAAAAATGTGTTATTCCCATGAAACATGATCACTATTATTTCTATTTTCTAAAATTATATTCCCTCATACTTATTTCAGAATTGATACACCCGGTACTTAGGGAAAAGGCTGTTTTTTAAAGAATGCTTTTAACAGACATTTAGAATCCTAACAGAGAGGAGTCAGAGCCCCAGGCAGATTTGCTTTAGCTTTGTCATCCCTGTTGGCAACATTCAACTCAGGAAAGAGAAGCAACATCAACAGAGAACACACACATCTGACCAGGATGCTGCACAAGCCAGGATGAACCCTTAAGCCTATGCAAGAAGGAAGGCTGTTGGCACACCAGGAAAGCAGTTCACACTTCACTGAAGGTTTTCTTGAGAGAAGAAAGGAGAAAAACAATTGCACACATACCTTTTTGATGGCATAACTTGGATCACGTGGCAGGACCAACACAATCTTCCCATCCCAAAACTCTGCTACTATCCGTTCTCTTTTCCATCCCTGCGAAAGCAGGTAAAGGAGAAAACATTGCTGAATTATGAACAGAACACATAAAGTACTTTGGTTAGGAGATGACAGTCAAGTAATGAGTGACAAGAAAGGCAAGATGGAGGTTCTGGGCTTGACTAACCATGGTGTAAACCAGTGATTTTCATCCTGTGGGTCAAGAGCCTTTACATAAGACCATCAGAAACATCAAGATATTTAATATTTACATTCTGATCTGTAGCAGTAGCAAAGTTAGTTGGGAAGGAGCAACAAAAATAACCTGTAGGGAGTAGGTCTGGTGCTGTTATGTATTCACATGCTAAATTCTGTACCACAAGCTCTGGTTGCACCAAGACTAATGAATTTTCCCGTGCACCACCTTACCAGCTTTTGTTGTGCAAAGTCTGCTCCCCTACTTAAAGTTAATTGGTTAATAAAGGCCTGATTGGGCAGTAGGCAGAGAATGGCAGGACTTAAGGATGGAGTGAGGAGTCTGAAGCAAAACAAAAGAAAGAGAGAAAAGGAGAAAGGGAGGAGGCTGGCGTGAGTACTTGGCCAGGAGGAACAGCAAGTAACAAGGGATATATGGCTGGGGTGTAGGTTAGAATAGTTCCAAACCTGCCCAATCTAGGTTTACAGCTAGTAATTAAATACTATGACTTTGTGTCTTTTATATGGCTTAACTAGAATTTATAATTGTTCCTACAATAATCTTATGATTGGGGGGGGGGGTCACCATAACACGAGGAACTAACTGTAATAGAGAGTCACAGTGACTATTCTCTCTGCAGTGAATGGTGCAGAGTACCCGCAGCTGTTCAAGGTCTGAGAACAAGGTACTGATGAATGTTTAGCTCCAACAGGACATTTATACCAATCCCACCAAGGCTCAGAGAACATTGCAGAGGAGAAAATATGAAGAGTGAGCAAGAAGCTGGGAAGCTATGAAGTGCCATCTTCTGGGTATGACACAGCAACTATATTTCTGAACTCATAGTTGTAGCCTGCATTGGACCTGAATAAGACCTGTTAAACTATCTGATGTAGGCAGCTAGGCATGCCGTAAGCCAAGTTTCAAAAAGTGGAAGATTATAGAGAGGAGGCTCAAATACTTTTTCCTTTCAGGAATTCTGCATAGGTCTGACCCTAGATCATGTTTGAATGTGAAATGTCTCCCACAAGTTAATGTATTTGAATACTTGACCCCCTACTGACAGTGCTGTCCGAGAAGGTTGTAGAAACAGAGCTTCACTGGAAGTTAGCTACTGGGGGGTAGGTCTTGAGGGTTAATAGCTGGGTCCCATTTCCTGTTTACTCTGATTCCTGACCACAGTATGACCAGTTGGCCTCCTCCTGCTACCATCCCTGAAGCTGTATCTTCACCATAATGGGATGGTCTTGTCAACTAACACAGAATAAACCCTTCCTTCTTTAAGTTCTGCCAAGCAAGAACTTTGCACAGTAAGGAGAAAAGCACCTAACTAGCTCTACACAAAGGAATGCAAAAACTCTCTCTCAAAGATTCCACCTTCAGTGTCTCTGCCCACATCCCTCTAAATGTGCAGACCCTTACAGGGATGCAGTCCTGAAGAGTCTACTATTTGTGCTAAGTTATTTCTTTACTTCCATTGAAGTGGAAATTTCTGGTTCCTTTGGAGACACAGTTGTGTCTCCTGATGTTTTTCTGGAAGCTGTCTTCTGAGAGGATGTTTTTGCAGAAGCAGACATTTGGGAGGATGTTTTGCTAAGAACAGAACGTGGTATTTCTCTGGCGTGTGATGTTTTGTTAGAGCAGATGCTTGAGAGCACACATGATGTTTGGAAAGGATCGAAGTATAACCCAACAGACAGTGGACAATGCTGGATGGTATTGGAATGCCTTATTCTTTGCTGGTCATCACTGGTTGTGACTTCATAGAGAGAAATAGACCAACAAACTGGTGGTGTTTTGGCAGCAGGCTGATTGGCAGAGCCTTGCAGTTTCTTCTGGATTGATGTGCTATTGCTGATTTGTGCAAACTGAACTGCTGAAATCCTGACAACGCAGATTGGATTTCTTCCAAATAAATATTTTTAAATAGGTCCACATCCTCCTTTGCTCTATATTAACCTTTTTTCTATCCAGTATTCTGGTGGGTGGTGGACTAGACAGTAAGTTAAAGCATTTAAGAACCCTTATTAAAAGTGGGTTTTGAAAAATCTGATGATGAGCCTTCTCTATACATGTGCGGTGTGAAATGTATGCAATAGCACTGTCCTTACATTTTTAGCTCTATATTTGAAGAGTGTACATTCATCATTTTATCCCTCTAACCCCAATCTCCTGCAAAGTACAGAGGTTCGCTTAATACTGTACAGTGGATTGCTAAACCTGAAACAGCATTATATAACAACCTAACCTTTAAGTTTAGGTACAGCTTCACAGTAATGTTTGCCTGGCATATGTTAAGCACCTAGGTTTGATGCCTAGCACTGAAGGATAACAAGAAGCAGCCAACTTTTAATACCATGAACCTCAAGTATTTTTATTTTCTAGGTTTGTATATGTGCCAGCTAGATGAGGACATTATGTGTCCTGCTCTATCATTCTCTGCCTTATTTCCCTGAGACAAGGTCCTCACTGGATCTGTAACTATGTAGGCACTTAGCAGAACCCAGAATCCTTCTGCATACTCCCTCACAGCTGTGGGATTCCAGGCTCCTATGCAGCCACATCTGGTGCAACTAGCACTCTTACTCTCTGAACCTTTTCTACAGTCTGTTATATTTGTTTTCTTGAGACAAGGTCTCACTCTTACAGCCCAAACGGACAAGCTGGCTTGAAACTCATTATGTACCCAAGATCAAATCAGAACTCAAAATGATTCTTATGTCTCAATCTCTTCCTAAATGCTGGGATCACCAGCTAGCGTCTACTATAAGCAATGAAATATTTATGGATATATAGATCTTTCAACAATTATGGAACAAATGCCTTCATTCATATGGTTTTACTTTCAGAACAAACTGAAAGATTTCTTGACTCACCACATATTTAATTCCCTCCAGAAATCGGTGGTGATGTTGGAGATGTTGTATTTCATCTTCAGGGTTGGAAGCAGTATAGATCATGCCACAAGACTTACACATAGTCGTCCCAAAATGTTTCTGACCCGCGTCCTACAATGGAAGAACAAGCAAGCAAGCAAATAAGATCATAAACCCAAAGAACTGGGAGAATAATAGACCTTCTTTAGGAAGGACTCACACAAAAGACCAAGAAAAAGAAAAGGCCTCATTTCAAACAGAAGGGATAACATTCTGTATTAATCATAGTGTTTTTTGCCTTAAGTCGTCTAGAGTGTTAAATTCTTTATCTGTAAATGTTAAATTCTTTGCCTCAAGAGTTAAGGCTCTATGAATTCCACTCATAAAACATTGTTTTTAATGTCATTGAAAATACTAAATTCTGAATTGCTATTTAAGACAGTGATTGGCAGTTTTTCTGTGAAAAGGTAGAAGTAAATACTTTAGGCTTTTCAGACCCAGAGTGATCTGCACTGTTGTATTTGAATAAGGAATGTATTTGAATACTTGGTGCACAGTAGGTGGGGCTGTTTGTGGAGGTTACATACCTTTAGGAGGTGCAGCCTCCCTGGAGGAAGTCCATCACTGGGGGACAGGCTTTGCAAGTTTATATTCTACTTCCTGCTGTTGTCGCTACTTCCTGTGTGTGGCTAAAATGTGACCAGCCAACTGTCCACCCTGGCTGCCGATTATGTTTTCCTTATCATTATGCCTTCCCTTCTGGAACCAGAGGCCAAAAGGAACTTCCTTCTGTAAGTCATGGTAGTTTATGTACCAACAAAATATTAACTAATATAGTTATGTATTCTTCAAAACTTCTAAAAGCCTGGCCTGGAGGCACAGGCTTATAATACAGCTGCCTCAAAGGCAACAGTAGAAAGATTAAGAGTTCAAGGCCACCTTGGGCAACTTAGTGAAATTCTTTCTCAAAATAAAAAGCCTCTGGGGTGCAATGTAGCTTAGCAGCAGAGCCTTGCCTGAGACCATCAGGCTCAATTCCTAGAACCAACCAACCACACAAAAAATGTTAACTATACTTTTCAACTCACAGACTACAGAACTGAATCCAGTCCACAACCACGGACTCCTCAACTTAGTTAATTTAATGTTGCTATTTCCACTGCATCTTTTATTGATCAAGAATTTTCTTACCTGGAAATAAGCCAGTCATAGCATCTACTCAAATACTAGCACTGCCCAAAACTATGAGCTCCATAGTCCTGACTAGCATTGAATGCTATCACAACAAAACTGGTAATTACAAACTTGGAAATCTACAACCCAAGATAACGATTCTGAAAGGCTGACTGCATGTGCTAGGTGTGGAAAGACCTTTGTTTTAAATTTACTCACAATAACAAGCTGGTCTTTTCCTCCTTTATTTGTATCTCTGAAATTAATATTTTTCTGTACATTTGTCTGTTTCAAGAAGTTAGTACATGCAGTGGATCCCACAGAAGACTGTTCTTCAGATGGAGACCTTGAAAGAGAAAGTAAGTAAATATGGGACGGTGCCAGAAATAATCACTTACTCAGAGGAACATAATGAGTAAATTCAGTGTCAAGACTCAAATCCAGATCTGACTTAGAGTCAAAGAACTTGCCACTGTAGTATTAGACACACATATAGAGAATTACTTTGGAAGCTAAGTGAACTCGAAAAATGGACTTTTCTTTGCTCTGTCAGATCTTAGGACAATATCTACCCACTTAAGTACAAAGAAATTCCTAGGTAGATGTTAATGTTCAATCTTACAACCCAAAGCAACCATAGTCACAAGCATAATAGGCTCCAGGAACATTTTACTTGGGCACTTCCACAGGCTTGTGTATACATGTATACAAGTGCCCACATCAATGTACACACACACACACACACACACACACACACACACACACACACACAACGTGCAGGGGACTAGGCCCAAAATTTCTTTTCTGAATACCTAGTCATTCAACAACAAATGAGTTAAAAAAAAAAACATTGTTCTTTTAGCAAGATGTTCAGACAATATAAAACTTAGACCCTCTACTTGTGTTTTCTACCTACCCACACCACTTCCCTATCATAGTACTTAGCTTCAGCCACAACTTAACGGCACTAAACTACTATTACTTCTCTGGTCACAAATTTTCCCACCTGTAAAATTAAAACTACTAGTACCTACAACATGATTATAAATTTTCATTAAGGTTTAGTTATTGTTAATAGTTCGTCATCTAGGGGAGGCAATAAAACCCAATGGGCTTTTGATTCAAATATGAATTCTATTCCTGGCCCCAGCACTAAGGACCTGCTAAACTTTGTCATGGTGGTTAAATTCCTCAGTTTCCTCAGATGAGACGATTACAATTATAACAACCGTGTTTACCTTCTAGATTGTCTGAGGATCTTTAAGTGAAATAATAAACCAATTTCTACAGGCTAGGTACTATATAGTAATGTAACAATTTACTCAAGTCCATCTGTATAAACAAAGAAACTAATCTCACCTTCTATTCTCAATATTATTCTTACTTCCCCTTAGTGGTAAAGAAGAAAATAATGTAGCATTACATGAGAGAAAAAGAAACCTATAAATTAATAAAACTAGGACATCAAAGCAAAAATAACTCCTACCTTTTTGTGTTCGTTGAAGAAACACTGAAGATAGAATAGACAGACTCCGAAGAAACTGTTAGGGGGCAAAGTAGCAGAAGGTTGCATTACCGAATACATTCTGAGCTCTGACTCATAAGACTCTGAAGGTTAATAAGAACAAAAAGTTTACACTGCTTTACTTCAAGAGCCAACTATAATTAAGACAGTATAAACTGCCAAAAAGAGACAGGTAGGTCAGTGGAGCAAAGAGATCAGAAAATGACCCATACAAATAAAGCAATGATTTTGGCAAAGACAAAGGTAGTCTTTCATAAATGGTGCTAGAACTGGGCACCCAGTCAAAATGGATCACCAATCAAAATGTAAATTATGTGATGGTGGTGCTGGTGCAAGCCTTTAATCCCAGCACTTGGGAGACAAGTGGATCTCTGAGTTCAAGGGCAGCCTGGTTTACAAAAGAAACCCTGTCATAAAAGAAAAAAAAAATAGGATAGAGATGAACTCAAGCTAAAACATGAGGAGAAAGACTCACAGGAACTGTGCTCTCCAAGGCACATCTGGGAGCAATAGCACTCTAGTAACAATCATACATAGACACTGCTCAGATCTTAATTTCTAAATACAATTCTCTAGTAAAAGGAGTCAATGTTCCGTGGAGAAATTGATAATTTTGGGGCTAGACCAAGGGAAATGTTGAATGAGTCCATAGAAACTAATACAGTGCTCAAAAAAAAAAAGATACGAGACATGCCAAAGTGAATTAAGCTGAAAATGATCCTCATGATCAAAACAGAATAATTTCAGCAATAAAAATATATTGGATTTAAATGCATAAAACAAGCCATTTACTTATCCGTATCGACACATATCCGTGAGCTCATTGGCTTATTTAAGTGAAAGAATAAACAAGAGAGATAAATGTGAGAGGGTGTAACTCCCTAAGAGAATGTATGTAGGTAGGGTGTAGATGCCTCAGCAGACAAATCACCCAAGGTGGAGGCCTGATCCCAAGTTCAACCCATGGAATAAAAAAAAAAAAAAAAAAAAAAAAAAAAAAGGCAACAGTTCTCCGGGGATAATCAGATGATAGACACAGTAATTTTTAAAAAGGCCCAGAAAATATTATATATGAAATCTCATTGATATGCACAAGTTGCTAGGCTAATTAATGCAAATTTTCTTACTTACTTGTCTTGTTCTCAAGTGACTTCTCTGAAGGAAAATTATGTTTACCAAGTTTACACTCCTTTGAAGAAACTACTGCACCTGAGGAATTCTAACAATAATAAACAGGTTAATAGAAATGAAGAAAATCCCTAATCCTTAGTTGTATTCCCTTCGAATGAACAAATCTAAACACAGTATAGAATGACTCATCAAGTTTTCCATCTATCTTTTCGGAAATTTCCCCTGCATTCATTGAATATGGTTCATCTTTTAAATGTGAGAGAAAAGACATAGACTGCAATACTTATAAAAACGCATGTTTCAAGGGTTGGAGAGATAGCACAGTGGTTAAGAAAGTTCTGGCTACTCTTCTAGCCAGGTTTGGTTCTCAGCACCTACTTAGTGGTTCAACTGTCTCTATAGCTCCAGTTCCAGGAAGTCCAGTTCCCTTTTTAGCCTGAGGGCACTACTCACACATGGCGCTCGTGCGTGCACACACCTTTAGACAGGCAAAACACTCATACACATTAAAGCTGATAATAAGCTTTTAAAGAAAATATATGCTTCCAGATGAAGATGATGTAAAGAAAATTATATACTGTTCTTTCATTAATGAAGTTAACTTTTAAAAGCTAGCAAAACTGGAAAAAAATAACAAACTTTCTCTTAAACTAGTAAGGGAAACGAGTTTTCATCATGGACTAGAGATTGCTAAAGTTTTAGGTTGCTAAAGTTCTTGCTGTGCAGTATGAGGACCTGAGTTGGACCCCAGCATCAGTTTGTGCTTGTAATCCCTGGGCCAGGGAAGGAAAGACAGGCAGCATATATAGTTGGAGCTTGGGCTAATAAGCTCCATAGAGCCCATCTCAAAAAAAATCCAAGGTGGATAGATAACTGAGAAACATTTGCCATTGACCTCTCTCAGACTCCTGTGTATGCGTGTGTGTGTGTGTGTGTGTGTGTGTGTGTGTGTGTGCGCGCGCGCGCGCGCGCGCGCGCGTGCGTGCGTGCATGTGCACAAATGCAAACATACACAGAATAGTAACCACATTCTGAAAGCCATTTGAGGGAGTTTTGTCCACAACAGTTCCAACTTTTTAGTAGTAGCAGATAAACTACAAAGCAAAGTAGAATACTTCCTGCTGACATTCCAGAACATACTACCTAAAGTCAAAGGAAAGATCACTTTTTTTTCTACCCATCTTTAACTTTATATTTTCTGGTTTTATAAAGGTGGCCCTCCAAACTATAAAGAAAATCAAATTTCACTCACTTATCTGATCTACATAAATTATATACACATAATTTATATCTAAGCATTATTAAATCACCAGCTATTATTAAATGGTATTTGGCTTTACCTTTCCCAGTTTCTCTTCACTTTCACTTCTTGCGTCTAGTAGCTCAACATTTGATTTCTCTCCCACTAACAAGGACTTTGGGACTTGCTTTGCCTCAAGGGCATCTTCAGTGACCTCTGGTTCATTTTTCTGCAAAAGTATTGGTAATGGCTTATCTTCTAGAGGTGACTTTTTAAGAAAGTTTCTTTTTCTAACAAAAAATGCTGCTCCACCTTGGAGTGTAACTCGTGGTCTTATTTTCTGGCTTAGAACCCGAGGAGGAGAATTTGGAGGATTTTCTGGGGGAAAACAACTGTTCTCTTTGTCCACAACTGGCTTATAGGTCACTTGACTTGGCTTGGAATTTTTCAGGTTTCTTGATATAGACTTGACGTGCTTGTAATTTGGTTGATGATTAGCAGTTAAACTCTTCTGCCTTTTTTTATTCTTGGTACAGACTGGTTTTCTCTGAATTTTTTCTGTCACACTGGGAAAAGGTTTATCTTCATTTTTAGTTGCTAGACAAATAGATTTACACTCTCTTATCAACTTCCTCTCCAGTGGATTGAGGTAGTGCTTATTTTTATTGTAGAAAGATACAGTAGACACAACTGGTTTAAATAACGAGCTGTGGTTTGCAAATGACAACATATTATTTTCAGTTGTTTTGAGTGGACTTGAAGAGAAATGTCGTTGGTGGGAGCATGGCTTTTCTTCCTTTTGAACACTGCTTTGACAATTATGTTTCTTATTAGGTGATGAATATAGATTTTCAGCAAATCTTAGTTTGCTTGATGAAATATCTGTTAATAGGCTACAAAATGGAAAGAAGGAAAGCTCTTTGGTAAGTTTGTGGTTCTTTTTCAAAATTCATTTAGATCTACTAGTAAACTTCTCCCTACTAGTCATTCAAAAAACATCCCTCTCCATTGTTTGACATATTATGTATTAGTTTAACAGGATCCTTAAAAAAATACATTCATAAGCTGGACAAGGTGATACACACCTTTAACCCTAGCACTTTGGAGGCAGAGGAAGGAGGGATCTCTGTGAGTTGGAGGCCAGCCTGATCTATATGGAGTTCAGGACAGTCAAGATTACACAGAGAGACACCGTCTCAAAAAACTAGCAGATAACATTCATAAAAGCAAATAGTGCTTACAAAGAAACTTTAATATACAAGTAAGTGTATTTCAAAATCGATTTCTCTGTCTAGGCTATATAAAAATTATTCCACACTAGGTCTGGGCATGGTGGCACTTACCTTTAATCCCAACACTTAGGAGGCAAAGGCAGGAAGATCTCGATTAGCTTGAGGCTAACCTGATAAAAATAGTTAAGACTGTTTCAAATAAAACAAAACGCCAAAGGGGTAGAGGGATGGCTCAGGTGATAAAAGCACTGGCTGTTCTTCCAGAGGACCCAGGTCTGATTCCCTGCACAGTCTGTAACTTCAATGAGCATTGCACACATGTGGTACACAGACATAAATACAAACAAAACATCCACAAGCCTCAAATAACTTTTAAAAGCTTCTTATGTACAAATTATTCTCCATGTATTTTCCCAATTAGTCACTAAAATAACTCTGATAAATTTTCTGTAATAGAAATATTTCTATTATATTTCTGTAATATTAGAAAATCCAGTCTCTGGCAAAACTGGATTTTTCTTCTTAAAGAGTTCATATGCATAGGTTAAGGCTTACCTATCATCATTATCAGCCTTCAGTGTATGTCGCTTCCTCTTCCTTGGAGTAAAAGTTGCCATCATCATAACTAAATTCCTAATGGCAATAAAGGTCAGTTATAATAATCAAAGTCATCAAGTGGATAGAAAACGTACTATGTCAAAATTGTATTTTAAAACTCTGGATTACAAATAAATACCCAAAGGAAAACTTGTTTTTGAGATAGTGCTTCACATAGCAGAAGTTAGCTTCAAATTCAAACTCACTCAGTCGATCGCCTGAAGTTTTGAGCTTTCCAGGACTGGAATTACAAGTTAAGCCACCAGGCCTGGTTCCAAGAAACAGGTTAAGAAAAAAAACAACCAAGCAACTAACCACAAAAAAACAAAACAAGACAAAACAAACCTATTAGGGTTCGAGGATGCTAATGGGAGGCTGAGGCAAAGGGATCCTGAGTTTGAGGCCAGCTGTGATACTGGGGTCTCAAAAAAAAAGAAGTAAAGCAGTAAATTATTTTAATAGAGACTTAAACAGTGATAAGAGAAGGGAAGGCGAGTGGGTTGGGGAAATCCTGCACCACAGTAGATGAGAGCAGGGAAAGTAAGGATGTGTTTCTAGCTGAGAGGTATTCCACTAACAAGGCCAGGTGGACCCTAATTAGGCGTACACTTTCCTTTAGTTAAACTAATCACATCAAGTTTGAGCACTCCTAGTAGGCCTTCTTTGGCACTGCCCTCCTTCCACACTGCCAGTTGATGAATGCTCCTGTCTCCAGCTTCCCTCGAACACTATGCCTCCTCCATATTCCACTCAGCACACTTTCTGACTAACCAACCATCTTCACAGCCTGCACGTTCAGTGAAGGCAGAGCCTGTTCGGACTCTTCCTGGAAATCTGAGCAAGGTAATGTGGGAAGGTCAGTCCCCCCCACAGGTTCCAGCTGGGCTCCCTCACAAGAGCTTCCTTATTTACAAACGACCCCTTCCTCATTAGGGAGCTGCTAAGGAGATACAGCAGACAAGCCTCGTCCCTAAGGGAGATAACTCTAGAATGTTCTTTCCTTCCTTTCCCCTTCCTTCGGATAGGGTATGTCAGTCACACAGAATTCCACAAGCGCGACCTCTAAGCCAAACAGAAACTCTACCGGCATCAGAGAAGACCTCTCCTGGCTGCGTGAGAGAGCTGGCACCCAGAGCACGAACCCCGCGTGAGGAGCAGACAGCGTGCGCCCACATTCAAGGCCCTTGCCCCATGACGCTACCTTCGTTCCTCAGTCTCCCTTTGGACCCGCGTCCACTCCTGCGAGGGACCTACGGAAAGATACCTCAGCACCTCAGCAAGCGAACAAATCTGCTCACAGGAGCCCGGCGCCCTGCCAGTGCGTTCAAATTCACGCGCGCTACTTGAGATCAACGCTACTGCGTTCTGATTCGTCGCTGCTCAGCGCTTCCTAGAGCCTGCGCCGTGATTGGCTTCTAGCCAGTCATTGCCCCGCCCTTCGGCGAGGTGGTCTCCAAGATTCTCCCGCCCTTGAGAGGCAAAGCTGGTCCCGGGGAGGGAAGGGAGGGGGACAGAAGGAAGCCACGCCTCCTGAAATCCGGCAACAACTTCTGGCTTCAGACCGCCACCCTGTGAAAGTGCATTCTGGGAATTGTAGTTTGTGGATCAGCTGAATGCGAATAAAAGTCTGAGGCACTTTAGTGTTTGCAGTTATCATAAAGTGACATCTCCTAGACACTGGAGGCTTTTATTTTTCATATTTGAAACCCTATTGTTGATTTTGCATTTTAGAAAAAACGGTGAAATTTTAGGTTTATGTGGGTGCTAGGCATTGAGCGCAGGTTTTCTGTAAGAGTAGTATGTGTTCCGGGTTGGGGATTTAGCTCAGCAGTGGGGCGCTCACCTAGCAAGCACAAGGCCTTGAGATCGGTCCTCAGCTCCGGGGGGTAAAAAAAAAAAAAGACAAAATAACAAAGAGTAGTACGTGTTCTTAATAGCTGAGCCCAATCTCTTGGATGCTTAACATATTTTGTTTCTCGTTCTTCTTTTTTTTCTTTTCTTTTTTTCGGAGCTGGGGACCGAACCCAGGGCCTTGCGCTTGCTAGGCAAGCACTCTACCACTGAGCTAAATCCCCAACCCCGTTTCTCATTTTCCTTACACAATCTGTGAAGATTGTACTATTATTTCTCCTTTACAGAGAATGAAAATGAAGGCCTGAACATAAACACTATAGGGAAGGCCTGTGACACTCCAACTTCACTGCATTTATCAAGTGTCTTTTGGCAAGCAGAAATGTTCTTAAAATAGTCATAGGCTTTTAAGGAGTTATCACTGTCTAGTTCTAAAAAGTTTAAGTGATATCCTTCTTCATAGAACAAAGCTTGCTGGAATGAATTGACAAATGACTAACAGATATTATTGGCTACTTTCAGGGTTCATGAATCAGTCAGCTTCTGTGTTAGAAGCCAGAATAAAGGTTTCCAGTTGGCAATGGTAGAACAGTATGTTTTGTTGAGGGTGATGTCTTTTTTTTTCTTTTCTTTTTTTTTTTTTTTTCTTCTTTTTTTCGGAACTGGGGACCGAACCCAGGGCCTTGCGCTTGTTAGGCAAGCGCTCTATCGCTGAGCTAAATCCCCCACCCGAGGGTGATGTCTTTAAAACCAAGGCCTCGCTACACCATACTCCACTACAACTCTAGAATCTGTTTTAGAATTCTGACTGTAATATGGCCCAGACCCTAACAGAACTGACTCCATGATGAAAGTGTCAATTAGTCTATAAAACTAAGCCAGCACATAGACAGCACCACCTGTCATAATGAAAACAAAGACCTAATCCATCAGAGTCCATAGTTCTGGGAAAGTCTCTAAATGTACTAACCTTGCATTTTGGCTTCTGTAGTTCCGCTTCTGCAGTTCTTAACTGAAGAATGCCAACCCAGAACAGTGTGTGTGTGTGTGTGTGTGTGTGTGTGTGTGTGTGTGTGTGTGTGTGCTCTTAGAAGATCACCAGGAGACCCAGAATAATAGGTTTTGTAAAGTAGAAGAACCAGAACAATAGGGGAAACTGGTTAGGAAGAGACTATGACTAGTTTCTTCTTTTGAAAGAGTTAAAGCCGGAGCTGGAGAGATGGCTCAGTGGTTAAGAGCACTGACTGCTCTCCCAGAGGTCCTGAGTTCAATTCCCAGCAACCACATCGTGGCTCACAACCATCTGTAATGGGATCTGACTCTCTCTTCTGGTCTCTGAAGAGAGTGATGGTGTACTCACATACATAAAATAAATAAACCTTAAAAAAAAAAAAGAGGGCTGGAGAGATGGCTCAGCGATTAAGAGCACTGACTGCTCTTCCAGAGGTCCTGAGTTCAAATCCCAGCAACCACATGGTGGCTCACAACCATCTGTAATGGGATGCTCTCTTCTCAAGTGTCTGAAGAGAACTACAGTGTTCATATAAATAAAATAAATAAATCTTTAAAAAAAAAAAGAGTTAAAGCCAAGGAAGGGGATTTTTTTTTTTTTTTTATCTTGCAGGTTCTACTTGACCAGAATTTCCTGTTTTATGAAAGACTAGGCTCTCAAGGGATGGCAAAACTCCTTTTTTGTAGCACTTTTGTATGGTCTGACTTTTGGGACTGGTTGAGGGATGGGGTCCAAAATAGACTCTCATAATTTTTATCAGAAATAAGAAAAACTACCAAGTCAAACCTAGGTGCTGTGGGAACATTTTGTAAATTTATAGCAAGAGTTCTGAACTCAGAAGTTTGTTATTTGTTCAGTCTTGTAGGTAATAAGGGGCAGACATTAGATTTAAAGGAACAATAGTCTTGAGTCCAAATCCCAATAGGCATCCTACCTTTGGGAAGTAACAGTAACAATTCATCTGAGAACCTTCTATATTCTGCCCTTGATGTAATTTAGTTAATTGTGACAGGGCAAGGCAGTGCAGCACTTCTTCAGTCTTGTATTCTTACTGAGACCATCTCAGGTTTAAATATGGTTTGATGGTAATTACCCAGCTCTATTCTGACTTGTTTGGTCAAGCCAGCAGCAACAAAACCCTCACCTATGTCAAGTAGTGGGAGAATGCCTTCATTTAAAATTGCTTCTTACTGAGTGCCTCCTGAGGAAATGGGTACAGGGACCCTTAACCATACATGAAAAAGGCAAGTTCTGTATTCACAGAGC
Source organism: Rattus norvegicus (assembly GCF_021556685.1). Lineage (NCBI taxonomy): Eukaryota > Metazoa > Chordata > Mammalia > Rodentia > Muridae > Rattus > Rattus norvegicus. The sequence continues at coordinate 43,671,453 of NC_141548.1, forward strand.
CCACATTGGGTTGAGTGGGAAGACAGATAAAAAACAATTACCAGGGCCGGCGAGATGGCTCAGCGGTTAAGAGCTCTGAGGTTCTGAGGTTCCAGAGATCCTGAGTTCAATTCCCAGCAACCACATGGTGGCTTACAACCATCTGTAATGGGATTCGATGCCCTCTTCTGATGTGTCCGAAGCTACAGTGTACTGATATAAATAAAAATACAAAAATTTTTTAAAAGCAATGACCAACTCTCACTCCCACTTAGTAGAGCCTCTGAAAATAAAGTCTGCTCATAGCAGTTATGGCTTCAAACAAGATGTATTTTCCAGCTAAAATTCTTCAACTAGAATTTTCAAAATCCCCCGGAACACCTGCCCTTCCGCCAACACTCTTCCCTCCGCCAGGACTAAAGATGGCGCTGACAGGACGGCGTTGTGACGCGACCGCACGTCCGCCGGAAGTGTCCGGCGGAAAGTCTGGAAGCCGGCTCACCCTCGCGCAGGTGGTATCTCGAGCTTCGCGTTTTGAGCAGGAGTCGCCACTCTTCTACCAGGATCATGGTGTTCTACTTCACCAGCAGCAGTGGTGAGTGACGCCGGGGCCCTGCCTACAGCTGCCTCCAAAGCCGGCATTCTCCAGCCGCCGCTGGACTTGGACTTAGTCCTGAACCGCGTCCTACCGCGGGAGCCTCTCCCAGAGCCTTCTGGTTCCCTGCTTGGCCGTCACCTCAGCTGCCTGGTCGTACCCTGGTCCTGGTGGTCGCGGTGGGAATGGGCTCCCACTTTCATTACACCTGGTGATCATGCTTATTCCCGCTAGACAGACCCGCCAACGCTTCCTGGACTGGGCAGTGTGTGGGTTCCTGCATAGCCCGCCTTCCCTCCCCGTCGCAAGCCTTTGCCCTAGCATTCTGCCGGCACCTTGGAGAGATACTTGACCAGTGAGACAGGTGCCAACAGTTGTCTCCTACAGGAAGAGTACCTTGCCCGTCTACGAAGGGAGGGCCTGGGATGCCATGGAAAGCAATAGAAAGCTAGAGTGTTAGTAAAACCCCTCCCTGGGCAGAGTTGATGCTCCAATTGACGTCTGGTAATACTACTGAGTTGGTTTTGGAAGGCCAGGTGGTGTTTTGGTTTCCAGAAAATGCCGCGTCAACTTGGTTTCTCTGCCATATTGCTCTTATCCAGAATCAATTTCTAATTTTAAATTCTCACCCCGTTAAAGTGGCTCTTGACTTGAAGACACCGTGTGAGACCCACTTTCCATGTCAAGATTAAATATACATTTTTCTGGACACCCTTAACATTCCTTTCGGACCGCTGTCGTGTGCCATTAAAAGCTGACTGCTTGAGCTACACGGCAGGTCTCTTGAGAGGCAGTCTGTCTAGCATAGTGCCCTACTTGACTGCTGTGTTGACCCCGCCTCCTTGAGACTGTGTGTGTCAGGTGGTTCCAAACATAGACCCTCTTGCCTAAAGACTCCCTAATGTTGACATTCCTTTCTAGGTCCCCCAATCTGGAGTGAGTGATTGATGGTTTTGTCTCTTAGTACTTTTTAGTTTGTTTATTTTTGAGGCAGGATCTCATTACTTAGTCCTTGCTAGCCTAGAACTCATTGTGTAGATCAGGCTGGCTTTGAAGTTACAGAGATCTGCCACCTTCTGCTTTGCTGCTCCAGTGCTGGGATTAAAGGCATGCACTACCTTACCTTTCATGATAATTTTAATTGAAGCATTATTTTGTGAACTGTCCCTCAGTGTGAGGGTGTTTCTTTGTTTTTCTTTTTTATAGTCATACTATTTCTAAAAATTATTTTATGTCTGTAGGTATTTTACCTACATGCACATCTCCAGTGCCTTTCAAGGCCAGAAGAGGGTGATGGATCCCCCAGAACTGGAGTTTAGTTGTTTGTTTGTCTAGTATTCCTGAAGTCTGGGGTTTGATCTCTAGTGCCACATAAACTGAGTGTGTAGTCCACACCTATCCTGTGATTCAGGGTATGGGAGTAAAGGTGCCCTGGCCTTCTAAATGGATAGCCTCTTAACTTTTTTGTTTGTTTGTTTGGTGGTTTTTTTTTTTTTTTTTTTTTTGAGTTGGAGTCTCAGATAGACCAGATTGTCTCTGAGCCAGCCTATGTAGCTAAGACAGGGTGAACTCCAGACCCTTGTCCCTCTCAAATGCTGGGATTATAGGCATACAATGCCATCACAGCCCTGTGTGTGTTCTGCTCAGTGGAAAGACTCTAGCCAACCCTATTTCTACCTACCAGGCATTGTGCTTTGTTGACTGAAGACCGGGTCACAAACTTAGCCCCATTTGGGGTCCACAGAGTTTTGGTAAGGTGTGCTTGGCAGCCAACACCGAGTCCTTTTAGGTCTAATCTTGTACTTTAGAATCATGATTAAGGAAAGCTTTCTAAACAACAAAAATGCTCATTACTTCATTGTAAAGATTAGGATTTAGTTTGTTCAAGGTAGCTGGAGGGGGCGCTGGTTAGAGCCAGCATTTGGAGAAGTTTGAGGACTCTGATTCCCCTGAGTGGAAGAGGGCATCCACTAGTGTAGCACAATGAAATATAAGTAACGCCAGTCAGAACAGACTATATAAAAATAACAGCCAGCTAAGTGTAGGAACACACACACACACACACACACACACACGCACACACATTTACATGGTTTGGAGACAGGGTTACTGTGTAGCCCTCCCTGGCTGTCCTGGAACTCACTCTGTAGACCAGGCTGACCTCAAACTCAGAGATGTGCCTGCCTCTGCCTCCAAGCTGCAGGCATCCGTTTTTAAATGTGCAGTAGAGATTGTCGTTTGTTGTGGGAATAATTGCTGCTATTGCCATTATCGTTGAGGAAGGCAAAGGTATAGGATTGAGCTGGAAATTGCCATTAAACTTTATCCCTAAAGGGAAATAGAAAATAAAGAGAGATTTTTCTTGAAAAGGAGGAGAGCAACCATTCAGCCATAAAGATTGCTAAACACCTTTGGGGACAAGAAACTATTTTAAGCTCAGTATGACTTATTCAGTCACTAGTTTAATCTTGGCCTGCCGCTATCCGTCATTTGAAAGTATACAACTTCTTCTTAACTCCAAGGATGTGCAAGAACAGGTAGGTAAGCCAGGTGTGGCCCATGACCATGCTCTGCCTCCCCACTAATTGTCTTTTTGTTTTTGTTTTATTTTAGTTAATTCATCTACTTACACTATTTACATGGGAAAGGACAAATATGAAAGTAAGTTTACAAAAGCATTTGATTTTGAAATTTCAGACAGGTAAGTGCTGTGCCTGTGCCCTGTTTGTGGGTTTATGGGTTTTGTTCTTGATTTCTTTAATTCCTTTTGAAAATTAGACTTGGCAAACGACAGTTGCTCACATTTTCAAATACAGAGTTTTGATATGTGCACACATTGTGTGATAATCAAGTTGAAATCCATAGCATATCGCTCACCTCAAACACTTATTATTCCCTTGCAGTATTCAAAATCCTGTCTCCTACCAACTGTAGCATAGACTTTGATTTACTCTGCAACAGAAGTCCAGAAGTGCTACTGACAGATCATTGTTTTACCGATTGACTAGCCTCTCCCAGAGCTCCCCAGCCACTGGTAGCCTCTACTTCTATGAGTTTGACTTCTATTTCTCCTCTGCTTGTCTTGTTTAGCTGGGTCTGGCATGTGGCTTAGTTTGTAGTACATGTCCCTTGTATGTCTATGATCCCAGCATTATGGGGTAGAGTGGAACTGAGGGCCTCATGAAGGCCAAACACAAACACCAGATCCAGTTGAGCACTTTTTTTTTTTTCCACTTCTCAGACAAGATTGCACTCTATATAGCTCAGAGGCTTAGAATTCATAGCCATCCTCCTGCTTCAACCTCTGGAGAGCTGAGCTTACAAATATGAACCACTCTGACTAGCTCAAGTTGACCTTCTTGGTGGCTAGGAGAACACGGAGTTTTGCAACACTGATCCTCACACTGAAGGTGAGAGAGGCAGAACCTCAGAAGGAGCTGAAGAGAAAGAGTGCCATTCCTCAAGATTGGAAAATACAGGTAGTGTAAGAGTTTAGAAAAGACAACTGTGAAGTCATGGCAGAATCAGCTCCCCAGCAAACAAGCTGCAGTTACTCAACCTCTTCAGACTTCTGAGTTCTTAGACGTAAGAGGCTCATGGGCTGTAGCTACTGCAGAGGGTTGTATAGATTAGGGAAAAGGTCCTGAACGCAGTGTCTTAGTTAGGGTCTTACTGCTGTGAACAGACACCATGACCAAGGCAAGTCTTATAAAGGACAACATTTAATTGGGGCTGGCTTACAGGTTCAGAGGATCAGTCCATTATCATCAAGGTGGGAGCAGGGCAACCTCTAGGCATGCATGATGCTGGCAGAGCTGAGAGTTCTACATCTTCATTTAAGGCTGCATGGAATACTGACTTCCAGGTAGCTAGGACTAGGTTATTAAAGCCCCTACTCACACACAGTGACACGCCTACTCCAACAAGACCACACCTCCCAACAGTGCCACTCCCTGGGCCAAGCATATTCAAACCTTCATATTCAACTCCCTGACCCCCATAGGCTTGTTCAAACACATGAGTCTATTGGGGCCATATCTAGCCATCGCATGATTTAAAAAGTATAGTCCAAGGTCCAAAGTCCCCATAGTCTATAGCAGTATCAACAATGTCAAAAGTCCAAAGTTCAAAGTCTCTTCTGAGATCCATCCAATCACATAACTGTAATCCCCAAATCAAAATAGGAAACCAGCTGGGTAAATTCCAAACTCTGCATGTCCATGTCTGCTGTAAAGCAGTTTTCGGATTTCCAACCCCTTTTTCCTCTTAACCAAAACTAATTTCTTTTCCTGGGCTGGTTCCACTCCCTATTAGCAGCTTGCCTCAGGAGATAGCCTAGGGCTCTTGCATCTTGAAGAATCTTGGGGTTGCCAAGGCAACTTCAGTGTTGAAGCTTCTTGTTTCAATGTCTGGGATCCACACATGATCTTCTGGACTCCTTCAAAGGGCTGGCATCATTTCTCCAGCTCTGCTCTCTGTAGCGCTCTAAGCTCAGGTTGATCCACTGAATTGCCACTGCTGTTATTGATGGTCATCCCATGGTACTGGCAATAGGCTTTACCAATATCTCTCTCATAGGCTCTCTTCATGGTGCCAAACCTCAAATCTTTTGCATAACCTTTTCTGTCTTGGGTCAGCTACTGCAACTGAGGCTGCACCTTCACCAATGGCCTTCCATGGCCTCTCACAGTGTTGAGCCCCAGCTGCTCTTCATGACCCCTTCATGCCTTCAAAATCAGTACCACCTGGGTGACTGTTGCACATTGCCAAGTCCAGTCACAGCACAAGGTACAACTGTGACTATCTCTGGAACACAACCTCTTTGTGCTCTCAGAAAACACTTCCCAGAAGATTTCACCTCAGTAATGCTGGTCTCTTCTTAATTGCGACTAATTTCTTAGCTCCAGGTGACCAGCATCAATTGTCCCAGTAATGCAAAGGCTTTGTTTTAGTAGTTCTGGTATCTTGTTAATCACAGATGATTCTTCAGCCCCAGCTAACCAAAAACACAGAATCATCACAATCAAAATAGCAACAGCCCTGATAAGAATCTTTAATCTTCCCTCTGCAATTTCACAAGCCAGGCCTCCAACTTCTGCACTGTTTTCAACATTATCTTCCAAGTTCCTACAGAACATCCTACAGAGCTCTTAACATCCCAGTAGCTCTTCTAACTCAAAGTTCCAAAGTCCTTCCACAATCCTCTCCAAAGCAAGGTCAGGTTGTCACAGGAATACACTCCCAGTACCAATTTGTCTTTGTCAGGGTTTCTATTTCTATAAAACATCATGACCAAGAAGCAAGTTGGGGAGAAAGGGATTTATTCAGCTTACACTTTGGACATTGCTGTTCATCACCAAAGGAAGCCAGGACTGGAATTCAAGCAGGCCAGGAAGCAGGAGCTGATGCAGAGGCCATGGAGGGATGTTACTTATTGGCTTGCTTCCCCTGGTTTGCTCAGCTTGCTTTCTTATAGAACCCAGGACTACCAGCCCAGGGATAGCATCATGCACAATGGGTTGGGCCCTCCCCCCTTGATCACTAGTTGAGGAAATGCCTTACAGCTGGATCTCATGGAGGCATTTCCTCAACTGAGGCTCCTTTCTCTGTGATAATTCCAGTTTGTGTCAAGTTGACACATAAAACCAACAAGTATATGTTATGACATCATGACCAAGGCAAGTCTTATAAAGGACATTTGGGCTGGCTTACAGGTTCAGAGGATCATCCATCATCATCAAGGTGGAAGCAGGGCAGCATCTAGGCAGACATGATGCAGGCAGAGCTGAGATGTAGATCTTCATTAGAAGGCTGCTAGTGGAAGACTGGCTTCCAGGCAGCTAGGACTAGGGTGTTAATGCCCACAGTGACACACCTACTCCAACAAGGCCACACCTCCCAACAGTGCCAAGTGTATACAAACCATCACACAGTACCTACCCCATAGGAGTACTTGTTAGCTGGTAGGCAGAATCCCTGGAGCTTAATCTCTCAGATTCCACTCCCCACCTTGCTTCTCTGGGGACATTCCCTTGGGTCGATCCGAGAGTTGTCTGGTCACACTGTTGTCTGTGTGTAATCGTTTGATACTCCTTGTCTGCTTTTCTCATTTCTTTCTAAAACTGTCAGTATCTAGTTTAGTGCAGTTTGACAGTGACCACAGTTAGAATTTGATAGTTTATATGCATTAAAAGAGGCACACATACCATTCTTCAATAAGAGATACTTGACAATAATGAGATAAACAAGTCCAAAATGGGTACTCTTAAGCAGAACTCTGAAATGAGAAACAACAGATCACAGCAAAATAAAGTACCTCACGCTTTTAATCAGTCTTTCATTGTAATAAGTGTATGGCATTGACTAAGGTGTGACCTAATGCTAAGTCATCCATATTATTTTAATATTTAAGTTTTAGTTTCTCCTTGTAGCCCATAATATCACTGGTCCTGAAGGGAAGGAGGCTTTCTCCCTGTTCTACACTGAACAGCAAGCCACTGCTACAAGAGCCATAGTTACTTAGAGTGAAAATGAAAGAAGATTGACTGCCAAGTGTGGTTTTTATTCTACTACATCAGAGGTGGAGGCTCATGAGCCCACAGCCACTGGGAAGCACCTTTAGCCAGACCGCTTCATGAGGGATACAGGTTTTGCACTCTATAACTGGGGGTGGGAGTGGGAGCTGGGTGGGAGTGGGAGCTTTACATATTTCTTAAGCAAAGGCCTGCACTGTTCTGGTTCATGTGGGTGGACTAGTGGTGGTTCTGACATTTCCACCTGTTTCTCTTTTCCTTCTGTGGTTGTCTCCTCTTTATGGAGGGCTTACGTATGTGGAGGCCTCATTCTAGCCTCTGTTAAGAAGACGTAGGTGGAGGTTTTGCTGTGTTCTGGCCTCCAGACATAAAAAGTAGTGTGTATTGACTTTGTTGTTAACCTAAAACTGCTCTGAAATATAAAACATTTTAAAATGTGGACAAAATGCAGTCGTTACTACATTACAATATTACATACTAGCACATGCTGTAGGGGGATGGTGAATGTGGTTGAGAAGCCTTCACATTTGTGGTAGAATTTATGTAGAGACACCTAGATGCAGAGTCCATTTGTGAGAGGATGTCTAGAGCCCTCTGGTGTTTTGTGTCATTGTGTCTGTGTATGTGGAACATTTGCTCATCAGGAAACTTAGAGTTGAGTGGACCTGTTAGCTCCTCCAAAGTAGCCTCATAGGAAAAGAAGCTGCATTTTAAAGCCTCCTTTGGAAATATTCGTGGTATCACCCATTTATTGCCAGTAGTCCGGCAGCTTCCAACCAACCACAACACTCGATACAACATAAGTGGAATTGTTAAGTTGTGTATTTGCTGAACTCTTGGCAGGTCTGTTCTCTTCATAGCCAGCAGATGGCCTCAGCCATTCATAGCACACTTAAAAATGCTTTCTATTAGTAATTTCTTTTACTTTTTGGTTATTCGTTCAGCTTCCCACTTCCCATAGTAAAATTCTGATATCTAGCAGAAAGCTCCTGGTGTCAGCTCTTGCCGGCAGTGTCCTCTCCCAAGGGTTGTGTGTAGCTTAGCCAGTAGGCTGCCCTTTCTTAAGTACATTCAAAGCCATCACATAGGAATCACATGCTTTCCTTGCAGTTTTTAATAGATGTTACCTTTCATGACTTACCTGTCACTTGCACAATTTAAAATATCAGATAGTACAGTAAACACACACACACACACACACACACACACACACACACACACTCACACACTCACACACAATCGGTTCCCCACCCACAGAAGCTTGTTCCTCTTAATCCCTCCCAGGACTTGAGTTCTGCACCCTACCTTCCAGAGCAATTCCCTCTTTCACACGTCTGCTGCTGCTTCAGCTCCACTGACGATCTTTGCTTCCCTTTTAGATTTGTTTATAATATCTTTAAGTATACAGTCAAAGGTTGTTTGTTTTCTTTGTCTTTAGTTTTCTCTCTGGCACTGTTCTAAGACAGGGTCTTACAAGGTCTCACTAAGCTGATCTTGACCTAGCTTTTTAGTCCAGGCCGCCCTCAAACTCACCATCCCCTAGTCTCAGCTCCCCAAGTGTGTGCAGCCATACCCTTTGAGTTTTTGGGGTTTCTCTTGGTCTGCCCATTTGTTTGTTTGTTCTTTTAAGACACAGTCCAGTTAAGGCTGGCCTTAACTCCTTAGTCACTAGGAATGGCCTGGGTTTTGATCATCTTGTTAGTTGATGAGATTACAGCTGTGTGATCCACACACAGCTTCTGTGGTGCTGGGATCAAACCTAGGCCTTTAGGAATAGGAGACAAACAGTATAGCCACTGAACTATATTTCCAGACCTTTATTATTATTGTCATTATTATTATCATTATTACAACATAACCCATTATTTTAAAGTTTGAACAAAATCATATTGACATTTAAGCTTATAGTCAGTCAGTCAGTCAGTCAGTCAGTCAGTCAGCGTCTCCTGACTCCCAGCTGCTGAGATTTTTTTCAGTATTCAGATCATTCAAAGGGAACGTCTTTGGGTTTTGGATTAAAGTGTGAAAAAAACCCTGCAGTGTATATTGTCTGACTGTAAAAGCTGTCATTCCTTCTTTTCAAGCTCCCAAGTCCCCGCTGCTGTTGTCTCATTAAGGAAGGGAAAGAGTGGTGGTGGTGGGGGGGTGATGATATTTTTTTCCATTCCCAACATAAAAATCCCGGTAATATTTCCATTTGATAGTTTCCTTAGTTTCTTTTTCCCTCTTGTACTTGCTGCAGATGAAGATCTGATAAAGTATGGCTGGCCTGAAGATGTTTGGTAAGTAGCAGTTTTTATTCTATTTAGATTGTCATTTAGATTTCAGACTTGGCCATCTACCTGCTGCCTCTAATTTAAACACATGGTCTACATGGTGTTTTTGTTCATGGAATTCCTGAGTGAATAGTGTGGTGCCCTTCAGAGTTCACCCTGTGACCTGAGGGAAGGGTGCGGGTGAGCTCCTGACACAGCTTCTCACCATGGTCTTGTCCATGTTCATTCTCCACTGCTTACTCTCTCTCCTGGAAGCCAGTCTTAACCACTTCAGTGGGTATCTCTCTCCCTGTATAAGTTCTCCTTTCTCTCTCTCCTGGAAGCCAGTCTTACCATTTCAGTGGGTATCTCGCTCCCTGCTTAAGTTCTTGGGTCCTGTTTACTCAGGTATGATGGTGATAGTGCACATTTTTCAAGCACTTAACTGCCAAATACTGTCAGCTTCTTTTTTTTTTATAATTTTTTTAACACTTATTCATTTATTATATATGAGTACACTGTAGCTGTCTCCAGACACACCAGAAGAGGGCATCAGATCTCTTTACAGATGGTTGCGAGCTACCATGTGGTTGCTGGGATTTTGAACTCAGGACCTCTGGAAGAGCAGTCGGTGCTCTTAACCACTGAGCCATCTCTCCAGCCCATACTGTCAGCTTCAGTACATTTAATTTCACAACGACCTATAAAGCTACCGGGCCCATCTTTCAGCTGAGAAACAGAACAGGTCTGCACTGGTTATTACTGGCCCAGCTCAGTTTCTAAACCATTGCTGTTGATTTTCCCTCACCTTAGGGCACCATTCTTCCTACCTCAGTTCACTGCTCCTGCTGCCCCTCCCCCACCCCCAGGCCCAGGCCCATTGCTGGAATTCTCTGCAGACCTTTCCTCCAGCTGTGTGCTCCCCGTCCCCCTGATTTCCTTACAGTGCTGTGAGGTTGGATGGCTACTTTTCAGAAGAGCCGGTTAAGTTTTCAGTAAGGTGGACAGCCTTGAGCATCATATATCATAGCAACAAGCCATTTATTATCTTACAGGCATTAGCTCAAGCTCCCACTTACGTGTGGCTTTGTTCGGAAGCCCCATGTATTTGTGGGGCTCCCCAAACGGGACTTTTATCTACTTGGTTATGAAGGCTCTAGTTCATGGCTCCACTGGGCATGTTCTCCTACCATTCCAAAGTTCACACTGAGAGCCAGGAGGTGGCAGGAACACGAGGAATTTCAAAGGTTAAAAAAAACGAAACTGTTCCAGCACAGTGCCCTAGCTTCTGCACTCAAATGTACCACTGGGTTAGACACTGCTTAGGTAGGCCCCTTTGCTCAGGTAGGCAGACTACTGCTGGGACTCTCTGGCCTTCCTTCAGAAGGCCCTACAACCTCCATAGGACAGTGGTTTGCCTGCTTTGAGAACAAGAGCTCAATGGCGCTGGCACATAACTATAGAGTTTATTCTTGACTCACTTGCTGCCTTCATAGGAACACACATGTCGAAGGCTCCCTCACCAGGAATGCTTCCTGGTCTCCCTTTGTGTATCTGTCATCTCCAGCTGTAGCCTCTCTGATGCCAGTGTATCTACCTCTTGGGTAGATAGTCACCTGCTATTTCTTTGTCCCCCTTTATTTTTTTCAAGGTAGAGTTTGACTATTTCAGGCTTTCCTGGAACTCACTTTCTTGCCTCAGTCTTCCAGGTTCTAGAACCACAGCTACTGTGTTCACTTGTGCTGTGCATTAGCCTACAGATTGACACATGGCTGCCTGTATAGGAAAGCTTATATATTCAGATACATCTTGAAAGTCAGTTTACCATACCTTTTTTTAAAAAGACTTTTTTTAATTAATTTTTATTGATATGAGTACACTATAGCTGTCTTTAGACACACCAGAAGAGGGCATTGGATCTCATTACAGATGGTTATGAGCCACCATATGGTTGCTGGGAATTGAACTCAGGTCCTCTGGAAGAGCAGTCAGTGCTCTTAACCACTGAGCCATCTCTCCAGCCCCTTTACCATATCTTTTAAGCATTTTTTTTAAACACACAGGTAGAATTTCTAATTTATTTAGACAGATTCTAATTTAAAGCCCACACTAGTAAATTACAGCTTGAGAGTTTTTTTTTGTTTTTTTGTTTTTTAAGGTTGAAACTTACCAACTTATCTAGGCTGATAGGTACCTCTTTGGCACCTTTAATAGTTCAGGGATGAATGACCAAAGCTCAGCACAGTTGACTTTTATTTTCAGAGCTATTTAAGAACTCAGGGAAGCTGGAGTAGCCCCAAACCTCAGGACCCATTCCAGTTCATGTGTTGTCAATCCTGACAAACTTCCAGGGAGCCAAGAGCCACTCTGAGCTCATGTACAGGGCAGGGTTTTAGCCTGGTGCTCTCTGATGCTGGTTTGCAGAGTTTACCTATTACAGCATCTGAGTCTGTCCTGGTGAGCCTTCTGAGGTTCCTTAAACAAAGAACTTTCTTTTTTGGGGGGCAGAAGTGGGGTCATAGCACTTTATTGAGGGACAGGGCTCCAACATCTGCACAGCTACAACCTGAGGACAGAGGGCAGAGCTGAGGTGGATGAGTGGAGGGTGCACCCCACAGCCTTTCTCACTTAATGCCCCTTCTGATTTGAGACTTTCGGATCTCTTAGGCACCCTCTTTACCTCTAATTCTAGATTCCTGGGGCCCCACTGGTTGACCAGTCATGGGGTTTGGGAAGGGCAGGACACTGGGAGCTTTCAAAAGGGAGGAAGGCTACCACTGGGCAGACCATAGCTCACAGAGTGACAGTCAGCCACATGCTGTGGAGCCTGAATCTCATGAAGGCCCCCTTCTCCACCAGCTTCACTTTGTGTTTGCGCTTGAGCTTGGCTCGTTCCCGGGGCTCAATCATATTTCTCTTCTGGAAGGTCTTGAACCTGTCTCAGAGGATGTTACCTTCTTGCTTCATTCTGAGTGAGCCAGACAGCTCAGAACTGAGCTGCACATCAATGTCAGGGGCCTGGTACTTGAGCCATCCCAGCCTTTCGGGCTTGTCAGCCTCTACCAGTCGCTGAATGCGGCACTGCTCCCTCTGGCGTGCCAGTTCTGCCAGCCTTTGGGCCACCTGGGCCTTGATCCCACGCAGCCTGAAGAGTTCTTGGTGCTGAAGCTGGGCTTCCTCAGCACCCGCAGCCTGTGAGCAGCCTTCTCCTGCCTCCGCTGCTGCTGCTCCTCTGTCTTCTCTATCCTCTTCTCAGGACCAGCAGCACTAGTGAGTAAGGTCTCAGTGGCCCCATCATCAGCCTCTGGCTGCTCAGCACAGCCTGGCCCCTCCTCATCCTCAGACTCTTTGAACAGGCCCTCACACGTCTCCCGAAACACGAACTCCTGGGTAGCAGCTTGCTCTATGGTGGGCAGGGCCAGCTGTTGCTCTGGCTTTCCTGTGTCTTTCTCACTTTGCAGCTCCACCTCATGGGCCTCTCGAAGCAAGGCCTGGTGATCTTCAAAGCTTGGGTTGTAGGAGGTGCCTCCAGGAATCACCTCCACTGCGGGCACCTGGCAAGGCTTAACGTGGAGGTGGGGTGGCTTCCTCGTGCCTTTCTTGTTGGTCTGCTCCAGAAAAAAAATGCATCCTGACCAATCAAAGATTTGCCCAGGGTGTTTTTTGGGTTCCAGAGGTCATAGAAGGGCGGCTCAATGATGTCCTGGGGCCCAGGTTTGACCTTTGGTGCAGGAAGACTAAGAAATTGGGCCTGTGCCTTGGGCACATCCCTGGGCAGCTCACCCTGCTTTGCCAGTTTCTCCCATTGCTCCTCCTTTCGACTGAGCTTCTTGGCACTGGGGACCTGCTGTGCGAGGATGTCTTTGGGAGCGGGGATGTTAGAATGATTCTCAAGGGCAAGGTTAACCTGTAGGGGGTTTTGGAGATGGCTGTGAATTCTGGACCCAGGTCCTCTTCTCGCTTAGTTCTTTTCACTTGAATCCAGTGTCCGTGAAGAAGAACTTTCGTTTGGGGCCTCTGCCAACAAACCACCGATCGTGCGCTCTTGTAGACGTACGTCTTCCAGGAACTGGTCTCCCTCTAGCCCTAGTGGCTCTTCAGTGAGCCTCCTCCAGCCGTGCTTCTTGTTTCTGGGGCCCTGCCTCTGCCGCCTCAGAGAGGCATCCACTGAGGTGGACCGCAGCTCCAGGAAGCCAGAGTCCACCTGGCACCGCCCCTGTTAACTACCAGCAGCCATCATAGTTTAGTCGCTCAAATTCCAATATCAGTAAAGAACTAAGGATTAAATGAGATTAGAAACAAATTAGTTTTTAAGTGAGGAAAGGAGAAAAGCCTCATGAGACTGTGTAATGAGTAGTATTTTCATGGGCCCCACTTTAAGGAATTGAGTAACTCCCTGGACCTCTGCATCCTCCAGTAATTGTTGCTCTTTTATTGAAAATTTTAGTCTCTGAATTAGTGAGGGAAGGCGAGAAGGAATGAGGACACAAGGACAAGAGGCTGGAGTGGCCATAGTTTAAACTCTGAGTAAGTGTTTCTAGTGAAGCTGAAAGATGTTTCACAGGAAGCAGCTTGTGCTGAATTGTTTCAGGGGTAGGTGTTTCAGACCCTGCACTTCTGTCTGTCTCTGCCTTTGTAGATCTAAAACATGAAATGAAGCCTGAAGATGGTGTATACAATCTGGGAAAAGACACCATGGCCACAGAAGCTCTTAAGAGGAAGCATTAGTTGGGCCTTGCTTACAGTTTCAGAGGCTTAGTCCGCTGTCACCATGGCTGTCACGCTGGCACCATGGTGGCACACATGGAACTGGAGCAGTAGCTGAGAGATGTATCCTGATCTAAGGCAGCTGGAGAGAGACACTGGGCCTGGCATGTACTTGTGTCGCCTCAAAGCCCTCTCCCCAGTGACACATTTAAGCCAATAAGACCACCCTTCCTAATCCTTTCAAAGAGTTCTACTCCCTGGTGACTAAGCATTCAGATATGAGCCTCTGGGGGCCATTGTTATTCAAGCCACCACTCTAGCCAGAATACTTCTCTGTGCTTTGATTACTTAGGTATGTTGAATTATTTTGGTGTTTCTATTGACAGCATTCCATTTAAGAGACCTTGAAGAAAAGAACAGAATCTAATAGCCACTCTTGCTGTGTAGGAAGAGCCGTTATTAATAAAGAGCTGTCACTAAGCAAGCAGGAGCCAAGATGGCAGGTGCACCCTTTCAGCTGAGGTCAGTTCATAGCATGATGTTTTTCTTAAGATCCCGAAAGGAGAATGAGATGTATAAAATTTCTAGATTTGTAAAAGATATGAATTTTTCTGGGCAGAAAAATGCCCAGCTAAGAGTGATATTTACTATGAATTTTACAAGGGAATGCAAATGAGTAAAGGAGCAGCTTGGAAAAACATGACTCGAATCTGATGTAATGTCCATTTTTGGCTATCAGTAATGACTCAGAGTAAGAGGCAGCTTAAATCATTTGCCCAAAGTCTGAATATTGTTCTATATACAGAACAAATAGCAGGATATTTAGCTTCTTTGAGGGCATAATCTGAGCCTTCATACCGAGTCATACTTACTATATCTGGTACTGAGTGTGTGACCCTTTTAACACCTAAAATAGAAGTTGATACAAGAAAATGCCTGAGGACGTCTGTACTGGGATGCAGTGATGCTCCCGTCCTTTGGTTTTTGTTTGGTTTTGAGATAGGGTTTCCCTAAGTAGTCCAGGCTAACCCTGAACTTACGGTACTCCTGCCTGCTGGAACTACAGACCTTTGCTACTCTGCATGGTCTCCATAGGCTTCCCCAAACCTTGTTAGGAACAGTACCCGCTGAAGTTAACAGCGTCACAGTGTTCGTGTCAGTCATGTGTAGCCTTGTTCATTGTTGATGCTTAAATTCTAGGCCCATCTCTGTGTGTTGCAAAGTGAATCAACTTTATTTGACGAATTATATGAAAGAAAATCACTTCGGTTTTAAAAGATTCAGTTTTAAATTGATGGAACCCTGTCTTAGTTAGGATTCTTATAAAACTCTATGACTAAAAGCAGGTTGGGGAAGAGTTTCTTTCAGTTACAGTTCAATTTAACATACCATCAAAAGTAGTGAGGACAGGAACTCACACAGGACAGGAACCTGGAGGCAGGAGCTGATGCAGAGGCCATGAGGAGTGCTGCTGACTGGTTTTCACAGTCTGCTTTCTTATAGAACCCAAGACTACCAGCCCAGAGGTGGCCATACCGACAATGAGCTGGGCCCTCCCCATCAATCACTACTTAAGAAAATGCTCTGCAGGCTTGCCTACAGCCCCATCTTTTGGGGCATATTGTCAATTGAGATTCCCTCCTGTGATGATTCTGCTTGTGTCAAGTTGACATGAAACTAACTAGCCAGTACAAATACTAAAGAAAAGTGAATTTAAGAATTTAACTAAAAGTCGTGTCTTATCTTATTCCCAACAGTTAGGAGGCAGAGGCAGGAGATTCTCTGTGTATTGAAGGTTAGTCCAGTTTACATAGCAAATTCCAGGCCAGCCAGGGCTTTGTAGTGAGGCCCTACCTCAAGAAAGGGAGGGGTGTGCTGTGGGCCATTCTGAATAATTTCCAGACAGTTCCAGGGCCATCTAGGCTTAGGTTCATCCAGGGGTGCATGTTGATGTCATGAGGAGAGAGAGAGAGAGAGAGAGAGAGAGAGAGAGAGAGAGAGAGAGAGAGAGAGAGAGAGAGAGTGTGTGTGTGTGTGAGAGAGAGAGAGAGAGAGAGAGAGAGAGAGAGAGAGAGAGAGAGACACACACACACACACCTTGGTTTTGATTGCTTTGCCATCACTGGAAACCTAGGGCTATCAGGAACTTCCCATTGTCCTCTTCTCCAGACCAAAGTCCTGCAAAGCTCCTAGGTCAGCAACAGTGGCGTTTCACTGACTTCTTCCATCCTTTCTCGTCTGAAATTCTTACCCTGCTTTTCTTCTTAGCCTGTGCTTTGGTTGGGCCAGCCAAATCTCAGCTCTTCCCCAAGCCATTGGTCACTGATAGCTCTTCTTGTCCCTTGAAACTGCACTCTACCCAGGATGTTTCATGTTTATTATCTGACTCACCTTGGCTTGGAGCCATGCACAGCTGCACACCTCTCAAGTTTCTCTTGCCTCTCCAGCTGGCTGGCCAGCCTTTGGAGATGGTGACTGTCTTATGCTCTCCATGGAGCCTCATGGGTGATAAGTCCCAGAGAATACTATTTAGGAATGAGATGCTTTCAGTGCAAGTGGACAAAGACATGGTTGTCTTGTTGTTGCTAAAAGTGGTTTCCTTCTTTGTAGGTTTCACGTGGACAAACTTTCTTCGGCTCATGTGTACCTACGATTACAAAAGGTAACTGACTGAATGGAAACATGACCTTTCCTCTACTAATGAACATCATATATTCTTTTCATGCGATTAAGTTGCTTAAATAATAAATGTGTTCAAAGTCATAAAGACTAGTAAATGTCTTCCTCCTACCCAGAAGATTGCTACAGAAAATTCTGGATGATTTCCCAGGTAGAAGCCCCAGGTTGTCTAGCCAGCTCAGTGCATCGCCTGTCCCTCTGCTTGTGTTCCCCTCAGCTCAGTTGATGCTGACATCTATTTCTGGTGGCTGCTGCTTCAGACTCACCCAGTCCACCTGGCTCACGAGGGTGCTTGTTCCCCGTTATCAGTGTCTTTGGACAGTCTAAAACAGTAGTGATAATTCAGGAACAAAGATTCCATGTGCCCGGGTAACACAGCACCACCATTCTTTTCTAATTTGCTTGTATTTGTATTTTCAATAGTATGTAGTTAAACTACATAGTGTATGTACTTGTGCTTGTATGTATTATGTTTAAAGTTACAAAGGTCATATGGCTCCCCGGTTGCTAGCATCTCACATTACATGGCAGACATCTCAACCAACAGGCCAAATCCACTCACTACTGTCAATTAATTCTGGACTTGATTTGAGCAGTTTTCCCATTAATGTTTCTTTTCTCTTCCAGAAACCATTGTGAGGTATCATGGTGCACTCACTTGTCCCTTCTGCCCTGACTTTGATGACAATGTTCCTTTTTTATGACTTAACAGTTCACTTAGTGATCTTATATGTGTCTTAGTTTTTCTCATGACTACATAGAATCACAGAGTGGGGGTGGCCTCGTGTCTTAGCGTGACTTACACTAGTAGCATGAGCCTGGATTGCCTGCCCAGGGCTATGCCTGCCACCTTTCTCCACAGTGGCACTACATTTCCAGACTTGGTTACTACATAGCAAGTTGGGGTCCAGCTTCTACTCAGGCAGGGACAAAACGCAGTTCACGTTTTAGAGTGGGGTGGTTTCATTATTTGGGGCTCATGCAGGATGGGACTCTTCTTCCCCCTCATTTGCATAAGCGAGGATTTGCATTTCTGTCTGCCGTGGGCCTTATGTGTATTCAAATACTGTATTCTGTTGCTCTGTGTTGTATCCAGCTCTGGTGAATTCCCCTTCAGCCTCCTGTGCTCTGCCTAACCCACCCAACCTCTTATTCATTATTTTCATGAATAAAAAATGTTACTAATTTTTAAATTTTGTTTTGAGACAGTCTCATTATGTAGCCAAGGCTGGCCTTGAACTCAAAGAGATCTTTCTGTCTTTACCTCCTGAGTGCTGGATTCAAAAGCATATGCTGTCATGCCCAGTCCATAAAAGGTTTTAACAAAGTTTTGCTATGGAGACCTGGTCTGGAGCTTACTAAGTAGAGCAGGCTGGCCTTGAACTTGTGATTCCCCCTTCTGAATACTGGGATTACAAGCATACATGATGGTAATTTATATGATAATCTCTTAAATCTGAGCTGCAGCAGCTGGCAACATCGTTCCTTGCCCTCAAGTTGTATGGTGGCATGCACCTGCTGTGTGTTTGGAGTCTCTACAGTGACGTCACCAGGCAACATGGGAAGTGATGCCAGAAGGGTTTGATTATGAATTAATTTGGGATCATTGTGAGTTTCAGAAATCTGCAGTTGGCAGACTGTGAGACTGCAGTTCAGGTTCTAAGCAACTGAGAAGTCAAGGACAGTGATGTAATGATTTTGATCTTCTGCTTTGTGGTTTTCATCCAAAACATTGTTACCGAAAGTTCAATTTAAGCTGAGGTTTCTGTTCTGTCTGCGTATCTGGGATGTATTTAGACTATTTAATCTTGGCCTACAGCCATGCTATCCCAAGCTGATGGAAGTACTTCTTAGGGTCAGGGTTTATAAACTCGGTGCTGTTTTCTTGTTTGTTATTTTGATTGCTGTAGTGAGCTAATAATAGTGGCACAGTTAATAGGAAAGTTACTGGGTCAGAATTTAGATTGTGTGCAGCTTTTCAGCATTATAAACCCTGATTTAGAAATGCTCGTTTGTTTTGAAAGAAAGTCTCACTGTTGGCCATGCTGCTCTTGAACTCTTGGGTTCGAAAGACCTTTCTGCCTCGGTTTTCTGAGTAGATGGGACGGTAGGTGGCCATCCACTGCTCATCTGACTTTGGCCTTTTTCCCCCCTTTTCTTTCCTTCCTTCCTTCCTTCCTTCCTTCCTTCCTTCCTTCCTTCCTTCCTTCCTTTGTCACTGTGGCTGGTGTGGAACTTGCTAGGTAGAACACCCTGGAATCCTGACTCTGTAGCACATAACTGCTTACTTCCTCCTGTGTAGAAGGGACCGACTCTTTCCTTATTGAGCCACTGTGAGGGTTAAGACCTGGCATATCTTGAAGCTTTGCAGAGTGATGTCAGACAGGTACTGTGTGCCTTCATTGTGGTTTGAATCCAACCCAAAGCATGAAGACCCAGACTCTCAGCAGTGTTTGCTGATACACAGCCAGTTTGCATAGAAAAGTCATGACCGTTGGGAGCTTTTTTAGCTCACTAGTGTAAAGTGACTCAAAGCAAAGTTGTGGCCTTTACACTTTCTAAGTTCCTAGGCTCACTGGTGTGAGCTCTTCCATTGCTGCTGCTGTGTGGCCTCTGCTGCCTGCTTTATCTTCTATTGGGAGCAGCACAGCGGGTGAAGAACATAAGAACTTCACCCTGATTTTGATTCGAGGTAGATGGCCGGTGAGATGTTTGGGATCCAGAACTCCAAGGCATCTGTTTCAAAGGAAAGTTACGGGGACCTCAGCCAAGAAGATGTCTAGATGTCAGAATGGACACCATTTTCCCCCAAGCTTTCCGGAAATGAATGAGAATGTCAAAAACTACTGAGCCATAAGTGCAGTGAATGTCTTCAACATGGTTTACAATGTGCTAAGTATAGTCTTCTGTTAGTGCCTTCTCTCGGTTCAGGTAGCATTCTGTAGTGGGCACGGTAAATTGACTTCATCTGTCAGTGTTCTAGCATTCTGTAATCCACCTGAAGAGCCCTTGCTTGTAAGCCGGGTCCACTAAGGCAGCAGCAATGCCTTGTGAGTGCTCCAGTGGCCATCAGTAACCCAGAGGAGTATTTGGTTTATTTTGTGTTGCAGGGAGAGAAGATAGAAGACATTCCAAAGGAGGTTCTGATGGACTGTGCCCACCTTGTGAAGGCCAATAGCATTCAAGGTCAGTTTGCCCAGACGTGTTTTCTAAATCCACATGCACCTTTTCTATGTCTGGTCACAGTCCACGTTAGCAGGCATGAGTCTGGGGACAGCAGAAGACATGTCTGAGGAGGTGACCGCTTGTCAGAGAACCAAAAAGTCAGAGCCACTCCTCAGTTTTACTGTCCTGTCTGTCTCCACTCTAGACTTTCCCTTTTCTTGAACAGGAAGGCATCCAGCTCTGCCTAAGACTTTTGCCAACATGGCTGTGTTGATAGCTAAGGACATGTGTCTGCCTCCGTCACTTGTCAACAGATTGTAAAACTAGGACGGTTTAGCTCAGTGTTTTGGATTTTTTTAAAAATAACTTTATGTGTAAGGTGTTTTGTTTGCGTGTATGTCTCTGTGCTGTGTGTATGTCTGGCGCCCTTAGTGCCCAGAAGAAATTTCGGATTCCCTGGAACTGGGGTTACAGACAGTTGTGAGCCACAATGTGGTTGTTAGGAAATTGAACCCAGATCCTCTGGAAGAGCATCCAGTGCTTTAACAGCTGAGCCATCTCTTCAGCCCCTCATTTGGATATTTTGAACCAGGATCTTGATATGCAGCCCAGGCTAGCATGGAACTCACTGTGTGGCCCAGGCTGGCAACTCGAAATTCTCCTATTTCAGCTTCCTGGGTACTGGAAGTATAGTGTGTTTAACTATACCAGGCTTAGCACCAGAGTCTTTAAATCACACGTTTTTCTCCTCCTCTCCCATGCTTTTCCTTCATTTAACATGTGAAGGTTTTGGGTCATTTGACTCTGTTGTCCTCCTTACCCATAAAATCTTACTTAGCTGATCTAGGTGGTCTGTGAGTGTCCTTATCTTCCAGGAACTCTTTGGGTGAGTCCAGTGTGCAGTGTGGGTTGGAAACAATCTCCTTATGTGTTTTAGGCAGTAGTTAAAAATACTGGGCTTGGTGCCTGTGTAATTCTAGCTAAGATTAAATCTAATCGGAAGCTGAAGGATGTTCCAAGGGTGGGGATGGCAGTATGAAGAGGGTTGAGAGAGGGGTGGGTTTAAATGGTTGAGCTAATAGGGGAGATTTTAGGGGTGGGATGTAGATCTGGGTAGAAAGAGAGAAGAGGTTATAAATGAAGTTGGGAGGTGATCCAGAGCAAACACAGCTGATAACAGGCACTGGAGTTCGTGATTACACAAGGAGAGCTTGGCAGCCTTCCTTCGTGTAGCCTGGTGTCTTTAGTCTCAACCCAGGCAGCCTTAATTGCAGACCAGGTACATAGACTAAGAAGCTTAAAGTTTGCCACCTTCATAGTCAGCAGGTTGTTCTGAGTGAAGATGCTTTATTTTATGAGTAGAGTGGGATGTCTCAGATCTTCAGCTACTGAAGTAAAGAAGGAAACAAGCAAGCTGTTTGCTCTGTGCTTCAGCCTCTTCCACAGAGCCTTGTTCTTTCCCATGCCCCTGGCTTGCAGGTAAACCCTGGTCCAAAGAGCTATAGACTCCTTATTCTTGGCTCGGTTTCTTCTTAATGTCCTTAGAGTTGATGAGTTCTAGAGAAAGCAGGGGAAGAGTCATGACATGGGATTATTCCCTTCCTTCCCCAGCACAGCAGAAAAGGAGCTAGGCCCCAGGTTCCACTCTTAATGAGTACCAGAGGACCACGCCGAGGACTAAAGAGAATGGTGAACGTGCAGAGGACACTCAGCTGGCAGCTCTGTAGTTACCAAGTTCTCTCTTGCTCAGGACCGAGGGGACAGGCATTAAGCTTGCTGGTTTCTGCTAAATTGGCTCATTTTGGTTCAGACTCATAGGTTTTGTATAGGGGAAAAGGCTTCACTGTTAACCCAATAAGCCTTCCTAAACATGTTGATTTCCTCAGTGCCAGACGGGGTTAGTGAATGATAGGCACTCCCCACTTGGTTGGGTATTGCCAGGCTGTGGCTAGTTAGCCATTACCGAGTCAAAGATTCATTCAAGAGTCTAAGGAAACTCAGTCCTTTTGTCTTGAAAACTATGTACATGGTAAGTTTGCATTCAATAATAGGGACTTTTTGGAGGTCATGGACCCTTGCTTTTTCTACTCCAATACTGTGGCATAATGTTCAACTTCCCACTCACCTTTGGTGCTTTGGGACATTGGAAGTGAGCTCTCCTTAAGCCTTGCCTGGGGTGGCTGATGTTTTGCTGTGGGTGAGGGCTGTGCTACTCAGTCTCATGTTTCCTGCCTGTTGAAGACAGTCTCTCTTGACAGGCTGCAAGATGAACAACGTTAATGTGGTTTACACGCCATGGTCTAACCTGAAGAAGACAGCTGACATGGATGTGGGGCAGATAGGCTTTCACAGGCAGAAGGATGTAAGTGTTCATACCCCTGCAGGAGGTGGGGCCTGACTCCAAGCTGGGTGTCCATGCTCCTTATGTGTGTTAAGTTGGGTGGCTAAAACCCTGGAAAGTCAAAGCCTTGCCCTCTTAGGGGAGAGAAATAATTACGGCTCAATACTTTCCTCTTACCTTCCTCAAAGGTAAAGATTGTGACAGTGGAGAAGAAAGTGAATGAAATCTTGAACCGATTAGAAAAGACCAAGTTGGAGAAGTTTCCGGACCTAGCAGCAGAGAAAGAAGGCAGAGACCGCGAAGAGAGGAATGAGAAGAAAGCCCAGATTCAGGAAATGAAAAGGAAAGAGAAAGAAGAAATGAAGAAGAAAAGGGAAATGGATGAGCTTAGGTACACTGGGCTGGGGCCTTGCTCTTCACTTGGGTTCTCCCCACGGGTTCTGAGGAGGAGGCCCCCTGGGCTGGAGGCCACACAGAAGCTTGGAGTGTTGACTGAGTTGTTTAAGGTGTTGTGCTTATGTGGTAAATCCCCCTGTTATAGAGGTGTTGGGTGTGAGTGAGCAAAATGACAGATTCTACTTCACCATAAGCCACCGTGGGCCTGTCTCAGATGCCAGCTTATTCGTTGGGAAGGAAGAGGTATAGGCGTGTGTAGCCCTGTTCAGCTGGGCCGTTGGAACCATGATGTGCAGCCGAGCAACACAGAGCTGCTTTCAATGCCTTTCCTGCCTTTTGGAAATTGAGCGTAGTTAATGTGACAAGACCTGCTTCCGTCCCCTACAGTTTTAATGAGCAGTTAAACTACAGCGTGGCTCCTGAAATCCTAGTGAAGGTGGCCATAAGAACACTGACTGCATCCGTTTTTCTGTCACGTCATTTTCATTCAAACCACTACAACAGCTAATGCTTGGTTTTAGTTTGGAGTAGGGGGAAATTGAAGAAAATATGTCCTTCTGTTTTCTTCTCGTCTTTAACTATTTCATGTAGAAACATGGATGATTTATGTTAGAAACACAATATTACTTCATCTTGCCAAGGAGGAATGGCTGACACTTTTAGCATTTGCCTCTTGACTCACACTGATCTTGTAAGTGCTGCTTGCATGTCCTCACTCAGCAGCGACATTTCTCTTACCTGAATTTGTAAAAAGAACGTGAGTCTGAATAGCCGTAAGCATCCTGCTGAGAGTTTCAGCTAAGTGTGTCCTCTGACTCTTAAATCAACACATTGACAAAGTTCTGCTGAACTCTAGTTAATTCAGTTTATACAACATTCCTTCTGTCTTCTGACCTCCACGGGCTTGCTGCACTTACACACACATACACACAAGACATCATATTTTTTTTTAAGTTTCAAGCAAAGGTGATGAGGCTCTGAGTGGGTGAGTGAGTGGGTGGGTGGGTGAGTGAGTGGGTGAGTGGGTGAGTGAGTGGGTGAGTGAGTGGGTGAGTGAGTGGGTGAGTGAGTGGGTGAGTGAGTGAGTGGGTGAGTGGGTGGGTGAGTGAGTGAGTGGGTGAGTGGGTGAGTGGGTGAGTGAGTGAGTGGGTGAGTGAGTGAGTGGGTGGGTGAGTGAGTGAGTGAGTGGGTGGGTGAGTGGGTGGGTGAGTGAGTGGGTGAGTGAGTGAGTGAGTGGGTGAGTGAGTGGGTGGGTGAGTGAGTGGGTGGGTGAGTGGATGAGTGGGTGAGTGAGTGGGTGAGTGAGTGGGTGAGTGAGTGGGTGAGTGAGTGGGTGAGTGAGTGAGTGAGTGAGTGGATGAGTGAGTGAGTGGGTGAGTGGGTGAGTGGGTGATTGAGTGAGTGGGTGAGTGAGTGGGTGAGTGAGTCAGTGAGTGAGTGAGTGGGTGAGTGAGTGGGTGAGTGAGTGAGTGAGTGGGTGAGTGAGTGGGTGGGTGGGTGAGTGAGTGAGTGGGTGGGTGAGTGAGTGAGTGGGTGAGTGGGTGAGTGGGTGAGTGGGTGAGTGAGTGGGTGAGTGAGTGAGTGGGTGAGTGGGTGAGTGGGTGAGTGGGTGGGTGAGTGGGTGAGTGAGTGAGTGGGTGGGTGAGTGGGTGAGTGAGTGGGTGAGTGAGTGAGTGAGTGGGTGAGTGGGTGAGTGAGTGGGTGAGTGAGTGAGTGAGTGGGTGAGTGAGTGGGTGGGTGGGTGAGTGAGTGAGTGGGTGGGTGAGTGAGTGAGTGGGTGAGTGGGTGAGTGAGTGGGTGAGTGAGTGAGTGGGTGAGTGGGTGAGTGGGTGAGTGAGTGGGTGGGTGAGTGGGTGAGTGAGTGAGTGAGTGGGTGAGTGAGTGAGTGAGTGGGTGAGTGAGTGAGTGGGTGAGTGGGTGAGTGAGTGGGTGGGTGAGTGGGTGAGTGAGTGGGTGAGTGAGTGAGTGAGTGGGTGAGTGAGTGGGTGAGTGAGTGAGTGAGTGGATGAGTGAGTGAGTGGGTGAGTGGGTGAGTGGGTGATTGAGTGAGTGGGTGAGTGAGTGGGTGAGTGAGTCAGTGAGTGAGTGGGTGAGTGAGTGAGTGAGTGGGTGAGTGAGTGAGTGAGTGGGTGAGTGAGTGGGTGGGTGAGTGAGTGAGTGAGTGGGTGGGTGGGTGAGTGAGTGGGTGAGTGAGTGGGTGAGTGGGTGAGTGGGTGAGTGAGTGGGTGGGTGAGTGAGTGAGTGAGTGGGTGAGTGAGTGGGTGGGGTGAGTGGGTGAGTGAGTGAGTGGATGAGTGAGTGAGTGGGTGAGTGGGTGAGTGAGTGAGTGGGTGAGTGGGTGAGTGAGTGAGTGAGTGGGTGAGTGAGTGAGTGAGTGTTTTTGAGACAGCATGTCTCTGCAGCCTGGCCTGACCAGGAATTCACCGTGTACTCTAGGCTGACCTCACACTTGTGGCAGTCTCCTGCCGCAGTCTTCTGAGTAGTAGTTTTGCAGGCATGGGCCCAGCTGACAGGCATGAACCCAGCTGGCAGCATGCGTTTTAGTAAGAGCTCTTTGCCTACTAAAGATTGTAAGGTGGATTATAGAGGGACCCAGAGGCAGTGGAGACAGAAGTTCAGTGACTGGCAGGGGTCCAGACCATGGACGATGAAGCTTGGACTCAGTGAGAGGGAAATTCACTGGTAAAGTTGTAGGACTTGGTTTGATGGTATTTGGGTTGAGGGGCAAAGCTCAGAATGGCTCCTGGGTTTGAAATGGAGAGGACTGTGATGCTGTTCTAGGCAACAGGAGAACTAAGTACATTTGTTTCCATAGAGAAATAGATTTTGAGTTGGATATAGACCAAAAGTCTGGGACTGCCTTTTAGGAATCACCAAAGGTGTTGGGGCAGTTGGGTTAATAGGGGGCACAGAGGAAATGTGGCCTTCAGAAAGGTACAGTCATGTGCTGCTTTCTTTAGAGTGGGAACACTTAGCCCACTGAGCCTTCCACCACCGTGGTGACCATCTGTGAAATGTTTGTTGACACAGTGCCCTCATTTGGGTTTTAGGTTGCTAGCCGCCCACAAAATGCTTATTGAGAAATAGCCTCAATATGACTATTTTCTTTTCTTCTAGGAGCTACTCATCACTAATGAAGGTTGAGAATATGTCCTCAAATCAAGTAAGTTTCTTGCTCTAATGTTGTGCCTTGAAATATTTCACAGAGAGTCTTTGGTAGTTGAGTTATTGGTTCTTGTAGTGTTTCAGATTGCTCACCGTGATTGGCAGCTGGTACTCAGAGGAGGTCGAATGGGTGCGGGGGTAGGGCAGTGTCTGCCCTGTGGTCTTGTGTTTGCTTTTGTACAGGTCACTTTAAAGAAAGGGTCTGATCCCTCACCTGCTGTGAAGGGCAGGCCCACTAGTATTAAAAGGTGTATCAACCAATCAGCTTTCTCTTACTCTAGCACAATACCAAGATAATCAATTTAGGAAGAAAGGAGCTTTATTTTGACTTGGGATTTTAGAGGTTTGGGGTATGGTCCATTGCCCTGCTGCTTTGGGTCCAGTGTTAGCGTTGTGATGGGAACACAGGACGTGGCAAGCTGCTCATCTTCCATCGGCAGAGAAGCAGAGAGGTGAGGGGAAGGCAGGAGTCCCAGCATCTGTGAAAGACATGCCTTGGGTACCTGACTTTCTTCACACTGGACACCACTTCACCCTGATGGAGCACGGGCTAGAGACCAGGCCTTTAGCACATGGCCTTTGGGGACATTTCCAGACCCAAACTATGGCACAGCACTGTAGTTCAATTCTTTTCTCCTTTCTAATTTCCTGTTACTATTTCCAGGCTTTGCAAAAACAAAACGAAAAGGAAGTTAGTAAGTTTTCATTTATTAATATCTTCTACTAATGGTGCTATAAATGTCACAATATAGTTAAACAGAGTCAGAATTGCCCCTTTAAATTAGAAATAAATGTACCAAATACAGAGACCGTGTGTAACAGCCTGACACCAGCACTGATTCTTTTCTTACTCGTTAGGACCTGGAATAAGTGTTGACATGTTTCGGGATTTTGTTTTGTTTTTGAGACAGGTTTTCCCTTTGCTGCTCAGGCTGTCACAAAGCTCCCCTTACCCAGTCACCCTCAGACTCAGTCTCCTGCCTCCGTGCCCCAGTGCTAGGACTACAAGCAGGCACCGCACACTTGGCTCAGGCTCTCTCAATGTGGCTTTAAATGTATGCTTTCATTGTATTGTCAGATATGCTAGACATGAATTGCAAATGCTGTTTAAATGAAAATTAAGTTTGGAGCCTGTGTGGCCATATGAGCTTTGTGTGGCCGGCGGCTACTATTTCAGTTCAGATAAAGAACCTGCTATCACTACAGAAAGCTCAGTTTCCTGCCTAAGGTTATCTACTCAAACTCCATGTTAAGTGCATGATTGGAGTCAGTAGGATTTTAGACGTTGCTTATGTCCAGTACCTGTCCAAGAACAGGAAAGAACAGATCTTTACTACCATGTCTGTGAAGAACTAAATTTTTGAGGCTCCTTTATGAATCAAGATATGACTGTATAAATTATTTCTGAAAATTTCCAAAATAGCACTGTGCACATCAGGACTGAATGTGAAGTCAGGAGATTTAAACTGTCACTGGATTGAGCCTACTATATTTTTAGCCTTTTTAGAGGGATTATTGCACAGTGTAGAGACATTACCTCATGAGGTTGTTGTAACCTGTAAACAAGGGTGTGTGCCCTGATGCTAACTTGGCCATGTCATAGGTAATTGTCATTAGTCCTTACTTGGAGCCCTGAGTTTGTTTTGCCCTCGGCATATTATTCTTGGCCTTCCAGAAACTCAGAACATTTTAACCTTAGCAGAGGCCTGTGATAGATTCCAAGTCAAATTCAGTAAAAACTAATGCTCCTGTCTCTGTTGTGCCAACTGAAAACTTTGAAACTTTATTTTGAAATCTGGCCTGTGTTTCAACCTGGTACCTGTTATTCCCTATGTGCATCTTTAAGAGCTTACATATTCTTCTAGAATTGAAACACATACATGTGCATGCACACATACTCATATGTATACATGTGCATGTACACACACATACATTCACACACACCATCTTTTGAAATTTTTGAGGCATTGGTTCCAAGGCCCTACGAATACTAAAATCTAAAATCTGTAGGTGCTCAAAACCCTCATGAAATGGAAAAGTAGTCTCATGTAACTCATGTTTTAACTCCCCAATAATATTCTGAGTATTATCACTTACACCAAACAGTGTAAATGCAGGTGTAGATAGCTGTCACACTGTAGTGCTTAGGAAATGATGACAAGAAAAAGGCCAGTGCCTGTGTGTGGGATTCCTAAGTGCTCTCTATGTTTGGTCGGATCTGCAGACATAGACCCCACCAATGCAGAGGACCAGCCATGCATGTGTATGCAAATAACTGTCATTAAGAGTCCCAAGACTACAGCGTTTGATGTGAGACAAATGCTCCCCCAACTCCTGCTCCATTACTCGATGCCCTGGGTGAGGTGCTCGAATGGAAAGGCTTCAGTCTCCTGGGAACATTTTCTGTTCCGTTAGCATCTTGTATTGTACAACCTAATTTGTAGTGTGATCACTTGATCTCCATTCAGAGGTTGATGCTTATGTGAGAGAGGACTGTGCAAGCTCATCAGGAAGAGTCCTGGTCTCTGTCTGAGCTAGGTGTTCATCAGAATTTTTAGTTTTCCACTTAGCATAACCTCTTTGATCTGTAATTTTTAGTCCTTTTTTAATGTGTGTGTGGAGGCAGAGATAGTTGCTATTACATTCCTCCTGCTCATCAGCTAGCACTGGGTGACAAGAGGCCCATCTGTAAGCTGAGTAATAGAGGGACTGGGAATCTGAAATGTGATAGTTGTCCAAGGACATTCCCAGACCTCAGACACATAGTTAAACATTCCTGTGGTGCCCGAACACCTGCCCTTGGGCAGTGTGAACTGCCCAATCCACATCCAATGAGTAGCCCCTCTAGGAGAGTGTGCACTGTCACACATCCAATGAGTAGCCCCTGTAGGGCAGTGTGAACTGTCACACATCCAGTGAGTAGCCCCTGTAGGGCAGTGTGAACTGTCACACATCCAGTGAGTAGCCCCTGTAGGGAGTGTGCACTGTCATACATCCAGTGAGTAGCCCCTGTAGGGCAGTGTGAACTGTCACACATCCAGTTAGTAGCCCCTGTAGGGCAGTGTGAACTGTCACACATCCAGTTAGTAGCCCCTGTAGGGGAGTGTGCACTGTCACACATCCAGTTAGTAGCCCCTGTAGGGCAGTATGAACTGTCATACATCCAGTGAGTAGCCCCTGTAGGGAGTGTGCACTGTCACACATCCAGTGAGTAGCCCCTGTAGGGCAGTATGAACTGTCATACATCCAGTGAGTAGCCCCTGTAGGGAGTGTGCACTGTCACACATCCAGTGAGTAGCCCCTGTAGGGAGTGTGCACTGTCACACATCCAGTGAGTAGCCCCTGTAGGGCAGTATGAACTGTCATATGTCCAATGAGTAGCCCCTGTAAGGAGTGTGCACTGTCACACATCCAGTGAGTAGCCCCTGTAGGGAGTGTGCACTGTCACACATCCAGTGAGTAGCCCCTGTAGGGCAGTGTGAACTGTCACACATCCAGTTAGTAGCCCCTGTAGGGCAGTATGAACTGTCACACATCCAGTGAGTAGCCCCTGTAGGGACTGTGCTCTGTCACACATCCAGTGAGTAGCCCCTGTAGGGAGTGTGCACTGTCATATGTCCAATGAGTGGCCCCTGTAGGGCAGTGTGAACTGTCATACATCCAGTGAATAGCCCCTGTAGGGGAGCGTGCACTGTCATATGTCCAATGAGTAGCTCCTGAAGGGAGTGTGAACTGTCACACATCCAGTGAGTAGCCCCTGTAGGGGAGCGTGCACTGTCTTTGTTACCAGCTGGGTGACCTTACAGAGTTGTTTGTCCTTGTTAGCTGGGTAAAGAAGCTGGCGTTGGATGTCTCTGACGCTGCTCCTGAAGTTTAGGCCTCTGAGGCAGTCAGTCCTACTACTGGGACAAAACACAAATAATTGAGCCAAGTTTCCCATTGTTCTGATTCTTGTGCTAATAAAAGAGAAGCACATGGATTGGAGGCATGGCTCTGCAGTAAGCAGAGCTTTCTGCTCTTCCAGTAGACCTGGGTTCTGTTCCTGGCACCCACACGGCAGCTTACATCTCCTAAGACTCCAGTTGTAGGGGATCCAGTTCCCACTCCTGACTTCCCAAGAGTTTTTGCATGCATATGGTACATGTACACATACACTAAAATAAACGTATTTTTAAATAATCTAATTTAATTTATTATTTTGTATAGGTGTTTGGTGTGCATGTATAGTGGTGCAGCACATGCATGCAGTGCCCTAGAGGCTAGAAGATGTTGGATCCCCTTGACTGGGATTATGGATGGTTACAAGCCAACATACAGGTTCTGGGCGAGCCTGGGTCTTCTGCATGAATAACAAGTGCTTTAACCACTGTACCATCTTTCCAACTCCTAAAATAAGTATTTTTTAAGAAGAGGGGGAAGAGGAGCAGCAGCAGGAGAGAGAGAGAGAGAGAGAGAGAGAGAGAGAGAGAGAGAGAGAGAGAGAGAGAACGCTCTCTCATGGAATGAAGCCAGAAAAAAATCAGCCTTTATAGAAACTGCGTTTTCTACTCTCACCTGTCTTCCTACCATTTTCAACAAGGGTCCTTAAAAGAAAAAGAAACCTAAGTCCGAGCCCTGCGTCTGGCGTACTGGTGTTGAGCAGTAACGGATAGCAATGGAACTAGTGCAGTGGCTACTGCTACACAAGCCAGCCACGTGCCAGTGTCTGAAGAAAGGCACCTGGGGCTGTCAGCCACGCAGTAAGATTGCCCTTTACCCATGTGCTGTCGGGTAGGAGAGGCCAAGCTGACTAGCTTGAATACTGGCCCACATTTGGCGTCTTAAGGACTTTGCCTATTAAAAGGAAGGAAAGCAGTCAGCTTTCATGTGAAATCACAAATCTAGGAAAACCAGGAGGTCCAAAATACTGAGATTTAGGGCCACAAATATTTTATATATGGTAGTGTTGTTGGCATAAGGAAGCAAGTTACTGTTCATATGGTGTACTTGTATACTTGTGGAGGATTGGTCCTTTTCTAAAATTGTGTGTGTGTGTGTGTGTGTGTGTGTGTGTGTGTGTTTCATGATCTGATATGACATAAACTATGTTCAGAGAGTAAGGTCACTCCAGGAGAACAGGTTCCATAACGCTCTCTCAGTTACTATTTAAAAGTTCAGGATTTATGCTAAATGATTAGCTATTCACTACGCCTCTGCAGTTACAGTTTCTTGTACTTATTCTTGTCCCATCTACTTGGAAGTTAAAGTAACTTGAGGAGGTTGAGGAACTTGGAGGCTATATTCCTTGGTCATACAAGAGCTAATGACAGCAGACATTGGTGAGCTCAGTCATCTTCCTGCTAACTTTCTACACCCCTGCACCCTGAGATTAGGACTGAGAGCGGGCTGCGGGTTAGCATGATTGTGGCTGTAAAGAACTGTCTGGTGGGCTCAAGGCCTTCACACTCTCTTTCGTCTCCTGCAGGATGGTAACGATTCTGACGAGTTCATGTGAACTGAGCAAAGGACCCTGGGAAGACACGAGTGTGCAGACCACTACAGAGCTTCTGATCTCATCTGGGTTCTGAGTACAGAGACCAAGCAGCCAGCCACACTCTACCTTCATTCTACATGGACATCATTGTGTTTGGAGTTAAAAACAGTCATCTTTCTGCTGATGAAAAGAACAGATGTATAATATAGTTGAACTTGAAGAAAGTTTAGGAAAAGGAGACTATTTTTGGCAGAACATACGTCAGTACCTCATGAAGGCTGACTGCCTTTGCTTTTGAGATAGACATTTGAGCAGACCGACTCTGGAAAGTGTTTCTGTGGCTGTGGTCTGTCCTGGAAATATGTCATGAAATGCGTTAACTATTTTTAAAATACCTACTTCTCTGAAGAGGACTGCTGGGTTTCTCAGGCTGGGCCCTCCTGACGATGGTTTACTGACTAGAAGGAAGGCTCCGGGTTGAGGGCAGCAGTACTTACCTAACTGGGATTTCTCTTGCTGGCGTCAGAGTAGCTGGCCCAGCTCTTAGCTTCTTCTAAGGGTTATGTTCTCACTCCTCTGAGGTGAGGGCCCCATCTAGCATTGTAGTTACACAGTTGATCTTAACCAAGCTTTAGGAACTCATCACCCAAAATCACAAGTGATCCTAGCCACAGATGTGACAACTGGAGTCTGAAGCCATTTGTGTGTGTGGAGGGGGACAGGAAAGGGTGCTCTACTAGTTGTGAGAGTGACGCAGATTGCCTCATAATTGTCTTGACTGTATCATGAAACAAAAGTCCACCGTGGATTGCAAGCTTCAGAAAGAATCAAGCATTTTTCCTAGCCAGCCAAGGCATCTGTTTCCTTACTTTGGAATAATATTTATGTTGAATTGTAAGCCCACAGTTATAGGCTCAGTGACTTCACATGTAACATTGGTACTGGTCTAAGCCACCTGCTATCCAGTAGATACCTTTTTGCTACAGTGTTTAAGGGAACCCCTGTAGAGATTCAACAGAGCAGTGAGAGAGGAGAGAGCATAGCCAGCAGGGTAGTGAGTGGCATGCAGATCCATATTCTAGCCCACCACACAGTGCCCACAGCTCAGGGGTGCTGAGCCAGCAGAAATGATTTCTTCAGCAAATGTACACCAGCTGTCATCACTGACGTATGACAAAACCAGACTGATGATCCCTGGTATTCCAAGTTGAGTATGAGTTGAACTGGAAAATTCTCTGAGGCATAACTTGTTAGCCAATTTGAGGGGTATGAAAATCAGCACCAGAAATCAGTGTGCGCACGTGTGTGTGTGTGTGTGTGTGTGTGTGTGTGTGTGTGTGTGTGTGAGAGAGCGAGAGAGAGAGAGAGAGAGAGAGCTTTAGACGAGTTCTGTGATTTAAAAAATTATAATAAAGTATCATTTTTATCAGAAAGGACATTGATATATGAAATCTTAAAGCTTGTTTTCTATAAGAGCAGCATCCACCTCCAGGCTGGTTTGAGGCTAATTGTGCTGTAAAAGCTCATTTATCATAGGTTCCTTCTGTGAACTCGAGGTCTTCTGCATTTGAAGTAAGCATTGGACCACAGCCCCATTTTCCTCAGGCTCTGCCATGGGGTCTGCAAGGGTGGCCTCCTTTTGTCAGATCTGAGAATGGAGAAGTTTGAACTGAAGGGAGGCCTGCACAGTCCCACAAGCCCTCCTGCCTAACTCTGCAGGCATTCCCTTAATGCTTCTTCAGCTCCTTTAGTTCTTGGCTACAGACACCTCAGTGGGAGGCTTTGCTGCCAGCATTGGCTGTGTCCCTCGGCCTCTGCATCTACAGGACCCTGGACTCACATAGGGGAGCTTTTGAAGATTGTCCCTTCAACTTCAGGTGCTCAGCTTACATTTGAGGGTAAGTAGTTCAGAGCTCAGCTCACAGGTTTAACATCTGGGCCTCTGCTGAGTTCTCAGGGTTGAAAACCTGGCTCTCACCCCTCACCTTTTTAGCTGTTCCGTGCCTAAAGCTACTCCCCCTTCCCCTCCCCACCTCTCTGCCCCTGTTTTGTTTTTCCAGTTCAGTTGGTCTCAGGGAAAAGCAGAGACCTGTTCTTTTAAGGACATAGTTCAGGAATCAGACTGCCATCATCAAAGCCATTTGTTTTTGCTGCTGGCTTTTGTCCTAAGTGTTTGATAAGGAAGTTCCAGATTGTTCTATGCTTATGAATTACCCCTTTGATCACTTCTGTGTGTGAGACCCCTGCAATCTCTTTCCAGTTTCCTGGCTGTGCCCTCTGCAGAGGAGGCCTGCTTAAGTACTCACTTAATTAACTTCACAAGCTGCTGTTGGCATGTCTAGGTAAATTTAGCTCTCTCATTTCTTACCGTTGGTGTGAGGTCAGATGCCTGGGCAAGGCAGCTTTGACCAGTGCTTCTATTTACCAAATCAACAAGGTTTTAGCATCAACAGGGTAGGTGAGGCCTTTAGTTGAACCCATCTGGGACCTTTTTGAAAGTGTAGATCCTAGAGAGCTTTTAGTCATTCCTTGTCAGTGGTCCTGTCCCCTAGCATCCCCAGGAAGAAGTACTGTAAGCCACACAGCGAGACTCCAACCTACAGCTAAACACAAAGCCAGACCAGCCCTGTGTGTAGGGGCTCTTGTTTCTCCAAGGTGGGACCCTTTAAGGGGAAAACTGAGCAGGGTGGCAAAATGGAGAAGTAATAGTCTTCCAGCGTGTCCTTGGCCGGGATACTGCTCTGCTTTTTCTTTGAACGCAGTTTGTGAATAGAATCCCAAAGTTGAAAATGGTCATATTAGAGTAGATGGGTGACTTTGCAGTTTCAAAGTAAAGCACCAAACAAGCTATAATCAGAAGTTGTAAAGTTAGAAGCTTAGATTCCAGACCTAATATCAGCCTCCACACGCCTAGTCCAGCTTTTGCCCAAGCAAGTTCTCAAAAGCGGTCAGTGCTGGTCGGTGCTTAGGGAGTGCTCCTTGCGAGGCACCTGAGGGCCCAGCATAGGCAAGATTCCACCTGCATCCTGTATTTCTGTCGTGAGACAGTCAACCATGGACACGGAGTTCTGGAGGTGTTTTCTGTAAAACACAACAAAACCTTATCGTTTAAGTAGAGCTATGTGTGTGTGCAGGATTTCTTGTTTGTCTTCTAGGGCTCAGCCTCTATAGTGGGATGTGCACAGTGATTTTAAGAGGGTCAGAAAGAGAATCCTCAGCATGTGACCAGTGATACCTTTCAGTTACTTCTGGGCCTGAGCAGAGGGAAAGGGGCAAATCAAAGGTGAATGTCACCCAAGAGTCCCAGAACCAGAAGCAATATAAAATAATGATAAAAACACCAACATCTGCAATTTGATTCCCTGTCTACTTCAAATTCTTAACTGCTCTGCCTGAACTTTGGGCTGGTAATGTTTGTTCTCTGTTGCTATAATCTGACTTGAAGCTGGATAATTTATATGCAAAAGATTTACGTGGTTTTGATGTTGGTGGCGAGGCCAGGTACCATGGTACTAGCATCCCAGCAAGGGCCCTCTTCATTGCATCATAACAGAGAAGAGGAAGGAAAATGGCTGCATGCAGAAGGGAAGCAGGGCATAGGGTCAGGGCGAGCTTTATGACACTCTTGGGAGAAACTCCTGTGAGACCCATCAATCCATCCATGCCTCCTCGTAGAACTTCAGCAGTATGTCATGGAGCAAGCTTCCAGCACATGAACTTGTAGTGGGCAACCCCAGTAGCTGGAATGAAGCTACAAATGTGAAGACTTTCTGGATGGTTTCCCTGGCGACCAGAGGGCTCCGGGTTCACATTGTTGGTTCCACATTTCACTCCTTCATCACAGCATACACTTTATTGTTACTATGTGTTTATAGAAAGACAGGGTTTTCTTCTCTCAGCCAGGAAAGTATTTGAATTCTTTTTTTTAAAATATACTTTAATTTATTCTTAGTGAATTTCATACATGCATGTAATTTTTATTTCAGTCATACTCACCCTCCACTTCTCCAAGTCCTCCCAGATGCCCTCCCATGTCCACTTTCCAACTTCATGTCCTTAAAAAAATATAGTTCACCACTTTTGCCCGTATCTGCATGGGTGTGGCTGGGCTTATCTGCAGGAGCATGGTCTTTAGGACCACACTCCTAAAGAAAAATGGCTTGCCCTCTCCTAGCAACCACCAACTGTCAGTAACTCTTCAGTTAGGGGTGGAGGCTCCCTCGCACACCGCTTCATACTGACATGGGTTACTTTCTGCCTTTCTGACTTCAGAGCTGCATGAACTGTTAGAACTCTGGTGTTTTTCCCCCCACAAAAGTTATGACTGGATTGCACCCCAACCACACAACACAAGATAAGACCTTACTGTGGACATGCTCTGCCTGGTCCTGACTCAGCATCTTCTACATATGTGACAGCCACAGAATGGCAGCCCTTGGAAATAATTGTTCATTCAGGAAAGCCATGTAGCTTTCCCTGGTTCTCAGACCTGGTGGCTAGGTGTTAATATTTAAAGCTGAAAAAAAAAAAAAAAAGAATTCTCCAAAGTCAGTATTGTGCTCCCTTCTTATATCTGGCCCTGGAGTTGGGGGATAAAAGCACTTTGTCACACAGGCCAGATGATGTGAGTTTATATTCAGAGCTTATGCAAAACAACAGGAAAAGGACACAGTAACAAGCATCAGTAATCCTAGTGTCCCCAAGTGAAATGAGAGAGACAGCAAACTCATGGTCAACCAGCCAGCTGTACCACCCAACAGCAGAAACAGCAAGAGAGATCCTGCCTCAAAACAAGCTGGAAGACAAGACAACTCCCAACAGTTGTCTCCTGACCTCCACATGTAACAAACCATTGCTTGCCAGCTTGCACACATGCACACACATGCACCCGAGCTCCATGGGAAATGAACCATAGAGAAAGCCATTTGTGTGTCTATGGAGGGTACAGAGGGAGCATGCATAGGTAGGAACAGGACTCGCCCTGGGCAATTCCAGGCCAGTGCCCTCTTGTCTTTGATTCTCTCCCCACGCTCAACTCACT
Source organism: Rattus norvegicus (assembly GCF_021556685.1). Classification (NCBI taxonomy): domain Eukaryota; kingdom Metazoa; phylum Chordata; class Mammalia; order Rodentia; family Muridae; genus Rattus; species Rattus norvegicus. The sequence continues at coordinate 43,707,782 of NC_141548.1, forward strand.
TCCTTAGCCAGACATGGGCTGACATCTCACCCCATCAGAGAAACCAGTAGTGTGGGAGAGGAGATAGGGAAGAGAGGTAAGCAGTACTTGCACACAGCTCTTTTATTCTGTGTGACATGTCTCCTCTCTGGGCCACCATTTGTCCACTGGAAAGTGAGGAATAAGACCAAAGCAGAGACTAAATTCCAGTATCAGCCTATATAGGGCAGGTGACATATTTAAGGATGTCAGGCAAGATGACTACGGACATCCTAATGATGCAGCATGTCAGCTCAGGCAATGTGCTGCCTCAGGGAAGCCAAGCTTACAGTCAGTGACCTTCGTTGAAGGAGCTAAAGGACACAGGACAGGACAAAGGCAGCCTTTCCTCCCAATCCTTTTCAACAGGGTTTCTCTACTCCACACCTTAGGGACAGACTAAACTGCCCAGTGCTCCAATGCAACCCACTTAAGAACTGCTTCCTTAATTTTTTTAAAGATTTATTTATTTATTATTATATAAGTACACTGTAGTTGTCTTCAGACATACCAGAAGAGGGCATTGGATATTATTACAGATGGTTGTGAGCCACCATGTGGTTGCTGGGATTTTGAACTGAAGACCTCTGGAAGAGCAGCCAGTGCTTTTAACTGCTGAGCCATCTCTCCAGCCCCAAGAACTGCTTCCTTTTAAAACATTTCTCTTCTCATTTTAACCAAAACTTCCTAATGAAACAATCATATATATATATCTTCAAGCCCCCTTCCCCACCTCCAGGCCTGAACCTTCCCTCTGCCTCTTCCCCAGCAGCCAGCTCTAAGGGGTCAGCTACTGAATAGTTCAGGATGGGGTAGAGGTTAGGGACTGGATAAAGGGGGAAAGGCTGTCTGGGTGCTGGTGGTCTCCAAGAACAGATGACACAGTGCTATTGTTCAAGGTTCTCCTGTGGGTTCTTGGAGCTCTCTCAGAACAAGTAGTAGATGCTACATCTGATCCAGGGTGATTTCTAGTATCTCCTTTATGCCTGTCCCTGAGTCTGGAGCCCACTTGCCTTGGTAGGCCAGTCTTCCTAGTGAAGGCTCAGTTTACTTTGCCTGTAACCCACCTTTCTCCTGTTGCTTCATTTAACCAGAAGGAAATTCTATGCACCAAATGAGGCCTGTTCAGTTTGGTCAACTGTAGCATTGTCTCTTCGCCTGGCCACTGTGGACAGTTCCAACCTGTGTCCTGTCTATGGAACTCCCCAGGCAGGTTCAGTCTCTATGGGAGACCATACCAAAGATGGACCTGCAGGCACAGTAAAGCCTCGCTGGGAGATGACCTGCTTATCTCTCCCTAGGACTTGGACCTTGCCTACCCCAGGCCAGCCATAGGTTCTTGAAGGATGCTGAGTATTGAGGAACTGCTGCCATCCCTGAAAGTCTATGGATTCACTTCTGTGTGCTCTGTGTGTCCCTTTTGAGTTGTGCCTTAAAAGGCTGTGGAGGTGACTGGCTTTGCTGTCACTTGGCAAGACCCACACTGCCATGTCTTGGAACAGGACTACAGTTGTACAAACCACTTCTTGCTCTCTATTTTAAGACACCATGATCACTCACTAATATGGTGTTAAAAATCTAGAGCTCTAGATAAAAATGTCCACATTTTTATAGGTTGGCTTCAAGTGCTTCCATTGCTCACAGACGACCTCTCAGTTCTAAGCAGGATCTTGTTGATTTGAATTGACAGGCTTTCTCCAAGCCCTTATCCAAAGGTTTGTCGTTCTCTGGAACTTTGTATCTCTGGGGGATAGACGCTCTTAATTTGTACCCTCCCAATCAGGGACCATCAGCATCCTACACAAATTAGAGATGGAGGGGAGGACCAGCAGAGGGCAGGAGAGAGCAAGCCAGTCTCGGTTTCTGTTTCTGGTAAGTCTGTGAATCCCCATCACACTCCTGCAAATACTCTAGCTGTTGAACACAGTATCCTGCAGCCATCTGGATGACTTACACTCTTGGGCAGCAGTGGTGTCTCAGATCACTTTATCATTGGATTAGTAGAAATACAACAACACTCATTGACTTTAAAAAACAGTCTTGCTATCAAGAAGACATGGTGCTTGTATTCGAAAACAAGGCTGGTCCAGGGTCTGTTTCTCTTATGTGCACACAAAGTACAAGTGTCACAGTCTCATCTCGTGGATCGAAGGTGAAGGGACTTCAGGGATTATCTGAGCTCTCTTACTTTTCTGGGGTACCCTTTGCAGTGGCCTAAACAGGAGACCTGAACCTTGTCTGGGACAGGAGCTCAGGACTTCGCACAGGTTTTCTTTTGTTAGGAAGTTAGGCTGTTTATCCAGGGTCAGCCACACAGTGGATTCAGCTAGTCGCCATCCTGGCATCTGGCACTGCAGAGACCAGGCCAGATTCCCCTGTAGAATAACAGCTTGGGAGGTTTGAAAACAGCTGTCAGCTGCCACCTGTGGCCACTCCTCAACACTTCATTTGTTACAATCCAATAGGAAAGCAGGCTCCTCACATCCTGTGGGGTGTGGGCCCCCAACAACTCCAGTACGCCTGAGTCCTCAGAACAGCCCTTGGGCTCTGCAGGGTCTCCAGCCAGGACCTGAGATGGGCAGAGCATGGCACAGAGGATGCTCTGCTTGACTGGATTATTCTGGGATTTGATATTTCCTGCACTCTGGTATAAGACTTTAAAGGTATCCCTTTAAAAAGATTAGCAACGAATATATAAAAGAGTATGTGAACAAATACAGTCATTTAAAGAGTCACCAAATGACAGACATCCCTAACCAAGATCAGAACAGCACCGCCCCCCTCCCCCGCCGAAAGCCTGCTTTGGACAGTTTGCTCCATTCCTACAGCTCTTAACTTTTTCCTAACTTTTTCTTGCTTTTCTCCATCTTCCACCCCCATGGGCATTCCTCTAAACAAGGGACAGTTAGTTTCTTCTCACTTTGAACTTCAGGTGGAACCTACTATCATTTTTCTCCATAACTTCTGTTGACTATTGTTGATCTGTTGGTTTGTCTGTGAGGTCTTCTCAGAAGTGCTGTATCATAGAAGACTGGTCTTGAACCCTTAGTCCTCCCGCATTAACCTCTGCAGGTGCTGACATTATTGGTGTGTGTCACTGCTGCTAGCTCTCAATATTGTTTTTGATGAATTTTCCTTGCTGGAATCCATCAATGAGCTGATTTGAATTCTAATTAGTTATCCTAAGATCACTTTGTGGAGTATGTGCATGCGTGCTATTGTGTGTGCAGACACATGTATGTATGTTCAAAGTGTGGAGGACAAAGGTCAACTTTAGGTGCTACTCCTCAGGCGTCATCTACTTTAGTTTTTTTGTTTGATGGGTTGTTTTGGTTTTTGTTTTGTTTGAAAGGGGGGGGGGTCACAGTGTCTCAATGACTTGGAGCTCACTGATTAATATGGACTGGCACTGGGATTGCAACATAAGCCACTGTGCCCAGGCTCTGCTATCCTGGTCCTGGGGTTACAGCATGAACCACTGTGTCCAGGCTCTGCTATCCCAGCCCTGGGGTTACAGCATGAACCACTGTGTCTGGGCCCTGGAGATCACACTCCAGTCACCATACTTTTACAACAAGCACTTTATCAGCTGACCTACCTCCCCAGCCCCACAATCACACTCATAATCATCATCTATATGTCTGCAAACTCCCTGTCTATATTGTCTACATTCTATAAACATTCTGTCTATATTATCTTTGTGTCTGTAAACGTTCTGTCTGAATCAGCTACATGTCTGGACGTGTTCTGTCTGTATCATCTACATGTCTGCAAATGCCTTCTGTCGGTTATCTCTGTGTCTGTAAGTGCCCTGTCTGTATTGTCATTAGGAAATTGGAGAAGCATCAAATGCAGCTGGTCTCGGACCTTTACCAAACATCTCCTCCTACAGAGATCCATCCAATATTCAGCATTACTTAGCACAGTCCACCAGTTACAAATCCTCCTGATTTTGCCTCAATGTAGATGTTGTTTTTTTTTCCTCCTTGCTCACATGGCTATTAAAACACACCTTGTTTGAAGTGCAGATAAGGATTTTTGGCATCTTCCTGGTACACCAGTCTTGCAGCCTTGAAGGAAAGGAAGCAAGGCTTAGGGACTGTGTGATTTCACCTGCGGCCAATGGCAAACTCACTCTCTCTAGAGTCCTGGGAACACCGGTGACCTTGGAAAATCAGAACCACAAGTTCAGATCCCTGCCTTGCTTTTCATACTTGACAGAAGCGCTTAAGTGGTCTTTTTTACAGGTTCCAATACCTAGGTATCCTTCACATGGGCCAGGAAGTCAGGGCTCACCAATGTTAGGGGCCAGTTCTGCTGCAGAGAAGGGATGGGGCCAAAGTCCTTAACAGTCAGCTTCGAGAGACTGGCAGATGACATCACATGTGACTTTGAGTATCAGCAGTGGGATGGAGGGCCTGGGGATGGAAGGGAAAGCTCACCTGTGGGAGAGATGAATCATGAGGTCCCAGAGAAAGTGACAGCCAGAAAGACTAAAGCTGGTCCACTCTCTCCATCTGGAATAGCACAGCCATACTGTAGATAGAAGTGCTAAGTGACACCCTAGAATGACCTTAAGTTGATGAAGGCCAAGTCAGTGTCTCAGTGTCTCAGACCCCTAGCAAGGAAACCAGATGTGAAAAGGGGTGCCATGGTAAGGTGAGTGAGAGAACCTGGTGTGTGTGTGGGGGGGTGTCTGATGAGAGTTACGGTAGCAAGGGGGAGGTGCTGAGTGTAAGACTGAACAAATGGATGTACTGACAAGGATGGCGGTGTGGTCTGGGGGTGCCAGGCAGTCTGCTGAAGAAGGGCACACAGGTAGGAAGGAGCAGGTTGGCTGGGGGCGGGGGGCCCTGAAGATGCTGGGCAGCAAGAACACACCAGAGGACAGAGAAGGGGGTTGTTGGCGAGAGTAACAGACCCAGTGGCCTGTCAGGCTTTTTGTGGGTGATGGTGATGAGTTAAGGGTCTGGTGTCCTGCATGGCTGTGGAAATAAGAGGCAGAGGTGCTGGCCAGGAGGTAGCCATCTTAGATAAGGAGAAAGGAGACAGGGGAAATGGAGTTAGGATGAAAGAAGCTGAGAGGGGAAGGTGAGGGATGGCAGCCTCTGTGAAGGCAGCTCCAGGGCTAAGCGTTCAGGATGGTGACAGGATACCTCGAGGATTATGATGTGGACAGTGACACAAGGGGCTGGCAGACCGGTGTGATCTGATGCTGACTCATAGCTTCATGCGGAGGAGAATATGACCTCACTAAACACACAGAAACCCAGAGGCGCTCTGACCATAAGCCAGAAGTGTGCTGTGGGCAAGCACTCCCAGCAATACTATCTTCCCTGCTGGGGCTCGGGGAGGAGTTTATTGCCAGGTCTCATCCATCTCCACAATGTGCACCTTTTCAGTGGTGTGGGACAGATGTGCACTGCCATCCAGACTGAGACAGTGGCCAGCCACAGGATAATGATGTAAAAGCCAGCTTTGGGGCTGCAGAGATGGATTAGCAGTTAAGAGCACTGGGTGCTCTTCCAGAGGTCCTGAGTTCAATTCCCAGCACCCACATGGTGGCTCACAACTGTATTGTGGGACTGTAATTGTCCTGTGGAATCTGATACCTTTCTCTGGTGGGTATACATGCAGACAAAACACCTATATACACATACATGAATAAATAATCATAAATAAATAAACATACATATGCTACATAAATACATATATGTTGGCTTATCACTTACCAGCATCTCATTGAAGTTAAGTTACTCAATACCAAACATCAAAATTCATTCTAGGCTAAGGGCTACTTCTAGAGCCCTGGATAAGAATGTCAACCCCCCATCCATACATGGTACAGTATACTTTTTCCTATATGTTCACACGCCCAGTAACTTTTAGTTCATAAACAAGGCACAATGAAAGAGTACACAGCTATTCATGCAACAGAACAACGATGATAATACACTCCGATGAAAGTTATTTGTAACTTATAGACTGCTTATTTCTGAATTTTCCATTTAACTTTTCAGACGGGAGTTCACAGGAGGTAATACCATGGAAAAAAATTGCTGATAAGGGGGGCTGCTGTGCCTTCTAGTGTTACATTCCAAACATAACCACTGCCTCTTTCTCCTGGCTGTGGCGTGACTCTGAACTTGGATGATTTGGAGGGAGGGAGGTGATGATGGCTCTTTCCCGTTTGAAAGAAGCACATGAGAATTGTTCTCTGGGTTTCTGTGGTTACAAGAACACAGACATCTGACCTCAAAGAAGGGGAGGAGAAAGGCTTGCACTTTTTGCTTCCATCGTTCGCTGCAATTTTGATTGTCAGGAAAGAGGGAGAACACACCGTTGCCGTATTTGGGGGGCTGAAAAGCTACTTTTACATAGCGGCAGCTGCCACTATGGCCTGAGTCAACTACTCCATTCTTTTGCACCCTTTCCCCAGGAAACACTTCTCATTCCCAAGGGACCCAGAACCATGTGTTTGAAAGCAGCAGAGCTGGAGGAGAGGTCCAACAGGCTGAGCACCAGGGCTCTGAGGAGCCTGAAGAGTACCCACCCTCTTCAAACCCATCCTTTTCTTGATTGTCCTGGTCTAGTATTTTCACGAGAACTTTTCTTTATCTGTTTTAATTATGTTAAAGTTTATGGGTCACTTGTCCCCTTCCAGCCTGGTCTGAGTGCTTGGTGAAGAAGACAAGCCTTCCTGAGGCACTGGTGAGGTCACTGCAGTCTGATGTCTTAACAGCTGAATGGTGACCAGATGACAAGGGCCCTGAGAGCCCAGAGGAGAAGCGATTCCCAGGCCTGGGCCAGCAAGGTTTCTACAGAGAAGGTAGTGTTTCATACTGTTCTCCAAGGGCTGCTCGGAATGTCACAGGGTGGCTACAGGTGAACCAGACAATGCCACAAGTATGCGGAGTGCTCAGGGTTACCTGGGGTGCATAGTAAGTACCTTTGTGTGCTGATGGCAGGGACAGCACCTGAGGATCTGGGGTGGGCTTGGGGGATAAACTAGAAATGAGGACAGCAGGGAAAGTTTGAGGGGCATACACAGAGGGTAATCATAAGGATGAGAAGATACCTTCTCTGAAGATCCTTTGCTAGCCTTAGCCTGAGAATAACCCTTCCTCTCTGTTCTCCTGAACCTTTGTCCTCTGGTCACCAGGCGGCTGCTAAGTGTATTCTAACTGCTTTATTTCCTGGAGAGTTAACTATGATTATGTAGTTTAAAATAAAACTCGTATTTTATATTGAGAAGTCTGGCCCTACTATGGCTCTACCCATTCATTCTCCTATACATACCCATTCTATCAGGCTGGGTTTAAACATGTATATGCATCAGAGGCAGGAGAGCTGGCTCAGCAGTTCAGAGAACTTGCTACTGTTGCAGAGGACCTGGGTTCAGTTCCCAGATTCCCACATAGTGGGCTCATCTATATGTAAAACCTAATGGGTCTACTTAGTGTTTCTAACATGCACATGTGTTTAAGGCTGACCAGGTGGGGTTGGAGAACCCAGGCTTACCCTGGAGAAGACAGAGCCTCCCTCACTCAGCACTCACTGTTTGCCTGTACCTGTTCATCTAGGAGTATGCTTGATAATTCAAATTTTACCCTATTTGACAAGTTCTAGCTACTGTTTAAGTCTTTTCATATTTCCTCATTATTCTATGAATATTTTATTTCCTGCTATTAAAAAATCTAGGCTCGCCTTTTTAAAATTTAATTAACTAATTAATTAATTAATTTTAATTTTTTAATAGACTCAGTCATTTCCCATGGTGCCTTAGTTAGGGTTTTACTGCTGTGAGCAGACACCGTGACCAAGGCAAGTCTTATGAAGAACAACATTTAATTGGAGCTGGCTTACAAGTTCAGAGTTTCAGTCTAGTATCATCAAGGCAAGAACATGGCAGTGTCCAGACAGGCATGGTGCAGGAGGAGCTGAAAGTTCAGATCTTTGTCTGAAGGCTGCTAGCAGAATACTCCATTCCAGGCAGCTAGGATGAGGGTTTTAAAGCCCATGCCCAGTGACACACCTACTCCAACAAGACCACACCTACTCCAACGGGGCCACACCTTCTATTAGTGCCACTTCTGGAGAAGAGCAAATATAAACCATCACACATGGGCTCCTGGATCTTCTAATACAGCACCACGTGAGGCCCAGTTGCACTGGCTTACACGGGAGTCTTGCTGCTCTCTGGCTTCTCTACCTCCTTCTTGCACTTCTTCCCCTTCTGTCCCCTTCTTGGCCCTCTTTCTCTACTAAATGAAGGAACTATACCACTACTTCCAATTCCAGCCTGCTCCACACTGGCCTTGTTCTGCCTCCTCATGTGTTTACACTGCTTTTCCCTAACAGCAAGGGAGCTGTCCCTGTTGTCCACATGTGTTTTACTCAACCTGGGGATGCAGCTGCCACTGGACTTCCCCTACATGCCCTGATTCATTTTTGTAAGGCTTCCCAGTATCGATCACCTCTAATAAGTGGCGTTCAGCCACTTTTATTTACATCCTCTTGGTCAGAACTCAGTCGATAACTCATCTGATTACAAAGGACGCTAAGAATCATATCTGCATTGTGCCCAGGTGAAAATAGGAAACATTTGGGGGACAATAGCTTGCCAGTGTCTGCCACACACATAGACACCATTTCTGGAGTATGATTAATCATTGTATACCCTGGAGATCTTTCTTATCAATGTACAGAGAACATCCTTATTCCTTTTTTAAAGTATGGAGTGTGCCCTTTTCATTTATTTGTTCTCTCTGTGTGTAGGTGTGCGCTGCAGATGCCACATTTTGTGTGGAGAGTCAGAGGATCCTACATGAATCAGTTTTCTCCTTCTACCCCGTGGGTTCTGGGGATCAAACTCGGGTTATCAGATTTGGCTTCAAGCATCCTTACCCACTGATTCATCTCACTGGCCCAGTACTCTATTCTGCATGTGCCATTTTAAAAATAGTCCTACTAGAAGGGCACTTGGATTAATTGTTGGGAGGCTGGAGTGAATAACCCTCTATGAAGTCATTTTGTACACGTTCAGAATTACTCGGTTAAAGAATTATTCTGATTTATAGGCAGATGAGACTTTTGCTCTGATACAATTTAAGTGAATTCTCCCTAGTTTGTCATCTTTGGAGCTTACAGTGTACTTTACACGCAATCGTTTTTATGTAATTGTGTTTTCTTTCCCTTTATGGAATCTAGGTTCTGATTGGCTGTTGGAAGGCATCCCTTTTATTGAGAATGGACTAGGGCAAAGGCAAAAGGGAGGCAAGGACAGCTTGCAGGACGCAAAGAAGGGTGTTTGTTCCCTACAAAGTGACAAATCAGTATGCAGGTAGAGCGAGAGATGGAATGAGGAAGCAGGTTTCTGCCGGCCTTTAATAACGTTCCCTCTGTTTCTGATGCTCTGGGCTCGTCCTGGGGTCTAAGAGGTGGAATAGACATTCCCTAAGCAGTATGCTCAGCTAGTGCCCTGATAGCGGTCCCACTGAAGGGAGTCAGGATTCCTCAAACAATGTCTAAGACAGGAGATGGTCAAGATAATTCAAGAACTTAAAAACATCATTTTCTGGGCTGGAGAGAGGGCTCAGCAGTTGAGAGCACGTACCTCCTGAGGGCCAGAGTTTGATTCCCAGCACCCACATCTTGTAGCTGACAACCACGTGAACTGGAGCTCCGGGGCTCTCTGCTCTGCTGACCTCATTTGCATGCGTGTGCACATACTTACACACATACACACAATCAAACATATAACTTAAAAATAGCATTCCTGAAGGGAAAGGAGCTATCAAAGACAACAGAGGCTGCATTAGAGGAAGAAACAAATTTGAGGAAGCCAAGATGAGATGATTGACAGAAGTAAGAGCAATCAGTGAGACGGACAACATGCACCAACATTGTTAAAACACACGAGTTTACGGTAAAACAAGACTTAGCTTATAGGTCTCCTGGGACGACATGGTAAAGAGCAGACTTATTTGGTGTAGTAATTATTTAGTCTCAGATCGGGGCTTCTATCTGCCTTAGATCATTCAGTTCCCAGATAAAAGACAACCACTTTTATATGTATGATAAGCCTTAATCAGCACTAGAGCTGGGCAGATGTCTACCCTCTATGCTATGATGTCTACTTCCCTATCAATGACCGAGAGTTACAACTTCCCATGCTCCATCTGGGTTGCTCTTAACCCCAATTGACCAGCCCTCATGACCATGTTTTCATAATTCATCTACCTGATGGCTCTTGTCCCTTCTCCACTTCTTTTTTCTTCCCCCTTGTGATCTTCCCACCTTCACCCCAAGCCCAGGAACCCAAACCCTACCTACCTCTCTTTTGCCCAGCTATAGGCTGTAGGCATCTGTATCTCAACCAATAGTTTTAAATTGAGGAGCAAGGTCGCATAGCATTACCTCATGTGCATGCAGATGTGCAGATTCTCTTGTCCCTGGGGGCAACAAGGCCTGGGGGGTCAGATTTAGCATCACAATACACAGCAAAAGACTGAACCTGAAACGCTTATTCTGAAAACTGTAAAACAACAAAAGCAGCAAAGAACAAGGAAAGGGGTAGCCAGTTCTATCTACCCATCTTATAGGAACAGTACTGGAAAGGACTGGAGTGATGAGGTAAGGCTGGAGGAATCACAGCTATTAAATGCAGACATTAATACCAGCACAGCCATTTTCATTGACGCTTGAACCAGAGCCAGTGAACTTAACTGACTGTCAGTGTCCGTGGGCATCAGAGAATCAGGAAACACTATGTGCCTCCGAATGGAGCAGACTCCGCAAAGGACTTTTGCTCAGAATTGCATCTCCTCTTCTGGGATTACAGCTCCAGCTCGTCACAGGAAACACCTGGGGCAGTATAATATTTAAGACATGCAGTCAGCTGTTGACACAGAAACACAGCGCTCACCTTAAAGGGAATAGAATTTACTCTAGAGCCAAATACGAGTGACCAACCATGACCCAGTAACACAGAATCAAGTTACCTCCTTTAACAGTGTTATGAAGTTTTTATAGTAACAGAATAAGGAAAGTCATACATTAAGTTTTATATATGTATATATATATATAGATATAGATATATTCTTATTTGTTGGTTTTCTTCCTTACATGCACGTGTGTACATGTGTGTACATGTCAGAACCGAACTTACAGGAGTCAGTTCTATCTCTACTGGATGTGGGTCTCAGGGATGGAACCCAAATTTCAGACTTGGCAGCAGGTACCATTTACTGAGCCATTTTGCTGGGCTCAAATCAAGGCATTTAAATATTTATTTTATGAGTATGAGTGGTTTTGCGTGTGTGTGTGTGTGTGTGTGTGTGTGTGTGTGTGTGTATCGCATGTGCAGTGCCTGCGGAAGCCATAAGGGGGCATTGGATCCCCTGGAACTGGAGTGACAGACAGTTGTTATATGCCAGTGGGTGCTGGAAATGGGACCTGGTTTCTTTGTAAGAACAAGTGCTCTTAACCCCTGAGCCATCTCTCCAGCCTCAAATCAAGGTGTTTTGAAAATACATTGGTTTTGGGATAGGGGGGCTGGAGAGATGGCTCAGCTGTCTCTGCTCTTCCAGAGGGCCCAGTTTCAATTCCCAGCACCCACACAGCAACTCACAACTGTCTGTAACTTCAGTTCCAGAGGCTCCAACATCCTCACACAGGTATACATGCAGGCAAAACACCAATGAATTAAAAATAACTTTAAAATGCATTGGTGGGAACATTGCGTTGGTGGTGAGTTAGAGTTAAGTAGGGGAATCTCTGCTGGGGACCTCGAATGATATGTGGTGATATTCTTAACCTTTGAGTTGGTAGAAGGTGGGAGTCTGTTTACACATTCCAAAGGTTTTACCTAATAACCACAAGGATGTTAGATCACAATAAATGGCTATCAGGAAACTAAGAACAGCCCAAGAACCGGATTCTGAGCCTGTAAGACTCTTGTCTCTCCAGAACCACAGATGTTATCCGTTATCCCCACCCGGCCAGCCTTGTAGAGTGTGTAACAGGTGCAGCTTCTCTTTGAGTTCACACAGCACAATCCAGACTGTGTAATCTCTGTGGGGAAAATAACCTGGTTTCTTCAACAAATAGCATCTATAAGGGAGAAAGGAAGCAACAGCCTGTAAACCCAGAGACAGCAAAGAGTGTATGGACATGGGAGTTCTGACTGCATACTGGGTGGTATTATGACTTTGCCTCTAATGAATTCCTTTGTCACAATGGGAGTCAGTGGTGATGGCACACACAGACAAAGATGGGTGCCGCTTTTGTTTACTTTTAGACATTCTATGGCTGGGATTTGTGGGTCACGGATCACTTCACTCTTGCTAGTGCTGAGTTCTCATCTTTTCGAATTGTTTTTATTGGTTAAACTTATCCTTTGGCAATTTTACTCATGTATATAGTGTATTCTGTTTTCTCTCACTCCCTTTTATCTTCCTGTCACCCCAATTTCCCCCTCTTCTTCCTTACGAATCTCTTTCCCACATTCGTGCCTCTTAGCTTTGCTTTGTAACCCACTGATTTTAACCAGGAGTGCACAGACTGTGTTTGGAACTACCCACCAGAGCTTGGTGGGCTCACGATTGGGTACATAACTGAAGACAGTGACTCGCCCTCCCCAGAGTCCATCAGTAGTCAATAGCTCAGCATGGTTATTGATACGAGCCCCTCCTTCATCCGTTACTGACTGTTGATGTGGCAACCTTGTGCAGGCCCAGTGTAGGCCACCGTAACTGCTATGAGACCATTTGCCATGGCTGTGTCTGCTTGAAGTCCTTCTCCCTAACTTCCAACTCTCACATTCTTTCCACTCCTCTGATGTTATCCGAACCTTAAAGCATGTGTTATTAATGTCCTGTTTAGGGTCAAGCACTCAACCATTACTTATCCTAAGCACCTAAATCACTTGCCATGAATGTCTCTTCGTTTACTGCGCCATTCACTGAAAAGCAAAGCCTGATTAAAGCCAAGATCAGTCTTCTTTGGCCTGGCCCAGGTATGCTGGGGTGTTTCCTATAGAACATATTTCCTTGAGACACTAAAGCCAGTGTGTGCTATGAATTTCTGCCTCTACTGTTCCAGGCCTGGTGCCTCCCTTAGCCTAGTTCCCACCACTCCTGAGGAACGGCAGAGCCCCTTTCAAGTGTTCATAGCATTTCCTTTGTAGACAGCCTTTCCTGTACTCCTACCAGAAAGAACTAGAAGTTGGTGAGGAAGGCAAAGCAGGATCTAGTCTCAGAGGCCTCAGTAACAAACATGGCTGTACAGGTCAAACGTGTGAGGTAATGTGTGCAGAAGAGTTTGAAGAGAGAAAATGGTATGTAAACCTAAGGAGAGACTTCATTTTCAATTCCTTCTTCTCAAGAGAAGATTGTTCTTGGCCCCCAAGTCATATGAACATAAGAAATGGGAGTGAGGAGGAATTGTTCAAGCATAAGAGAAGTCTCTCTTTGACTTTTTACAATCAACCACAGTCTAATCCATTGACCTAGGAGTGTTAATGCTGCCTCTGAGGGCAGAAAAGCCCAGGTCAGTCCTTTAGTCACCTGGAGAGAGAGAAGAGGGTGGTTGGGGGAACGGGGAGAGGAACAGGAGAGTGTCTAGGATCTGGTGAAGGATTGAAATGTGTGAATCAGAGTTGCTGTGACTAGGCATCTCAGGCATCTGGGTGAGTCAGATGGCACAGATGGATTTTCTGGCTCCAGGACTAAGCCCTATTCCTCTAGACACAGGAGGGTCCAGCAGCTGACGACTAGCCTAGGGGAGCCACTGCTATTAAGGGTAAGGGGAATCTGAGAGTGAGCAGGTGAATCTGAACTGGCTTCCACTGGACCCTATGCATGAGATCATGTGCAGAGCACATGTAGAGGCCAGAGGATAGCTTCCAGGAGTTGCAACTGTCCTTCGAGCTTATTGAAACAAGGGTCCCTCTTGTTTCTGCTATGTGTTTACTCCACATTAGGGGTACCCTCACTAGGGATTGGACATTAGGTCTTAAATAGAACAAGCATAGACCATACCACTGAGCCACATCCCAGGCAGAATTTCTATGTCGTTCACATTAATGATGACTTCATCTGATGACCCGTCTTGCAGAAGGGACCCTGTCTATAAACAACCTGGGACCTCCATTTGGAAGTTCTAGTCCTTGTCTGCTCTCCAAAGAGACCATGGAAAGATGGCCATGGGCAAAGATGACAAGAGGAAGGTCCAGGGAACCAGACTAGGTTAGATTTCTGTCAATCACTTTATTTTGGTTTTCAATCTTACCTTCAAGATGGGGTCTGGAGCCCTAAGTCCCTCCATTCCTCCTCTTGAAAGTCCTGCTTCCTCCATTCTTTTCCTCTTGAGAAGGAGCCCCAAGCTCCAGCCTAAGGGCAGGTATCTGACCTCCAGCACTTAAAAGGCAGAGGGGTTACCACCCTCCATTTCTTGCCTCACCCACCTCCCTACCCAGTACCCTCACTTTTTTCTGAGCCTCCCCATTGGGCTCTGTGGGGTAGGCCAGCTTTCCCCAGAAGTATCCTCCCAAACCTGCACCGGTTCCTTCTGCTGGAGGAGTTGCTGACCTCCCACTCCCAGGTCTCCAGCCCTCCTCCCCTCTGGAGAGTCCATTTCTTCTTCCTCTCTGCCCCCATTACTCTGTGTTCAAACATGTGTTGTCTCTTGATTTAAATTCAGCAACAGCACTCAAATGGAAACTGTCCAATCAAGTGCAGACTCTAGGCTTCTGATTGGCCCACCGGGCCTCCATGTTCACTCTCCTTTCCTCCTGGACTTCTCCATAGCACACGCTCTACTCCCTCTGCTGAACCTATCCTTCTCCTCCATGCAGCTGTGCTGCTCCCTCGGCTCCAGCTCTCTGCACTCCCTCCCCTTTTTTGCCATTTCCTTTCCCAGGACTCCTCCTTGCTTAAAAACAAAAACAAACAAAAAACAAAACACCTCAGCTTCGATATCACTTGTGCCCCCCCAATCATTTGAGTAGGAATGGTCCCTGCAAACTCATAATGTTTAAATATTTGCTTCCCAGTGAGTGGAACTGTTTGGGAAGTTTTAGGAGGTGTGGCCTTGTCAGTGCTGTTGCTGCTGCTGCTGCTGGTGATGGTGGTGGGCTTTGAGATTTCAAAAGCCTTGTACCATGCTTGGTTTCTCTCTCTCTCCCTCCCTCCCTCTCCCTCCCTCCCTCCCTCCCTCCCTCCCTTCTTCCTTGTTTTTAGCTTTTGTTGCCATGTCTCTGCTCCAACATCATGGACTCTAACCCTCTGTAACAAGCACAATATATATGTTCTTTCATTCTGGGGACAGAAATTAAATGACCGTTATGTCTCCAAGTGCCTAGCATAGTATCTGACATGTGAATGTATAAATAACAATTAGATTCCCTTGGTCAGGTTAAAAAAAGACGTATGGTAATTTTAATGAAAAAGGCCCCAGAAGATCCTATATTTGAATATTTGGTTCCCTGTTGGTGGAACCACTAGGGGAGAGTTAGGAAATGCAACCTTGTTGAAGGAGGTATGTCACTGGGGGTGAGTTTCGAGGTTTCAAAAGCCTCTCCCCATTCCCCATGTCTCTCTGCCTAATGGTTATATCTCAAGGTGTGAGCTCGCAGATACGGCTTCCGCACCATGGCATGCTCTTACCATGATGGCACAGGACTCTAGCCCTCTGAAATCATGAGACCTAAATAAACTCTTCTGCAAGTTGTCCTGGTCACGGTGCCTTGACACAGCAAGAGGAAAGTAACTAAGACAACGTTTGAGCCAAGTGTGGGGGCACACGGCTCTAATCCCGGCACTAAAGAGGCAGAGGCAGGGTGGGGCAGGGATGGGGGCAGAGGATGGGGGCGAGCAAGGGCAGAGACAGAGGAGCAGGCCAGTTTCTGAGTTTGAGACCAGTCTGGTCTACAGAGCTAGTTCCAGGACAGACAGAGCTACACAGAGAAGCTCTGTCTTGAAAAACAAAACAAAAACAAATAAAACCACTCCCCCCCAAAAAAAACAGTTTTAAAGAAGTCAAGCAAATAATTTAAGGTCACCCCATTGGGGTCTGACCCTGAGGCCCCGTGGTTCTCAAGCCTGGGAAGTTCTTTGGTGATGGAATACACCATCTTCAGAGCTGCTCGTGTTTCCTCCCAATACCCCCAACCCCTGTCCTGCTCCAGCACAGAGGTGGTATTGACTTTGGCTCTCTCCACCCAGTGAGGATAAAATTCCCCGGGGCCCTTGGGGCAACTTTACCATCAGCCTTGATCTCCAACTGGTCCCACTTGAGTCTGCCAAAGTCTAGCAGAAAGTTCTTGTCAAGTAGTGTCCCGTAACCAAAGACGCCAGTCCTGGAGGGAGGCAGGTGGAGGTCACTCTGCTGTTGGTGCCAGGATTCTTTGGCCTGCCCCTCCCCTCTCCCTTAGAGCAGTCATTTTCTCTGGCCCTGGCACCCAGGGACATACAGGCTGTGCAGAGTTTTATAGGGACATGGAGTGGAAAGTGTGAGGAAGGTTCCCACTAATTGGTGGCTAATGGCCCCCTTAATAAGCCAGAATGTGAGTTCCTATTTGGCTGAATCCACGTAAGGTTGCATCTCTAGGGAGATGCTGGGCTGGAAGTTTAGATGATTCTGGAGCTTTTAAAGCAAATATCTACTTAGAAAACATGATGTCATTGAGGACGGTTTGATTACCCTGCAGGGAGCTGGCAGCAGAGGTCCCTCCTGCCTCCGTTTGTATTAGCTTAAGGGAGGGACAAGAAAAACAGTTTTAAATAGGAGGGAAGATGCTTCTGGATGGGTGTGTGTGTGTGTTGGGAGGGAGAAATAGCAAAGAGTGGGGGAGACAAGAGAGAGACAGATGTGAGAGAGAGAGAGAGAGAGAGAGAGAGAGAGAGAGAGAGAGTAAATATGCCCAAGCAGAGGAAAGAAGAGAAACAGAGGGAGGAAAATGAGACCCAGACACAGAAAGCACACCACATATAGGGACTCATATAAGGACGGTGATTTTACGACTGATGGAAGTACTAGCTGGAGAAGCCCCGCTCCCTTCAGTCCACGGGTCTTTAATACTGACCCAAAGGCAAGTGACCATGTGGGAGTGAGGGCACTGCCCTTGATTCTGTTTTAACAGGTCAGTGCTGAGCCCTGAGAACCTTTGAGGTTCTCTGTGGCTGGTGCCCGAGTTCTTTCTATCTTCTTTCCTCTCTTCTCCTCTGGCTTTGGTTTCTTTCTCACTTCCTCTCTTCTGACATTTCTTTCTTCCCCCTCTGGGGCTTGAGACAAGGCCTCTAGCCCATGCTGGCATCTATACGCAGTGTCTGGAGTGCTGGGACACTGGGCTTTGAGTAAGCAAAGCAATCACTCTACAACTGACCCACACCTCAACTAAGCTTCCCTTTTTCTTCCTTTCTGATTCCTTTCCTCTCCTCTTTCTCACCTTAGAGAATACTGTCTACGTTTGTTTATCTTGTATTTGGCCAGCCCCTCATTCTGCCGAGTGCCTGAAGTCTAGTGTATCATTTCATCAAAATCCCCTTTCCCCTCTATTTTTGCCTAGATCATTCTTGCTTCAACAGGAAACATGGCTAAGCAAAAGACAAAACAAAACACAACTGAGAAACGGAGTAACAAACTCATTTCATTGTTGATACTGACATTCTGTTATATAGCCTCTCACATTTCTGTCTACAAATGGGTACTCCAAGGTCTTCTAGGAGGTCAAGCCTGTAATCCTAGTACATGGAAGGTGGAGGCAGTAGGATCAGGGGTTCAAGGTCACCCTGAGCTACCCAACAGAAACCCTGTTTCAAAACCATCAGGACTGGAGAGTTAAGAGCCCAGCAGTTAAGAGCACTGGCTGCTCTTACAGAGGACCTAGGTTTGGTGTCCAGCTCCTACACAGAGAATAACAATAGTCTGTAATGCCCAGTTTCACAGTATCCTAGGCCCCCTTCTGGCCTTTTCAGGCACTGATGCATCTGTTGCACATAACACACATGCAAGACAAAGCAATCATAACCATTTAATTAAAGAAAAACACAGAACCAAACAACAGCAAAGCCCCCAACCAAACAGACCCCAAGATAAACAAGGAGAGTGTTTGTAAGTGGGGGCCTAGGTTTGAAAGAGTAATGTGATCTTGGTTGACTCAGTTTCTCCAGGCCTTACCTGGAAACAGTCTTGGCAATGCCAGCTGGTAACCATGGCCAACACAAGCTGAGACTATATTTCTCTCCCAAAGAAGCTTTCAGATGGTCTCCTTTTGCCAACACACAAAGGATAGACCTGGTTGCTGGGCGCACCCAGCCACCCCTCCCTTCCTTGGGCCTCACCCTAACCTTCTCCATTTTCACCGTTTCTGCAGAGTCTTTGGAAATCTCTGCACTCTGGCTTCCCATCCATCTGTACCAACAAACTCAAAAGTGCTGCTCCAGCGCTCTCTGAATCCCTAGGGTGTCCTCAGGGATAGGCACTGCGGAATGCATGCGGAATTCGGAATGCGAATGGTGCATGCTGGGGCTTGTGGTAGCACCTAGGGAAGGGGATGGAAGGTGTCCTCCTCCGGTTGGGGGATGGTTTTTCTCCTGGACTTTCTTGGCCTAGTTTCTGTGGCCCTGTGCTCAGGCCCTAGGGCCAGGGCTATGGGCGGGGGCAACCTTGAGGCTCTCAGCAGGAAGTCTTTCAAGTGGATGCCAGCTGGACTCAGGTGCGGGTGCCTTGGGCCTGGCAGTGAGAGCTGCAGTGAGAAAAACACTGTTGGAGAGCTGCCTGGTGGGAAGGGCAACAAGAGTAAGTAGACCTACAGGTCCCAGCGCCAGTGTAGGCAGAGATCAGAAAGGCCATCACGTCTGTGCAAAGGAGCCAAACAGCCTCTTTCATCAAAAAGGAACCACTGCAGGGGCATGAGGGACATTCTGCCTACCCAGGTGGAAAACAGTTTCTGAAGGCTGCCTTAGTCCCCACCCCAGACTCAGAAGCCTAATCAGGTCAAGCAGGCTCCCTGGACAGACACACTGGCATTGTTCAAAGCCACTACCTTCCCCCACTCCTGTTCCCAATCCCCACAGAGACCACAGTTCTGACAAAGGAGGACTGGAGGGACAAGGCTGAGAGGACAAGGTCCAGGGTTCCACAGAAGCAAGGGCGCTTGCTCACTAGGCTCTCTCTCTCTCTCTCCAGCTGGCTGTTTTCTATCCCAAGCTGCCAGCCCTGGCAAACTGAAGGCTGTTTTTGTTTGCTTATGGGCACTTGAGCAAACTGCTCCGAAAGGTCAGTCCTGGTCCCAGGAGGCCTGGGGCTGGGCAGCCTATCTGGGAGGTGTGGGGAGAAAGGAAACTACAGTTCCCTCCTACCCCCCCTTCCCAGATGACTTCATTGGAGCGGGAAATGAACGGGCAAGTCGAGGGAGGCTGTTTCTGGAATACTCTGGCTACCCTATAATATTTAAGTAGGGCTGAGGTCAGCCGTTTATCTGCTTTCCAGAACACCCCACAGAGGGGTAAGATCTCAAGACCTGGGTGAGCCTTGGTTTGCAGAGAGATCAATCAGTCACTGCCTTAGGTTTCCTGTCCCCCCCGCTCAGCACTGGCCACCCGAAGTTGAACTTTGAGGTCTATTCTAGGCTCGGGCAAACATTACTAAGCATACATAACATGCCTGTTGCCCAGCCCTGGATGGAGACAGAGGCAGCCAGGGGTTCTGCAGATGACAGTCAGCCCTCCAACTTGCTTGGGACTTCCCAGTTTTGATCTAGAGCCTGTTCTGTCTCGGGAGGCTCAGGAAACCACTTAGTTCTGGGTGTACTTGGAAAGTTGCACATGGGACTCTAGGACCAAACAGCTCCTGGTTTGGAAAGTACTGATAAATGAAGCCGAATGCCAAGGGGTGCAGAAATGGGGATTGACTGGGAGGAGGCAACGCCAAGGAGTGCATGCAGGAATGGGGATTGACTGGGAGGCGGCAAAAGCCCTCTTGGAAGGGATGTATCTACTGCTTAACCTGTTTGTAAAGCTCATTCCAGTCTGTGTATCTGGAGCTGGGAGAGAGCTTGCTTAGCGTCTGTGAACTCCGTGATCCCTGAGGCACCCCATACACCAGAACTGGTGGCACTTGTCTGTAATCCCAGCACACCCACGGGGATCAGAAGTTCAAGGTCGCCTTCATCTACAAAGTGAGTTAGAGTCCAGCCTGGGCTACAGGAGACCCTGTCTCAAAAAAGCAAAAGCAAAAGCAAAAGCAACAAAACAAAAAATACCAGCACAGAACAACAACATACAACACAAACAATAACAACGACAGATGTTTAAAATATCCTTATTATTTCATTCTCTCTGTTTTATGTAATTGCTACATGGCTACTTAGTATTCTTAATTTATAGCAGTGCGGAGAATGTGTCCTACGTTGTAACATTGGTAAATTAATTTAGTACTATTTTTTCTGGTAAGTCCCTTCAAATTTTCTGTATTTGTCTATGAGGTCTATGATAAAGACATTTTGTCTCTGCTTTTCCAAGATTTGGTTGCTGATCTTGTGTCATCGTAAATGATTTCCAAGTAAAGCATTGAATAGAAGTGAAAATGGAAGTATTACTTCATTCCTGATTTTAGAAGAGAAAAGCTTCCCCTCTCACCACTGAGTATATGATAAGCAATAGACTTAAACATATAAATTAGTGTTCTTTATTAAGTTGAAAGGTTCCCCTCAATTTGTAATTTGCTTTTTATATTCAAAGGGGGTGGGGAGGTTTGAGCCTTGTGAAATGATTTTCTATTGGAATGGCTAAGCAGTTTTTCTCCTCTGTCTTGCCAGAGTGGTGAACGATACTAGTTGTTTTTCAAATGTCAAAGCAGTATTACACTTACTGGAATAAAGCTTATTTGATCAAAATACATTTTTCCTACTTATTATAGTCAACTTGACTCATACTTATGTGTATGTATGCACACAGGTGTAGAGGCTAGAGGTCAACGTCAGAATGGTTTCTCAGGAGTACTTCTCCTTGTTCTTTGAGACAGAGTCTCTCACTGGTAGACTACAGGGACTGATCTTTGACAGCGGGGAGTCACCAGCCTTTGTATACCAAGGGGAGCTGAGATTACAGGCCACATTGCCACACCTGGCCCTACACACAGGTTCTGGGGATCAAACTCAGGTCTCAAGCTTGTGAGGGACTAACTATACCATCCCCCTACCCTCCTTTTTTTTTTTTCTTTTCTTTTTTTCGGAGCTGGGGACCGAACCCAGGGCCTTGTGCTTGCTAGGCAAGCGCTCTACCACTGAGCTAAATCCCCAATCCCCCCCTTCTTAATAATTGTTAATTTACTATTTAGTAAATTTTGTTACTAAAGTTATTCATGGCGTTTGTCTGCAATTTGTTTTCTTTAATTTTAAAAAATTTATTCACTTTACATCCCCATCACTCTCCTCCCTCACAGTCCCCTTTCCTATAGTCCCTCTCTCGGTCCCCCTCCCCTTCTGCTCTGAGAGAGTGGAGGCCTCCCCTGGGTATCCCCCAACCCTGGGACATCAAATTTCTGCAGAGCTGCTTGCTTCTTCTCCCACTGAGGCCAGACAAGACAGCCGAAGTCAGGGTAGTGGATTCCACAGACAGGCCACAGCTTTAGGGACAGCCCCTGCTCCAGTTGTTTGGGTCCCACATGGAGATTGAGCTGCACATCTGCTCCATAAGAGTGGGAGTGGGGATGCAGGGGTCTAGTTTAAGCCTGTGTATGCTCTTTGGTTGATGGTTCAGCCTCTGAGAATTCCCAAGAGTCTAGGTTAGTTGACTCTGTTGGTCTTCCTATGGATTCCTCTCTGCTTCAGGGCCCTGAATCCTTCCACCAACTCTTATGTAAGAGTCCCCAAGCTCCATCCACTGTTTGGCTGTGGTCTCTGCATCTGTCTGAGTCAGCTGCTGGGTGGAACCTCTCAGAAGACAGCCATGCTAGACTCCAGTCTGCAAGGATAACAGAGTATCATTAATAGTGTCATGGATTGGTGCTTGCCCATGGGATGGATCTCTACTTTGGCCAGTTATTGATTAGCCATTTCCTTAGTCTCTGCTCCATCCCCTGGCCTACATTTCTTGTAGGCAGGAAAAGTTTTGAGCCAAAAGTTTTGTGGGTGAGTTGGTGTTCCTATTGCTCCATTGGGGTTCCTGCCTGGCTATAGGAGGTGGTCTCTTCAGGTTCTATACCCCCAATACTGTGTGTCACAGTTAAGGCTACCCCCCCCACATTGACTTTTGGGCACCTCCCAGGTCTCTGATCCATTTGGACTTCAGTTTTCTGCAGACTGATAAATATAGATCTATTTTCATTCTTCTACATGTAGACATTCAATTAGACCACCACCATTTGTTGAAGATGCTTTCTTTTTTCTTTGTATGGTTCTAGATTCTTTATCAAAAATCAAGTGACCATAGGTATGTGGGTTTATTTCTGGGTCTTCAATTTGATTCCATTGATCAATCTGTCTGTTTCTATACCAATATGTGCAGTTTTTTTAATCACTATTGCTCTGTGGAATAGCTTAAGATCAGGGATGGAGATTCTTCCAGAAATTCTTTTATTGTTCAAGGTTATTTTGGCTAACCCGGGTTTTTAATTTTTCCATATGAAGTTGAGAATTGGACTTTCAAGACCTATTAAAAATTGTGTTGGAATTTTGATAGGAATTGCATTGAATCTGTAGATTGCTTTTGGTAAAATGGCCATTTTCACTATATTAATCCCACCTATCCATGAGTATGGGAGACCTTTCCATGTTCTGATATTTTCTAAAATTTTCTTTCTTTAGGGACTTGAAATACTGATCATACAGATCTTTCACTTGCTTGGTTACTCCAAGATATTTTATATTATTTGTGGCTATTGTAAAGGGTGTTGTTTCCTTGATTTCTTTCTCAACCAGTCTGTCATTTGTATGAAGAAGGGCTCTCTCTCTCTCTCTCTCTCTCTCTCTCTCTCTCTCTCTCTCTCTCTCTCTGAGTTAATTTTGTATCCAGCCACTTTGCTGAAGCTGTTTATTAGCTGTAGGAGTTCTCTGGTAGGATTTTTTGGGTTGCTTATGTATACTATCACATCATCAGCAAATAGTGAAACTTTGATTTCTTCTTTTCCGATTTGTATCCACTTGATCTCCTTTATTTGTCTTATTGCTTTGGCTAGAACTTCAAGTACTATATTGAATAGACAGAGAATGGGCAGCCTTTTCTAAAGTTTCTCTCCATTTAGCTTGATGTTGGCTATTGGCTTGCTTTGATTATATTTAGGTATGTGCCTTGTATTCCTGACCTCTCTAGTACTCTGAACATGAAGGGGTGTTGGATTTTGTCAAAGGCTTTTTCAGCATTTAATGAGATGATCATGTGTTTTTTTCTTTCAGTTTGTTTATATGGTGGATTACATCATATATTGAACCATCCCTGCATCCCTGAGGTGAAACCCATGATGGATGATGTTTTTGATGTGTTCTAGGATTTGGCTTGCAAGTTTTTTATTTAGTATTTTCGCATCGATGTTCATAAGAGAAATCAGTCTGTGTTCTTTTTCTTTGTTGAGTCTTTGTGTGGTTTAGATACCAGGGTGACTGTGGCTGCATAGAATGGGTTTGCCAGTGTTCCTTCTGTTTCTATTTTACGGAATAGTTTGGGGAGTATTGCTATTAACTCTTCTTTGGAGATCTGGTAGAATTCTGCACTAAAACCATCTGGCCCTGGACTTCTTTTGGTTGAGAGACTTTTAATGGCTGCTCCTTGGAGGTCATAGGACTGTTTAAATAGTTTACCTGATCTTGATTTAACTATGGTAAGTGGTGTCTGTCTAGAAAATCATCCATTTTGTTAAGATTTTCTAATTTTGGGGCATATAGGCTTTTGAAATAAGACCTAATGATTCCTTGAATTTCCTCATTGTTTGTTGTTATATCTCCCTTTTCATTACTGATTTTGTTTATTTGGATTCTCTCTCTCTCTCTCTCTCTCTCTCTCTCTCTCTCTGTGTGTGTGTGTGTGTGTGTGTGTTTAGTTAGTGTTTAGTTAGTTAGTTTGTTTGGCTAACTGCTTGTCTATCTTGTTGATTTTCTGAAAGAACCACTTTTGGTTTTGGTAATTCTTTGTACTGTTTTCTTTGTTTTAAATTGACTGATTTCGGCCCTGATTTTGATTATTTCCTGCCTTCTACTCCTCTTCTGTGTGTTTGCTTTTTTTCTTTTTTCTTTTTTTTTTTTTTTTTGGTAGAGCTTTCAGGTGTACTTTTAAGCTATTGTTATGAAAACTTTCTAATTTATTTATGGAAGCACTTACTTAGCACTATGAACTCTCCCTTAGCACTACTTTCACTGTGTCCCTTTAATCTGGGTAGGTTCGACCTTCATTTTCACTGAATTCTAGAAGGTCTTTAACGTCTTTCTTTATTTCTGCCCTGATTTACAGATCATTGAGTAGAGAGTTGTTCAGTTTCCATGAGTGTGTAGGCTTTCTAGTGCTTCTGTTATTGAAGTCTAGCTTTAATCCATGGTGATCTGATAAGACACAAAGTGCTATTTTAATTTCTTGTATCTATTGATGCTTGATTTATGACAACAATCTGGTCAATTTCGGAGAAGAATCCATGGGGTACTGAGAAGAAGGTATATTCTTTTGTGTTTGGGTGAAGTATTCTGTAGGTGTCTGTTGGGTCCATTTGATTCATATTGTTAGTTAGTTTCATTATTTCTCTGTTTAATTTTTGTCTGGATGACCTGCCAATTGATGAGAGTAGGGTGTTGAAGTCTTCCACAATAATATGTGGGGTTCAGTGTATGATTTAAGCTTTAGCAATGTTCCTTTTACAAATGTGGGTGCCCTTGCATTTGGGGCATAGATGTTCAGAATTGAGATATCATCTTGGTAGATTTTTCCTTTGTTGAGTATTAAGTGTTCTTCCCTGTCTCTTTTGATTAATTTTGGTTGAAAATCTACTTGATAAGATATTAGAATGGCTAGTCTAGCTTGCTTCTTGGATTCATTTGTTTGGAAATTTACTCTGAGGTAATATCTATCTTTATTGCTGAGGTGTGTTTCTTGTATGCAGCAGAATGATGGATCCTGTTTTCATATCCATTCTGTTAGCCTGTGTCTTTTTAATTGGGGAAATGAGTCCATTGATGTTGAGAGATATTAGTGACTAGTTATTGTTATTGGATTGATGTTGGTAGTGTGTGTGTGTGTGTGTGTGTGTGTGTGTGTGTGTGTGTGTATCCTTTGTTTTTGTTGGTATGGGATTACTTATTTTCTGTGTTTTCTTAGATGTAGTTATCCTCCTTGGGTTGGAGTTTTCCTTCTAGTATTTTCTGTAGGGCTGGGTTTGTAGATAAATATTGTTTAAATTTGAATTCGTCTTGAATATCTTATTTTCTCCATTTATGGTGATTGAGAGTTTTGCTGGCTATAGTAGTCTAGGTTGAGGCTATAGTAGTCTAGGTTGAGGCTATAGTAGTCTAGGTTGAGGCTATAGTAGTCTAGGTTGAGGCTACAGTAGTCTAGGTTGAGGCTATAGTAGTCTAGGTTGACATCTACTTTTTTTTTTTTTTTTGAGATTGCAAGGTATCTGTTCAGGACCTTCTAGCTTTTGGGGTCTCTGTGAGAAGTCGGATGTAATTCTGATAGGTCTGCCTTTTTTCCTTGCTTGCTTTTAATATTCTTTCTTTGTTCTATAGATTTTGTGTTTTGATTATAATGTGGATTTTATGTGAATTATTATATGGGAGGATTTTCTTTTCTGGTCCAGTTTAATTCGTGTCTTGTACGTTTCTTGTATATTTATAGGCATCTCTTTAGGTTGGTAAAGTTTTCTCCTATGATTTTGTTGAAAATATTTTCTGATCCTTGGATCTGGGGCTCCTCACCTTCTATTCCTATAATTCTTAGGTTAGTTCTTTTCATTATGTCCCAGATTTCCTAGCTGTTGTGTCAGGAATTTTTAGAGTTAACATTTTCTTTGACTGATGTATTGATTTCTTCTGTTGTATGTTCTATGTTTGAGATTTTCTTTTCCATCTCTTGTATTCTGTTGTTCCTGTTCTCTTTCCTGGGTTTTCCATCCCCAGGATTTCCTCAGTTTGTGTTTTCTTTATTGCTTCAATTTTTATCTTCAGGTCTTGAACAGTTTTATTCACCTGTTTAATTGTATTTTCTTGGATTTCTTTAAGGATGTGTTTCCTCTTTTAAGGCATCTAACTGTTTGATTGTATTTTCCTGTATTTCTTTAAGGAATTTATTAATTTCCTCTTTAAAGGCCCTTATCATCTTTGTAAAGTCAGATCATTTTCTTGTGTTTCAGTTGTGTTAGGATATCCAGGACTTGCTGGAGTAGGGTAGCTGTTCCCTGAAGGTGTCACAATGCCCTGGTGTTTGTTGATAGTATTCTTTCAAGGGCCTTTAGCCACCTGGATTGCTTCAGTCCTTGGATGTTCCTATTGTAGTAGATATTAGGAGGGGGCCTAACCTTGATGATCATGGTGTGGCAGGCTTCTGATGGGTATCTTTGGGCTGTATGATTCTGGATCAGCGGATGAAGGTGGGCAGGAGAGGTAATGGGATAATGGTGGTTCACCGGGGAGTGCAGGCAGCTCAGGGTCACTGGGGGTGCAGGGCCACTGGGGGTGTAGGGAAGAAGGGTGCAGGAAGGGAAATGAATCTGTATGTTTCCAGGTCTGCAGGTCTGATGAAGGTGGGCAGAAAGGTGAGAGAATAATGGAGTTCCACCCTACAATCTTCTTTATTGCCTTTGTCTGATTTTATTATCAGATTTATACTGACCTTATAAAATGAGTCAAGATTACTTTTTATTTTCTGACCATGCATAATAATTGCATTACATAATGCTTAAATCTTTTATAGAATGCAGCTGTGGAAGCACCAAAGCCATATTTTCTTTGTGAGAACTTTTTGTTTTAGTTTTAAAAACTCAATTTCTTTAAAAGGTTTAACTGTGTTACTGCTTTTTTTTTTTTTTTTTTTTTTTTCGGAGCTGGGGACCGAACCCAGGGCCTTGTGCTTGCTAGGCAAGAGCTCTACCACTGAGCTAAATCCCCAACATGTTACTGCTTTTTGAGGTTTTTTTTTTAATAAGTTGAATAAAATTGTTCAAGACCTGAAAATGGAAATAGAAGCAATACAGAAAACACAAACTGAGGGAATTCTAGAAATTGAAAACCCAGGAAAGAGAACAAGAACAACGGATGCAGGCATCACCAACAGAATTCAAGAGACAGAAAAGAAAATCTACAACAGAAGAAATCGATATATCATTCAAAGAAAAAGTTAACTCTAAAAAATTCCTGACATAAACAGCCAGGAGATCTGGGATATAATGAAAAAGACTAAGAATATTCCTAAGAATAATAGGAATAGAAGAAAGTAAAAAAATCCAGCTCTAAAGACCAGAAAATATTTTCAACAAAATAATAGAAGAAAACTTTACCAACATAAAGAAAGAGATAGCTATAAATAGTCAATGATCTGCATCTCATGTATTATCAAGTAGATTGGCCCTTATTTGTACAAACTATTTCCTTATCTTCCCTTTAATGTCTATAGGTCTATGTAATAGCATTACCTCTTTATAGTATTGAGGCCTATGCTTTTCTGTTAAGTTCAATTAGTTTTTTTGGGGAGACATCAATTTTATTAATTCTTTCAAATAACTATGGGATTTTCTCATTCTATTGCTTGTAGAGATTTATTGCTGCTGCTGCTGCTGATAATGATGGTTTTTATTCTCATAGTTCTTGCTCTTTTTACCTCTGTTTACTTTCAGTCTAATTTTCTGTTCTCAGTATATTTAATATTTAATCGAGATCTGGTCTCATGTATCCCAAGGTGGCCTGGAACATTCTGAGCAGCTTAGGCTGGCCTTGAACTCTCCTGGCTCTTTCTGCATCCATTTCCTGCAAGTTGGAATTATGAGCACATGCCAGCTGGAGTGCCAGGGATTGAACCCAGGGCTTTGCACACGCTAGGCAATCATGCTACAAACTGAGTCCCAGCCCCAGCTCTCATGCCAGCCTCCTTATGCATATTATTTTCATGGTGTATCTTTTGCCAACCATTACCCTGGTAATTAAAGTGCACCTAATGTAGATAACATCAGGTTGGCTAATTTAAATTTTTTTTAAAGATTTATTTATTTATGAATGTTTCCCTTGCATTTACATCTGTGCTCCGTGTGTGTGTGTGTGTGTGTGTGTGTGTGTGTGTGTGTGTGTTACCCACAGAAGTCAGAAGAGGGCCCTGGATCCCCTGGGACTGGAGTTATGGATGTTTGTGAACTGCCATGTGAGTGCTGGGAATCAAACCTAGGGCCTCTGCAACAGCAAGCGCTCTTAGCTGCCAAGACATCTAGCCCTGGTTACTTTATACTTACATAAATGGAAATCTCTGAACTTTAGTTATTTAGTTCTTCAGCATTTAACATGCCTTTGGATAAAGTAGGGATCCCAGCTGTCATCTTTTTTCCCCCATTTGTTCTGCTTTCTACTCATCTATGGCTCTATTTTTGCCTCTTCATGAGTTAACAGGATAGTGTTAAATATTCCCCTTTATTTTGTTTTTGCTTATTAGCAACATATTTTATTTTAGGGCTTGTTCAAGAGTTAGGAATGTGAATCCTTAGTGTCTCAGTTGCTTTTTCTGTAGCCGTAATAGAATACTCTAACAGAACAACTTAGGGAGAAAGAGTTTATTTCAGTTCACAGCTCATCATGATGGGGAAATCATGGCAGAAGGAGCTTGGGTAACTAGTCTCATTACCCCTACAGTCAGAAGGGATCAATAAATGTATGCTAGTGCTCAGTTCACTTTTTCCATTCTTGTACAGTTTCAGGATCCCCTGCCTAGGGAATGGTGCCGCCCACCCCAGGTAGCTCTTCCTACCTTACTTACCATAGTCAAAGCATCATGTCACAGGCATCCTCAGTGACCTCACTCCCAGGTCATTCCA
This sequence comes from Rattus norvegicus, assembly GCF_021556685.1. Classification (NCBI taxonomy): domain Eukaryota; kingdom Metazoa; phylum Chordata; class Mammalia; order Rodentia; family Muridae; genus Rattus; species Rattus norvegicus. Next base: position 43,736,795 of record NC_141548.1, read on the forward strand.
TGTTTGATCAAGTTGACAGGCTACCTTTACATTTAGCTTAGAAACGTCTGTTTAGAGTCCACATTGTTCCCTTTACATTTTATTATCTGCGTCCTACTTCCTGTATTACACTCTCTTATTAGGGCAAACAAGAGAATCTGTGTCAGATGAGGTAGAAGGTATCTAAGGCATAGATAGTAAGGTTGGTTCCAGTCCTCTCTTAAAGGCAGGTTAAACTTAAACAGGCCACACACACAGTAGGACATCATGTTAAGCACAAGTCTTAAATGATATCAAAACATGTTAATAACTTATCCATGAGGTCCAGAAAAACTTAGTCTCTTTGAAGATATTTTCAAAAAAATATATCACCGCACAGGAGTGTATTTTTATTTCTTCTTAGTTTTTTTCACTGTGTGCCCAACTTCATGTGTGTTAGACCATCTGGAAATTCCCCAACTGCCCTTGAAGTTCTGTTTTTTGCTGCTCTTTTTGCTCTCTAGTTAGAGTAATTTCTACTGATTTGTCTTCAAATATACATTCTCCTTGTCCACTTCTGCTGAACCACTGCAGACATCCAGTATGTGTATCAGTTATTCTAATGTTTTTTTTTAGAAATTCCATTTTTTCTTTTAAAATTTTTTTAGTTCTTTGCTAAAATTCCTTATTTAGTTCATCATTATGGCCATATTTTCCCTTAGTTCTCTGAACATATTTATTATCAAAGTCTCTTGTTTTTGCCTGCTAGCATGTGTCCTTTTAATCTTTACTTCTATTTTTATCATTTTTTACCTTCTATTTTTTTCTTAACCAGAGGCTCACTTTTTTTTTCAAATTGAGAATGCTTGTAGTTTTTACTGGACACTGCAAAAGATGTGCCTTTAGAACCATGGGATCTCTTATTGTCCCCTAAGAGCATTACTTTGTGTTCAATCACCAGCTTAGTCCCACCCATTCTCCTGGACTCAGTTTAGGCAAATCTGTGAGAAACGTGTGAGAAAACCCACATATTTTCCTGATCTCTAAATGCACGCTTCAAATCTAGATTTTTTTTTTCCGGGTTTGTCTTTAGGGTTCTTTCTTTTGTGTGGACACAGACCTTACTCTAATGTGCAGTCTCTCGCCTCTGCATACCTCAGCCTGAGGTTTGAGATGCTGATGAATCACAGATGACGCTCTCTCCCACCTCTGTGCTCCAGATCTCCAATCCTAACTGACTGACAGCCTCTCTGTTGCCCCGCCCACCCCCAGCAGTGCTTCCCTGTACACGTGAAGCTCCGTACTTCCTGAGGCCTCTCGATGGCCCAAACACAACCTGACTCCCTCTCTGCAAACCTTTACTTCCCCATGCCCTGCTTTCAGATCACAACTGCTGTAGCTGCCTTACACTCTCGACTCTTACTCCTAAGCTGAGCAAGACTGTTATGTCTTATTTTTGAGACAGGGTCTCTCTACATTGGCCTGGATGTCCTGGAACTCACTCCGTAGCCCAGACTGGCCTCAAACTAAGAGATTTACCTGCCTCTGCCTCCCAGGTGCTGAAGTAAAGGAAGGAGTTTGCCACAATACCCTGCCAGACTACTATTGGATCAGATTTAAAAGAACATCTCAAACCCCCAACCTTTAAAAATGAGCATGTGTATATGTGTGATGTGTATATGTAAATCTGAGTGTTCTCTCTCTCTCTCTCTCTCTCTCTCTCTCTCTCTCTCTCTCTCTCTCTTTCTCTCTCTCTCTCTCTGTGTGCGTGCGCGCGCGTGTGTGTGCTTGAGTGCATAAACACATTCCTGCATGTACATGTGGCGGTCAGAAAACAATCCAGAATGTTTCCTTCAGAAACTGTTGCCCATCTCTGTTGAGATAGGAGCTCTCATTGGCTTGGAGTTCATCAAATGGATTGATTAGACTGGCTGGAGTCTTCCTGTCCCTATTCTGTCAGTGCTGGGATCACAAGTACACACCACTATACCCAGTGTTTTCACATGGGCTCTGGGGATGAATCTGGCAGCATGTTGCTGGAGACTGAGGAGGAGGAGGGAGAGGGGATGGGAGAGGAGTGATGGAGAGAGACAGAGAAAGAGAGGCAGAGAGACAGAGAGACAGAGGAAAGTGATCTTGTGGCATGAAGGTCAGAAACGAGAGTGGGAGGCAGACTCATGGGCCAGCACTGATTTCTTGGGATTGAAGTTATTTTAGGAATCCTTCATTACAATTCCCTACCGGAAAGCTGAGTGACCTGGGGGAGAGAGGGGAATCTGTGATCAGATGTGGGAAAACTATAGAGTAGGAGAGCTTGGCTGAGGGGAGCAAAGATTTAAGTACCTGCAAAAGGCAGAAAGAGAATTCCAGGACCAACAAGGAAATGGGCATGGTGGTTGAGAATGAGATCAGAGGAAGGACACAGGGTCATGTGTGCGTTGAAACTTAACTTACTGGAATCCCAGCGGGATGGGCATGGGGAGGCAGGCTTAATGTAGCAGATAAGAGCCTTCCTACAGGCAGCTTACAAGAGAGAGGGCAGCACAGTGGGAAGCCAGCCTCCCCTTCGATGCTGGGGGTGTGGGGGTGGGGGTGTGGGGGTGGGGGGCTTGCCGCCAGCTTGAGTCATTGCCATACTGAAATCACTAAGTATCAGAGGCTGTGAAAGTGTGTTGAAATGAATCATGATGTCATGACAAGTGTCAGATGGGAGAGAGAAAACTGAACTGGTTAAAAGCAAGCACTTCCTGTTTTGTTAAGGCACCCCCCCCCCCCCATTTAACTGGCTTTTTGTTTGATTTAATGTTTGTTTGTTTTTTGTTTTGTTGTTTTGTCTTTTTTTTTTTTTGGAAAGAGGTATGTGCATGAGTGTGTGTGTGTGTGTGTGTGTGTGTGTGTGTGTGTGTGTGTGTTTAGGTGGGGGAGACAAAGGGTGTCACGCATCCCTATTGTCCTTAAGCTCCCTACATAACCAAGGATGCCCCTGTCCATCTAACTACTCCTGCCTCCACCTCTCATGTTTGGAATCATCTCAGGGATAGATCACCATGTCCTGTTTGTGTTGTGCTGGGGATTGAACCCAGGGCCTTGTGCATCCTCTGCCAACTGAGCTCCACCCCTAGCTCCATCTTGACTTTTAAAATGTTTAAAAATTAAAACAGTTGCTTTACACAGTTGTTTGATTTATTTATTTATTTATTTATTTATTTATTTATTTATTTATTTATTTATTTATTTATGTAAAGACAGGGTTTCTTTGTGTAGCCCTGGCTGTCCCGGAACTCACTCTGTAGACCAGGCTGGCCTCAAACTAGATCTGCCTGTAGAGCTGTCAGGTCCATCTATTTAGTTTCTGAAAGTACACAGCTTTCTTATAGGCTAAGGGTCCTCGGCTGGGTCCAGCACAGCATGACTAGAGCCCAGACAGCCCATAAGTCCTTCCTTCTATGCTACCAACCTCTGTGAGGCCCAGGGACTGAGATGACCTGGATGGGCCACCCTTTCAGACACAGGGGCCTCCATATTCTACGTCGATCAGATGCCTTTTGCACTTTTATATCCAAGTACAATAGGCCTTTTGTTCCCACGCACAGGGCTTTGGGAATCCTGTTTTCCCACCTGAGTACCTTGTCTGTGTTGTGGTAGGATTATGAGGGACAAATATGCCACAGCTCAGTGTATAGCATCAGTGCCGTGATTGGCACTGGCTTAGCTTGGAAGGTCATAGATTAATCGGAGTTTGTTTTTAGCAACAGATCCTATTTAATTTCCTTCTTCCCCAGAGGCTTCCAGTCCCAGCCAGGCACAAGTCCCGCTCTGCTTAATGTGCTGGGTGGGAACAACAGCAACCTCTACTCTCCCCCAGGTATCCTTTGGTTAAGAGCAGGTCTAGAGATTCTTAGCCCCAGAGAGTGACTTTATTTCTGCAAGTGATTTAGGAGGTCGTTCTTCTTGGGTCCCTCTTACATTATTTGGAATGTTCTGCAAGACTGCTTCTGGCTTGTATGGCCTCTTCTTAATGACTTGTCTGGCATTGTGTTCAGAATGTTTCTGATGGACTTCCAGCATGTGAGGGGCTTATCTGGAGGCTGTTACAGAAAGCATCTCGGAACACAGAACCCCCACGCCCATTCTCTCTCTCTCTCCTTTACTTCCTTCCTTTTTAAAAACATTGTGAGATAATTTATTCAGAGTAGTAGAAAAACATACCTTTAAAAGAAATTGTAAGGGGTTGGGGATTTAGCTCAGTGGTAGAGCGCTTGCCTAGCAAGTGCAAGGCCCTGGGTTCGGTCCCCAGCTCCGAAAAAAAAAAAAAAGAAATTGTAAGGCCAATACTTGAACCCTTGAAGAAGTAGGAGACTGCCAGCCCCTAAAGCCCCTAATCCCTCCCTGTGCCATCCTCTCCAGTCACTTTCTGTGTGGGAGTTGCAGGTTCCTAAGCTAATCTGGAAACTGTTCATTCAAGTGTGTTTTTTCCTGACACATCCATAGAAGCCCTCTCCGCATTCAGGCATGGCTTGTCTTGTCTTCTTTCTGAGTCCCTAAAACCATGCTCTCACATCTGTGTTCCTTTTGGCCCCTTTACCCTTTCCTTCCTCACCATTAGTCACCGCTCACCACCAGGCATGAGTGCAGCACATTCTCTCCTGTAGATGGAAGCAATTACAGAGGACAAACCCCAAATGTGCCATTAATTATAGACACAAAGGCCAGTTACCAAATACCAGAATCCACGAGATACAGGAGGCATTCAATACGGACTTTCGGATGAATGAACTTCTTGGGTTCATCCTATTACTCTGGCCTAGAATTCTCTTCCCACGGACCCTTAGGAGGCCGGTCAGCTCCCTAGCTTCCCCTTGTCTGACTCATACATCCTCTGTCTTCCTTGGCCTTTCTGGGTGGGTGTACAATATATAGTGCAGTTGGGAGCAGAAGCCATAGCAGGTAGTGAGAGAATTTGACACAGACTTAGTGACAGAGACTTATGCCCTAGAGAAAAGGCAAGGGGAAAAATCCTACAAGGTTGCAGAAGTTGCAATCCTAGGAAGCCATCACTCCTCTAAGCTAGAGAACAAGGAGGAATGTCTGCATTGTCAAAACTCACAAACATTGAGGAGCAGCCCACAGAGCTGAAGGAGAGCGATCTGAGGAGGGAACTCAGTTCTGGTGTCTCTGATCTCGGAGAAGGCGTTCTAGACATCTGAAAACAGGCTGGTGTTAGGGTTTTCAACACAGGGAGGATGCATATCTTGGGGAAACTAAGCCAGGTTCATTGGCTGCCACGGGAAGGAATTGCTACTGTGATTATGGACTGAAGTTCAACTGGGCATTGCTCACTGGATGGGAACCCTGTCCTGTGGCAAGCAGCAAGCAGATAGGAGAAGAGGTGAATCTCCTTCTGAACTCCAGGACTGTGCTCTGTACTTTAAGGGCAGAGCTAACTAGGCAGAGGGATGCGGTTGGGCAAGGGAAGAGTTCTTGCACAGCATGGTAAAGTGGGCACAGGGCACAGGACTGAATCGGGGTCTGAGGATCAGAGTTTATTGACGCGCTAAGTGAGTAGCAGAGTAACACAAGAACTCCCTTAGACCACTAGCTCAGATCTTTCCTGTTTTGACTCACACAGAGCAAACATCATCTCTGAGATTAGTGAGGGAGAGATGCTCCTGGGACATATTACAGCTCGTCAGCTGAACACACATGTACTCAGATAACTATGGTGCCAGGTGCATACGAAAAATGCACCTCATTCATGTGAAATATGCTCAATTTAAAGTCATCCACCCCCACCCCCACACTAAATAATTTCTCTATTTTAGAGAGAGTAATCACGGGGCCTCCTTCAGAGGAGAAACTGAGTTTTGAATAGTTCTGAAGGCTAGGAAGGAATCAGTCATACAAAGGTTATGAGGGAGAATAGTTGACTATGACATTCACATGTTTATTCCCTGAGAATGGGACCTGCTAGGCCCATGTTAGAAGCTCAGGAAGGTGATATGTTTGAGAAAACAAGAGAGAGGCTGAAGAACAGAGAGAATGAAGTCAGCAGGTCAGCAAGTCCTAAGCAAGCACAGCCCAGGAGCCTTGTAAAATGTATGGATTTGAGGTGGCAAGATGGCTTGGTGGAAAAAAAACAATTTACACACAAGCCTGTGGTCTCAGTTTGACCCATGGAACTTGCAACAGAAGCATGGACCAACTCCTGATAGTTGTCTTTTGGTCTCTACATGCATGCCATGGCATACACACACACACACACACACACACACACACACACACACACACACACACACACACTATAAATTTATATTTTTTTCCAAGTGGGATGAGAAACAATGCAAAGGTTTTAGGCAGAGCAGAAGTGATCTGATTTATGCTAACAAATGCAGAAACAGATAAAACTTAAAACAAACAAACAAGACAGTTGCTCCACAGAGAACTAAATTGGGGATGTAAAGAGCAAGACTCAGAAGTGTTTGCACATCTGTAATTCTGCTTCCGGTTCTAGAAGGGAAGAGGGCACCTCTCCCCAGAGCTGTCTAAATCATTCTAAAAAAAAAATCCATCCATCCATCTGTCTATCCATCAGTCCATCCATCAGCCATTCATCTATTCATCCATTCATCTATCCATCCATCCATCCATCCATCCATCCATCCATCCATCCATCCACTCTAGGTGCTCATGTGATTACGGTGGTGCATGTGTGGAGGTCAGAGGACAACTTGTCGGAGTTCTCTCCTTCCACCTTGTATGAGTTCTGAGGATCGAATTCAGGTCATCAGCCTTTACTGCAAGCACTTCTGCCTGATAAGCCATCTTGCTGGCACTCCCATGAGCTAACGAGGAGCCAGCTAGACTTCGAGAATAGCAAAACAATGGTTTAGGTCTAAAATGCCCCCACAGGTTCCTGACTTGAATGCTTCGCTCTTCTGAAGGCTTTGGAACTTCTAGGAGGAGGGGCCACGCTGGTACAACTAGATCACCAGGAGGGCGGGATTAGAAGGTTATAACTGATCACTAGTCTGCTTCACTGTCTTCTGGGATGTCTCCCACACAGTTCCCACACCAAGAGCTGAGCTGCACTGCCAAACAATGGTTGATGAAGACCCTTGAAACTAAAATAAACCAGTCTTCCTGGGGGTGGCTCCTCTCAGGTATTTTCTCACTGTGAAACTAAAGTAAGTAAGACAGAGAGGGATGAGATCCCCTGACGAACGGGAAGTAGCAACCACACAGAGACCAGATGCATCCAGTTCCTGATAAAGAGACATTGCAATGGGAAGTTATTGACTGAATTAACACAGCTCTGCAGAAAACAAGAGGTGAGAAACAGCTCACACAGCAGCAGGCCCCTTGGTCTCCTTGACAACTTCTTTCTTCCTCTTCTCTGAAATTTGATGAGCATCCCTTCCAGTAATGCATGCCGCATTGGTGTCGGGTTCTCTCCTTGTCTTGTGTTTGGTCCCAACGAGTAAATTCTCCCTCTTCCTCCATCTCCTCCTCTGTCAGTCCATCTGTCATTTCCTTTCTCTTTCTGTAATCAACAACACTGTTGTTGTTGTGGTCATCATCATCACCATCTTCATCACCACCACCATCACCATCACCACCACCATCATCGTCATCGTCACCTCCACTATCTTTTAATCCCTCTTCTCTACCCCATCTTAGTTGTCCTACCTCTGTCTGTCCTTTCTCAGGCAAAGGGGTTGTTTATTAACTAATATACTGGAAGACTGAGGTGGAGACCTGTTTGGTTGTGTTTATGATCACACTAAGCACCAACATCTGTGTCTCTGTTCTGCATGGTGGCTCCTGTCCTGGGCAGACTCTGCTTACACACTGAAGCAAATAGCCTCAAGAAATCCAGGATCTCACCTGAGTTGACAAACCAGTGGGGGAAAAAGTGTCTCTTATCTGATCCTTCCAGTAAGTCTGGGAGATAATCTGCTGCTCACTGACAGCCTTGGGCTCATGCCCAATGCTGCAGTCATTGAGGCGCTATCACCAGCCTGACCTGAGTCACTTGTTATCCTCTGGAGGGAATGTGGGTGCTGAGGTCAGCCCTGTGTGAACCACATGGTGCTCTCTTTAAAGTGTTTATCCGTAGAACAGCGATGTTGATATCTGCAGTGTAGGGGAAGGACGCTTGGCAAACTGGTACAACAATTATCTGCTGTAGGCAGCGTTTGAAGAGGGCTTCAGTAATAAGCTGGAAGAGCTTTCTGGGAGGGGATGAGGTCAAGCCCAAGGTGCGGACTGGAGATAGTTAACCAGGAAGCAGCCTGGTGCCCGGGGGCGGGGCTTCAAGACCACAAGGGAGGAGGGGCTGTCTCTTCTTTTCAGAAGAGCCTGCTGCAGCTCTTACTGTTACACCTGTTGTTCCCATCTTTTGAGTTCCATAAAGGAAGAATTTAAACAAACCCAAAGACAAAACAGACCAGATAACCAACCCATGTGGGCTTGCCACCCCGCTTCCCAGTTATGAATGTTCTGCCAATTTTAGGTTATTGACCTTCCCTAGTGGAGTGCCCTAAAGACAAACCCCAGACACCACGTCAGGTTTCCTCAAACCCTGTTCTGCATTACGTAAGTCAGCTGTTCATTGCTGAGATGTAATACTGGAGACAAACAGTTTAAAGAAAGAGAACTTTGTTCTGCCTTACAGATCCAGAGGTTTCTGTTCATGGTCACCTGGCAGTGTGCTTCCAGGCTGGTTGAAGGGTATCAATGGAAAGCTTCTTCCCTCCTGGAGGCCAGAAAGCAGCATGAAGCGGTCAGGGACAAATACGTCTTTCTAGGACATATTACTTTTCCCATTGCTGTGAAGAGTTTCTTCCGGCTTACAGTTTGGGAGTGCCATAAGAAAGCCAGGGGTAGGGGGTATGGGGGGCGTGGGGGAAGACGAGGCAGCTACAGTCAGGAAGCCAAGAGTACGGATACTCACATTCAGCCGTTTTCCTTCCTCTTCTTCTCTTTGTTATTTGCAAAGGATCCCATATGGCACTGTCCATATTCAGGCAAGTTTTCTATCCTCACTGGAAAACACCCTCACAGACCAAGATGTGTATCTCCTAAATAATTCCAAATCTAATCAAGTTGAAAATGAAGATTAACCTTTACATAGGGGATGACCCCGTCACCCACTTCTTCCAGTGAGACCCTGTGTCTCATAGTTTTATCACCCCTACATAGCATAGTCTATTCAAGTTTAAAACATATTAATTCCATATTAATTCCATACATAGTTACTCCATAGTAGCTTATACATTTAATCCCAGCACTGTGAATCAGAATCAGGTGGATCTCTGTGATTTTGAGACCAGCCTGGTCTAGATAGTGAATTCCAGGACACTGCAGAATGACATAGTGAGAACTGTGTCAAAAACAAAACAAAACAAAACAAAACAAAACAGCATCAATTTACATCTTGTGTCCCATAGACCCCTCAAATATCAAGGCTATTGTCAAGGGTGTTTGTCATTCTTCATAACCTGATGGTAACGCTCTGTTGCTGAAGACAGAACTTATGTTTTTGAACATGGTGAAACCGAGCTGGTGCCCAGCTAGAAGCTTCACCCCTGCTGACTAGCATTTAAGAGTGCACTGTACATTAATGAAGGAGAAAAAGAAATGTCAATATCACCCAGCTACAAACTCTGTGGCCTAAACAGAGAGCTTTCTGAAAGATACTCTGGTGCAGCAGTGGTACACATGTTATATGGGTAACCAGCTGCTTTTATAAGAATCGGATGTAAGGTCCACGCCATGGGATGGTGCCCATCTCCGTTAAAGAGCTAAACGTAGTAGTGCTACACTGCTAAAGTGGCCAAAACCTGAGACAAGACATGTCACAGGCTAGGGGAAGCCTACTACTATTGTTCTGATAAAGAAACACAGCAATAAGATTACTCCTAATGGCATATACTGCATAGGCACACCCCTCTCATCAGAGAAGCTTCTTCTAGCAGTAAAAGGTAATCAACACAGAGATCCACAACTGGACAATGGACAGAGAGTAAGAGACTTTGGATAAACTCAGTCCTATGGGATGCCTTTTTCAAATCTCTCTTTTCAACTCAGGGATCTATGTGGAAGAGTAGGTTGTAGCTGGTTTTTGGCTTCTTTGTGGGTTCTTTTTTCTTCCACCCTTCTCCATGCCTTTTCTTCCATCCTTTCTACCCTCTCACACTAGGTAAGAGAGAAGAGGATAGAGGGAAAAGGAAAGAGCTACCTGAATAAAGCCAGGTGTCAGAAAGGGGGTGCTGTTATCATTAGACTACTTCCTGCTGATTAGGGCCATCCAGTCCCTTGGGACAAATCTGATCATTGCTATCGGAATATCTAATTTCTTCTTGTTGTTTCTTCTTTGTGCATGACGACTTAACAAACTGCGACCAACAACAACCAACCAGCAACCCACCATACCTCTCGAGGCCCTAGAACTTATACACCTTCTGAAAGGTCCCCAGATTTACAAATGTCACACAATCACAGAACTATCTGTAGCTGGCAAAATCATACCCCTGCTAGAGCATGAGGCAAATCATAGTCACCTGCTGTGAAGCAGCCCCATATCCCCACACCTGGGATTAAAACAAAGACATATTCTTATAATATTTCTGTGGGTTTTTTTTTAAATGAAACAAAAATTCTAGAATTCTCTCTACAGTAGGTGGAAGGACCATAAGAACTCCAATGGTGGATGGCTCCAAAGAAAGAGTCTTTTAGATACAACAGGACTGACACACATATGAACTCGGTGATGTTGACGGCACACGAGACCTGCACAGGTTCAAACCTGACAAAGTCCCAGCACAGAGAAGAGGGACACAAAGCCCCACCCCAACCAAGAACTTTTTACAGTTAACATCTGATGAGAAAGGAAAAAAAAATCAGTGTCTCACTGGTTACATGACCCACACTCAAGAGAAGCCTCCACACCCAGGAATAGTTTGCCAGCACAAAATAGACTCCATGTTTTTAATGTATGTGTGTGTGAGTTTTTTGTTTGTTTTGGTTGTGTTTTTCTTCCTTCTCCTCTTCCTCCTCTTCCTCTTCTTCTTATTAGTTTTCTATATTTTGGTTTTGTTAGCCTTGATTTTCCTCTTTTGTTTTGTTTTATTTTTGAGAAAGAGAGAAAGAACTTGAAGTTGGGTGGATAAAGAGGTGAGGACAGTCTGAGACAAGTTGGGAAGGAGAAGAAGATGATCAAAATATATAAAATATTTAAATAAATAAATTAACCCATAATCCATCAACAAAGGCAGAGCCCTCATGATCCAATCACTTTTCCAAAGCTCCATCTGTGCATCCAACTCCTCTGTCAACAAATGTCTCTCTAAAACACAGACACTTAAAATTTAGAGTCATGATGCACCACCACATTTAACACTACTTTTAATGTGATCTCATAATAAATTTGGGTTCAAATTTATTTCATTTTTTTTTCAAAATACTTTCTTAAGTTGTTTTGTTTGAGGTAAGGTCCAAACCCTGGCCACATCTTGTATTCATTGAGATTTTTTTTTAAATTCTTTTCAGTAGACTTCTTTTTTAAAAAAGTTTTTTTTATTAACTTTTATTTATATGAGTACACTGTCACTGTCTTCAGACACACAAGAAGGGCACAGATCCCATTACAGATGGTTGTGAGCCGCCATGTGGTTACTGGGACTTGAACTCAGGACCTCTGGAAGAGCAGTCCGTGCTCTTAACCACTGAGCCATCTCTCCAGCCTCCTTTAGTAGACTTCTATTTGAAGACTAATTTCAAGTCTATTTAGTGTATAACATTCTCTCTGACTTTCCATGCTACTTATTTGTCAAAGAAACTGGGTTTGATTGGCTATCACCTCAATATCATGAAAACATGGCTTACCATATTTCCATCTTTGGATGTTAACTGTAAACTGGAGGGGGGTGTAGATGCTGCATTATATTTTCAGTCTGTTCTCTTTTCTTTCTTGTTTTGGCAAGACACCTTCTTAGTGACAAGTTTGCTGTGGCGTCCTACCAGGAAACATTCAGCGTCTGGCTCTTCTAAAGGGAACACTTCCAATTTTTCATCTTTAGGAAAGATACTTGTTGTGGGATATTTTTTCATAGATATGAAGTATTAGGCCTAATATATTTATTCTTATTTGATAACATTTTGTAAAACTTGCTTTCAGGACTGAGCCTTGCTTCTGTATCTATTTTATTTTCTGATTTTGAAAAATGTTTTCTTTCTGTCCCCATAGAACAAGACAGGAAACTGCGCCCCACTTTTCCTGTTCTTTGGAGGAGTTTGTGTTGGATGGGAACATTGTCTCTGAGTGATCTGTAGGGCTTGCCTGTAAGTCTTTCTCCATGGACCTGATGTTTTTCTTGTGGGAGCATTTTCAACCACTTACGTGGTTTCAGACCTTTTAGGATTTTTTTCCTTCTTGAGTTTCTTGGTGAATTATATTTTCCTACAAATTTGTTTATTTCATCTGAGTTTTCAAAGTTATTGGCATTGGCTTTTCATAATAACTTTTAATTCCACCTTTCTCATGCTAACACTATTTATACCTTCATGAACTCTTTCTGGTCAACATTCCTTACGGAAGCAGTTCCCAACCTGTGGGTCACGACCTCTTTGGGGTCAAATGACCCTTTTACAGGGATCACCTAACACCATTGGAAAATACAGATGATTACATTCTGATTCAAAACAGTAACAAACTTAGTTATGAAGTAGCAACAAAAGTAATTTTATAGTTGGGGTCAGCACAGCATAGGAACTGTATTAAAGGGTCTCAGCATTAGGAAGGCTGAGAATCACTGCTCTAGGGTATCTCAGTTTTCATGGTCTTTGATTTTGTCGACCCTTTTTATTCCAGACTTTCTTTTTATGAACCATGCTTGGTGGCACATGCTTGTAATCCTAGCACTTGGGATGTGGAGGCAGGAGGATCCCAGCTAGAGACCACCCTCCACTAAAAAGTTAGCTCAAAGCCAACCCGAAATCCAGAAAACCAACTCTAAATTCCAAATTTTTTTCTTTATGTTTTTAGTCTGATTAGTTTCTTCTTTCTGATTTACCGTGTTCTGGTTTACTTTTCCATACTCTGAAGCTGCCATCCTAGCTTTTCTTCTTTGTCTAAAATAATATTTCATGGGTACTAAATTTTATTTTTAAGTCTTGCTTCAGCTGCATTCCTAAACTTCTGACATAATCTCCTCATTATAAAAACAGTTCAAAGATGTATTCTATATTTATTTAAGCTAATTCCTATTCTAATTTCTTTTTGGAAATAAATTACTGCCTTATGATTCTTCTTGAACAGTGAGTTTTATCTTGTATTCAGGGGAATGCACAGATGATAGACCTGCTGGGACAGGTTCACATGCACACATATATGCACACATATATGCATGCAGGAGCCCAAAGAGGCCAGAAGAAGGTGTCTGATCCCCTGGAACTGGAGTCAGTGGTGGTGGTGAGCTGCCTGCTATGGGTTTATTTTAGCTTTTCCACCGTGTCAACTGGTGTGGCTCACAAAGCAGAGTTGGTCAGATTTCCAACAGCTCCTCACCGCTGTGCATGCTCAGTTCTCTCTCAGTTCATGCCTTGCAGCATCAACTGCTCCATGAGGTCTGCACAGAATTGGGGGCTCCTTCTCTACATAGACTCTTCCTGCCCAGTGCATTGTCCAGTACCCAGTTCCCCAACCTGACTTCTCTTTTTTCCTACTGTGAGGACAGTACTTTTTGTAGTGATTCTCAACCTGTGTGTCTCAATCCTTCTGAGGGTCGCATATCAGATATCCTGCACATCAGATATTTACATTATGATTCACAACAGTAGCAAAACTACAGTTATGAAGTAGCAATGAAATAGTGTTATGGTTGGGGGTCACCACAGCATGAGGATCTGTATTAAGGGGCCACAGCATTAGGAAGGTTGAACCTGCTAGAGACCCTTGTTCTCTGTACAGAGGTTTAGGGAGAAGCCTTGGGCAAAAGGCTGAAGGGGACCTGATGTTTGCCTCTCACATTCCTACTGCATATATAATAACAACTGTTGGCAGCTGACCATGTGATGGATGAGTAACACATTCAGTGGGGTCCTCGCCCTCCCTACTAAACTTTGAGATGTTTCTATGTCTAGAAGAAGGGAGTTCTTTGAGTAAGGTCAGTGGTGGATGATGGGGAGCAAGTGAGTTCCAGGTTACAACTTAGGGGTAGGGCAGGCTTGTCTGGGGCATGAAGAGAACCTGGAGTTTCTTGTGCAGAGGTGGCCATAGGTCAAAGTCCGAGTAAAACCATCACATGGAGATTCTTCCCATCAGAAGCAGAAATAACTTCAGTCTTTGGTGTTCAAATGACCTGATCCTTTAAAAGGTTGGCATGAAGTCAAGGAAATGCTATAAGGATAAGTTTCAATATTTGATACAAGCTTCTCGGTGATGGAGCTGGGTCTGCACTCTCACAAAGTTGGGTGCTGGCTTTCCTGGAGGAGAGCACATGACTTCCTTTGAGAAGCTTTCCAGTTCTCATGGTAGACGCACCCTCCCAGGTCTAGCTCCTGCAAGGCTCCTGCTCTTGGTAATTAGAACACAGCAGTTGGAACTGCAGAGGCTGGCAGCCCTTTATTTGGGGTCTTGGCCCACCTTTGTCACTAGCTTGCTCTGAGATTGAGAGGACGCCCCTTTCTGTGGACTTAATCCTTCTCCAAAACACATAGTTCACTGACCTCCTGACCCCGCCACTCTGGAAGAGATAATTTCAGCAGAACAGAGATTTCAGTAAAACCTCCATCCATCTGATTGAACATCTTTTCATATATGTGAGTGCACTGTGGCTGTCTTCAGACACACCAGAAGAGAGCATCAGATCCCCATTACAGATGGTTGTGAGCCACCATGTGGTTGCTGGGATTTGAACTCAGGACCTCTGGAAGAGCAGTCAGTGCTCTTAACCGCTGAGCCATCTCTCCAGCCCTGAACATCTTTTCAAAACCACCAAATTTATTTACTTATTTTAACATTATGCTTATGCATATGCATCTACGTGGGAATACATGCACATAAGGGCAGGTGCCCGTAGAGGTCAGAAGCGGGCATCAGATCACCTGGAGCTGGAGTTACTGGCAGTTGTCAACCCCCGACATGAGTGCTGGGAACTGGATGCCCCCTGCAGGAACAGTATAAATTCTTAACTACTGAGCCATCTCTCCAGGCCCCATTTAACATCTTTAGATTATGTTACTCATCATTTTAGAGCCTGCTTCCTGACCTATAACATGCCAGAGTGCTAGGCTCATGAAGAGGAAACAAGATAATAAGCAGAAACTGAAACACAGTGTGTTCCTTTCTTTATCTCCTACACCTGGGGATCTCAAATTTATTAGGCATCATAACCTCCTGGGTCTTGGTCTGTAGAGAACATTCCCTCCCACTCCCAGCTTCCCAGCGTTCCCACAGCTCTAAACCAGTGGGTTTAGGGTTCGAGCACGGGATGTGCATTTTTAGGGGGCTTTGGGTGGTTGTTTGTCCCATGGTAGGTGGGCCCCACTGGAAGACATTGCATAAGCCTCTGAACGTCTTCTGATGCATCAGGTGCTGCTCTTGCACTTGGAAATTTAAAAGAAAACAAAAGGAGTAGACAGGTGAAAGGCTAGCAAACCAAATGGCCTGTGCTTCTGCAGTCAAGCAGCCCCCAAAAAGGCTGCTCAGTCACCCATGGGGGTAAGGCTTTCGGGAAAAGCCAGCCCTTGGCAGCCTGGCCCTGGTGGAAAGTTCGGTGTGGTCAGATTATGTTTTTCAGCTCTTGCTTGACTCTCCAGAGGTTCTGTTTTGACAGGTGTACCCAGGGTTGGTGTAGCATTGCCAGCTCAGCCCTGGCTTGGAGAGAAAAGCTGGGGGCAGGGCAGGAGGTTTGCCCAGCCCTGTCCTGTTCTGCAGGAAGGAGGGAGGGGTTGCCAGCATGATCTGAGCCTGGAGTTTTCAGAGGTACTGAGAGACCGTGGCTCAGGCATGTGGCCTCCAGGAAGGCCCACGATCTCCTTAGGAAACCCAGGAATAATTTCTGAGCTTTGTAAACTTTGGAATTAAAGGCACATCAACACCAAAGCCTGTGCTTTGGATCTAGTAGCTGAAATCTCACAGGCTATCATTGTCTACAAACTTTTATCTCACCTCTAGTGAGATCCAGTGAAGTGACTGAGCATAATGGGAGGCAGGTAGGGTAGGGGAGGGGAGGAAGACAGCTTGATTAGGCCAGATAAATGTGAGAGTCCAGGCCCAGGGCAATCAAGACCACCCACTCTGTTTTCTGAAGAAAAACCTCATGGTCCAAGAGGTCAGTTATGGGCCTACAAGAAAGAAAGATCCAGCGGGGCTGGAGTGCGACCTGTCCAAGCTCTAGGTCCACTGGTGAACCCTGTCAGGTAGCCCACCCTACTCTCAGACAAGTGACACTCATCTCACCAGATCTCATGAGTCGTACCATTTATTTCAGGCTTTGTGGTTCTGATCACCCACTCCTAAACCCCCAGGCAGCTCTTTGGAATCCCAATAGAATTTAAAAATTGTTCAGATCCTCTAAAGGATTGTGTGATGGATGACATGGGACAGAGGGATGAGAGGAAGAAAGGGCTGAAGGGCTGGCCTCTCACAATGCAAGAAGCATGCTGGCCACCTGCTCTAAGTGTTCATTGGCAGAGAGGTGAGCATCTAGTGACACTTACAAAGCTTAAATTCTGTGTAATGGTCACCACCTGGGTGGAGTCTGATGTCTTTGGAGGACTGACTGCTAGGTACTCTGATTGATTGATTGACTGACAGTTGCTGGGTACCCTGATTGATTGACTGACAGTTGCTGGGTACCCTGACTGACTTATGCAGCTGTCACCTCAGTGAAATCGCTAAGCTTGTGTGAAACCACAGGGTTGGGTTTAAGACTGTTTGCATAAGTGTGAGTCCTTATCTGCCATGTAAGTACGCATTACAGTGGTGGCCATCTGCAAACCAGGATGAGCTGGAACCTTCCCAGCCTCTTGAATTGTGAGAAAATAAATTTCTGTTACTGGAACCATGCAATCTGAGGTGTTTTCTAGTGGCATTTGAGCAGACCAAATACTCTGAGTAACTGGTCAGAAGATCTCCTCAGCAATCTCGTGGGAGGAAATGAGAGAGCAGTTAAACACCTTGCCCAAGTCTGTCTCAACTTGGATAATGTCTAAAAACCCAGTTATGTCTGTCTGTGGCCCAGGGAAGTCAATGCACTGCTTCAAAACTCAGTTCACCCACCTCCGGGGCAGAGCTTGAACATTATACATTAGGAATGGAAGTAAAGACTACTATTATCCACAGTGAGTTACTGTTTGTGAAGTGACCAGGATCGTATGTAGCCTCTGCCTGACTCCACCATTGCTGTTGTCTGGTGTTGACCTCTGCCTCTGGGCTTGATATGGCCACTACCACCTTGTCATCAGAGCAACTATGATGACTCCTAAGTGACAAGATTGGGCCCACATAATATTCTCTTATGGAAGGGAAGGGCAGGAGGACTCAGAGAGTTCCTGAGGACTCAGTCCTTCCTAGACGATATGTAAGTGGAGAGCAACTTAGCAACTGCTGGGGAGAGAGAGAGAGAGAGAGAGAGAGAGAGAGAGAGAGAGAGAGAGAGAGAGAGAGAAAGAATGTTTCTTGGCGGTGCATTTGCCTGTAAGTTGGCTTTTTCCTGTCAGTAGTCTCAATTTAACTCCTTGCGTCTCCAAGTTAGGCTTGGATGGAGCGGTTGCTTTGTTCTGGTATTGCCCTCTATGTGGGGAACAGCGATGGGCTTCTCAGATAAAGCCATGCAACACTCTCCTGCTGCTAGAGTACCCACTGGGTTTGGCTGCTAGCTAGCCTGTAGTTCATCTCACTGTGAATCCTATTGCTACTCATCCCTGCTCCATCCCTCCACCCATCTGCTGGTGCAGCTCTCTGGGTCAGGTGAACCCTTGACTCAAGGGTTAGCAATGGGACTTTCACCTAGAATCTAGGAATTATAGCTGAAAGGCGTGGGTGAACCCATGGGTGGCCAATCTTAGTCCTCTTTTGCTGGGCCTCATGTAAACAGAAGATGTTGGTCAGAAAAAGGAGACAAGCTTAGAGAAGAGAAATCAGTAGCCACTGAGCGATGGAGAGATGAGCGAGTGGCCAGTTACCTGAGGGGGGTTGGGGAGTGTTTCATGTCTTCTCCCAGTAATCCCAGGATTTGCTAGCCTTCTGGTTCCATAGCTCCTTGCTTACCCACAGAACCCTTCCATGGGGGCGACCCTGTGAATGCATGTATGGGCTCAGTGGTTTCTGACTTCTGTCTGTGCTCTTACATCAAGTGGTTCCTTGAGCCACACAGTCAGGGGCTGGTTTATAACTTAGGACTTTTTATATCTTTGCTCTTATGGTTTTAGATTGATTTTTTTTATTCCTGTGTCTTGTCTCTCATTTTGTCTCCTAAGCCCATCCCTTAGAATTGGTCCCAGATCTAGCTTTGTTAGACTTTAACTCCAAGACACTGGCTGATTCTCTTTCTTGGGCTTTCCTTTATCCCAGAGCCTGGCCTAATTCTTCCCCTACCACTAGTGTGTCAACCAGTAGTTCAAGTTTCCAGGCAGGAGGTTTGCTTGTAATCCAGAGTGTGAGGTGATTCCACTGACATGTCTTTCCCGTCCTCCTTGAGCTACTTACCTGGGTGTCACCCTTCTGAACATGTCCTGACTTATCACCTTGACTGGCCCCACCCCACCCCCAGAGTTCCTATTACTGAGAGTTACCACCTCCTGGGCCCCCCCCCCAGACTTCTTCCTCCTTTCCCTGCCTGGTTTCATGCAAGGCTATAGCCATGTCTGCCTTCACTAGGAAAGGTGACCACAGTGGGCTTTAGGCTTTGCTTACTCTCATGACCCTTAAGCAGTGAAGTCAGTGACCCACATAGGACAGGTGCTATGGGAAGGATGTATCTTAGTACCACATGGATGGGCAAGGCTCGTGTGTGGGAGTCTCAGGGCAGTTCTTCCACGTTTTTTTACTCCTCCCGAGCACTCCCGATCCATACACACCCTACATCAAACCAAGAGCAGGCTGCACACCAGCTCACACTTGACTTAGCAAACGAACCCACTCTCCCTTAAAACCCCTAGTGGAGCAGACCCTGACTCATTTCCAGGGAACCTAGTTGACCTTTGGTCTTTCCCCTGTGGGGCAAGACTAGCCTGGTCTTTTCCTCCTTTGTGTTCTGTTGCTTTGACTTAAAGAGTACAAGTAGAAGCATCTCTCTAGTGTCTGGGCCTCTCCTGTTTTCCAGTTTCATTTGAGCCAAATACCTACAGAGTCCAGATGCAAGCTTTAGGGATCATATTGTTTCCAGCATGGCTTTGCCATTGGGGGTAATTCCTTAGACTTTTATTTGGGCTTCACTGCCAACCACTAGGAACTCCAAGAAGACCTCTCAGTTCTCAGATTCTGCAACGGAACCATTGACAGGGATACCTCTCTGTAGGTCAATATGAAATGGATCCCTGAAGGGGTCACATCCTCAGGTTGGGAACAAACACTAGAAGACACGTTCCTATGGAAACAGCTCTTTACTGGGCCAGTGATACTGTGTTGCATGATATTACCGTATGTTGACGGGACAATTGTATAGCAGGGATGGATGGGTAGTGCAAGCCAGTTGCACACGATGTTGCCAAGGAAGGTGGCAAAAAGGCTTTGAACAGGAAGAAGATGACATCCAGGTCTCTGAGGCAGGGCAAGGGAGGAGACAGCTCTAGCCCCTGCTCAGGAGTGTCTGAGTCTGCTGGAGTGGAAGGAGCAGGGCAGCTCTATAGAAAGTGAGTCAAGACGATGCAAGTCATTCCCAGCATCCCTTTCTGCCAGTGTATGCAAGAAGTTCATGAAAGAAGTTCATCAAAAGTTCCTTGTGCATGTCCAGCTTTTCACATGCCTTGTCCAGCTTGCTATTATGTGGGAAGAACTCTAGCCATCTTAGGTCATAGTAGGGTGAGGTCAGTGTGCATCTGTGTCAGGTCAACCAAGAGGAAGAGGCAAGAGCGGCCATGTTATTAGCTTCTTCCTCCTTGGCTATTACTGGAAACAAGGCATGGCAGACTAGGATGAACAAGGGGTGGCTTTGGAGGGAGGAGTTTACCCCTGACTTGTCCTTCCACCTCCGGCCCTGTGGTCTTCCTGGGAGCAGTCAAGCAGAATGTTCTGGAACCTGTAGGCTCTCTGCCTGCTGATAAAACTCTGCTTGGGTTCCTTCCAGGCCACTCTCGAGATACAGAGGTAAGACTGAAGAGAGGAATTTTCTGGATGTGTGGCTAAAAACCCTCCGAACTTGTCAGGGTCACCATCCACGCATGAAGCCTGGGAATGCCAGCCAGGCAGATTTTTTTTTCCTGCCCTGTGTGGGTCAAGGCAGCTCCACATGACTGTACCATGACTTAGTTATGTGTGGGGTGGAAGTTGGGGCTGCTGCTATCCCTGGATATACATTAGTCATCTAGAATGCCCCAAACATTTCCCTGGATTTTTTTTCAAGACCTGTGTTGAGTGGGTTATTGCAGAGACCAGAGCTAGTTACCCCAGGTAGTTATCCCTCCCCACCAGCAGGCTCTCACAGCCTTTCCTTCTAACTAGCCATAGAAACCCAGTAGGTCTCCCTTTGGCCAGCAGAGAAAAGGGGAGGAGGATGAGCTGTTTTCCTATGGTACAGTCATTACTGAGAGGCCTAAGACTCTAAGAGACCTCAGATCTAAGAGACACCCTCATATTAGGATTAAAGAACAAGGATTGTAGATTCTGGCTGCTTTCTCTGACCCCCCTCTCTAACCTGCATGGCAGCATCAGGCCAAAGACTCTTCAGTAGGGGCTCTGGTTCCCTGGTGGACCTGGAGGTCCAGGTAGTCCAGGGGGACCTTGGATGCCGGGTTCACCCTTAGGCCCTGTGGCCCCTCGCTGGCCTGGTGACCCTGCCTTTCCTGAAATCCCTGGCTTTCCCTGAGGCCCTGACGGTCCTTGAGACCCTGGGGGCCCCTCTGGCCCTGGGGGTCCCACATCCCCTTTGGGGCCTGGCTGCCCCCTTGGCCCTCCAGTGCCAAAGCTGCCCTTTGAGCCTTTGAGGCCTGGAAAGCCTCGGGGGCCAGCTGGCCCTCTTTCTCCCACAGGTCCTGGTTCCCCAGGTTGTCCCTGAGGACCCTGAGGTCCGGGGGGTCCCAGACTGCCAGGATCCCCTTTAGGTCCTTTGTTACCAACAGGTCCTTTCATGCCTGTATCTCCTTTGAATCCTCTTGGTCCGGGAGGGCCGGGGACACCTAGGATCAGATAGAAGAAGAGACTGGTCACTCTCCAGACTTTCTGTGAGCAGAATGGGTACAGGGATAGCTGAGATTTAGACAGACACTTGACTTAGAGCTGCCACCTCTGGGCTATTAGGTGACTGCTTTACTGTTGCTGAATTGGGGGTTAGACCAGTGTGTTCTATGCAAGAGCATGTATCAGTGTCTTGCACTGGGTCTGGTGTACTGCTAACACTCCCAGTTCTGACTTCCAGGCTCTCCTGCAGCTTCACACACACCAAGCAGGACTGAGAGCATAGCCGTATTGAGGAAAGGCCACAGTAATCTAGGATGCTCCCATCCTGCCCCAGGGCAGCCTGGTCATCTAGATCCACTCCCTGCCATACATCCTTGAACTGCTGGGCCTCTGGGATCAGGTGTATGCAGTCAGGGACACAGAGGAAAAAGGGAAGACAGTAAGGTGAGACCTAACTCATAGAAGCATCCCTAAGAAAGGCTACCTCTCCGGAAAACCTACTCCGTCCATTCCAGCCTCATCTATGAGCCCTTGAGGCTGCTGCTTTCGGAGTCCTTTACTGACACACGGAGAAATCAGTAGGGAAAGTCAGCAGTAGATGTGTATCTTATGGATGCTGGTAAACCACAGAGTCCTCGGGAGACAGCAAGAGCCATTTCTCACCATCTTAGCACTGGACACAGAGTCTGCCGTGCAGCTGAGAAAGCTCAGAGATTGTTAGAAGAGGCCATTTCTCAAGCCCTGGAACTTTATTTTAGGCCTGATGATGATGGTGTGGAAGAGACGTGACTTTCAGCATGGAGGTCACATCAGGAGTTGATTGACCTCCCTTCCTCCTATCTTTCTGTGTAAGGCTGAGAGTCATCACCTCTCAGATCAGTACCAACCCTGAGGGCACGTGGCAGAGAGTAGCTGCCCCTCTGCCAGGGTGTGCAGAATGCTTTAAGACCACAGGCGACAGAGCGTGATCTGAGATGAGGAGAACGGTTGTGGAGAAAAGAGCTCTCACCAGTGTGGAGGCAAGGCTTGGTGCAGACCCGGTTTTCTTCTGTGGTCTCTGTGGGGGTGAGTGTCAGGGTTGATGGGAACTGCGAGTCCCAGAGCCTGGCTCAGATCTCCATGAGAACTCTGCTGACTCCGTGAACCCTTAGCGATGCAGTGTCAAAAGGTTTTGAGCTAGGTGGGATCTAGTCCTATTCCTTCAACTAAGATCTGGATAGGGAAGTAAAATCCCATTGGTAAGCTGGGGAGTCCCGGATGAGGGATGGTGGAGCTGTTGGGTCTTTTTGGATAGCCAGCCTAGCCTTACCGTCAAACTCCAGGTTAATGAGATCTAGAAAAAAGAAGTCTCCCAAAGCCCAAAACCTTAGGTCTACATATACCTGTATACACAGATGGATCCGCAAGGACTTCAAGGATATCTCTCCCTGTCCCTCTCCTGGTCCCTGTTCCTGTCCCTCTCCTTCTGCCTCTCCTCCCCCCCAACGTGTGTGTGTGTGTGTGTGTGTGTGTACACGATCAATTCTACAGACTTCTCAAGTGAAGACTAGAACTGAGTGGGTTCTTTGAGGGAAGGGGTGATGAATGTTGAGACCTGAGAGCTCTCTAAGTTGCCAGACTCTTATTCTGTGGCTCTGGGTCACCTTCAGGCTGGCTAATGTGACCTGCTGACCCAAGCTCCTTACCTTCTGCAGTCCCTCGCATCTCCTTCTCAAAAAGTGTTTCTATGTGGAAGTGGAACCAGGTCAGTGAATATCTATTACAGCCCAAACTG
Organism: Rattus norvegicus; assembly: GCF_021556685.1. Lineage (NCBI taxonomy): Eukaryota > Metazoa > Chordata > Mammalia > Rodentia > Muridae > Rattus > Rattus norvegicus. Next base: position 43,759,867 of record NC_141548.1, read on the forward strand.
GAAACCAGAGTCTGACCAGTCAGTCCCACTAGAGCCAATAAAAATCTTCCAGTCAGCTCCTGCCACTGCCTGCCATGGGACACTGCTCCACCTCAGCTCACGTGGCATGCCAGCAGAGGTGGTTTCGGGCTGAGGACAGCTGATGGGTCAGAGAAGCAGGCTGGCACTAGAAAACCCAAGAGATAGGGCCTGCCCCTTTATTCCCAGAGAGTCCCTCACCGAAGTTACCAGCACAGCACAGGCCCAAGCTAATGCCCACACAGGGTCTACCTCCCCCAGCCTGGCAGGTCTCTCTGGGAACTGGCAAAATCACAGTGCCTGTCCTTATGCTGCTCCTGGCATCTGGACCAGCTGAGATTTGGAGAAGCAGAGGGCCATTGAACAGTGGAGAAACCCTTGAGGCTGTGCGGCTGATGGGGCAGTGCTGAGAAATCCTAGCTTACTAAGTATCATCTGCAATACAGCTGAATTGATTTTAACATGTACAGCTTAGGCTATTCTTGATGTAACATTCACAACTGAACACCAAAGCGCCCTGCGGTTCCACAGCCCCTTGTCTTGAACCCCACCCCACCCCCATGACTAGATGGGCACTTGCTTTATGCCTCCTTGCCTGTTCCTGCTTGGAAGTTTCTTCTTCCACCTGCCATGGGAAGAGAGGCTGCCCCAGAGACATCTCCAAGTCCCCTGGTTCACCACTCTTTTTTACTTCAGGAGGGAGGGGATACAACCCATGTCCACTCTCAGAAATCTCATCACAACAAAAGTGCTCTGCCCTGCCCCCAGGGCATCTGCTATGGCCCCGCTTTCTCCTTGGGGTCTGTCTTTTCTATTGCCACTGTCTTCTGGAAACAGCTTCTCTTCCTTGACCTAGAGGAGCACAGAAGCCACTGGAAGGGTATCTAGGCTGTCCATGCCAGCAAAGGAAAAAAACAGAGCCAAAAGCCTGCTAGGTCCAAGGCACCACCAATCATTCCCTGGGTCTTTCCAGGGCAGATCTGAGCTTTCTTTCTCTAGGAAGGTAGTATGTGCCCATCATCCTTAGGGTAGACATTTGAGGAGAAGTCTCAGCCTCTGTCACACCCCCATTTGGTTGTCCCAAGCATGAGTGCAAGGAAGACGCAGAAGAGAAAGGCCGTCTCTTTCTCTGTGCACACTCTTGTGGCCAACACTGCTGTTCCCAGCCCCGAGAACCCAGATGAATCCTAGGTATCATCAGAATAAATGATGGGCCTCTCTCCTTGGCTTCATCCCACAGACACCACCTCTGCCCCCAGCACCCTCCAAAATGTATTTCTGAGTCTTTTGCATCCAGTTTGGAGCTGTCTGGGGAAGGGAAGGGGCTCTAGAACCCTTCTCCGAAGACCGCCGAGAGGTCCATAAAGAGTAGGACGAGCCAGGCATGATGGCTGTAAGCTGAGCATTTGAGAAGCAGAGACAGGAGGATTGGGAGTTCTGGGCCATCCTGGACGACATAGAGTCTGGATAGCTAGACAACAAGACCCTGACTTGAGAAACAGCACTTGCCCAGTGTGTGCAAGGTCCTGGGTTCTATCTTTGGTACTTACACTTAAAAAGGGGGAGGGGGATGAAAGGCTCTTTTCTTAGATTCTCAGGTGATCATAAGACTTGTGAGCTGGAGGAGCCCAGTCTATCCAGGGACAAAGTCAACAACCAGTTGTTAGCACAGTGGGATGACTCAAGGCTAAAACCAAGGCTCCCACCAGGATGGGGTTTCAATGACCTGTCAATAATAAGACATTGATGAGGACAGAGTACAGGGCAGGGAGGGGGAGGCGCTCAAAACTGCTCTGAGCAGCCAAGAAGCAAACGCCAGCATGGTAGCTGAGGTAAGGAGTTCAGGGAGGCCAGTCATTATTCAGGAAGCTACAGACTATAATTAGGCTCTTGGGCTCATTAGGAGCCGACCACAACTGACTGTATGTCTGAGGTAAGTAGAGTGGGTGGTGGCTCTGTGGTCCATACCCAGGATTAGGGAAGATGAAAGAAATGGGAGTGGCCAGAAAAATCTAGTATCTTAAGACATGATACTACCCATCCATGGGCTAGTGAGCCCTTGGTAGGAGACATCCATGATGCCTCTCATAGTCTGCTCATTAAGAAAGAAGGAACTAGAAATACAAGAGATATTCCTTGAGTGGTTAGCCCAATGGAAGATGCCCTGTCCTGTACCCTGAGACCCAGGTTGGAATGCCAGCTCTGGCATTAGCATGTTAGGTGGCTGGGCCTGACCTCCCCAACCCCCCCACCCTCTCTGTTCAACGACGTCATTGACCTCGGCCAGGGGAGTTTCAGTGGTAGCTATAATCACTCAAAGAACAGTGAGAAAATGCTCATGGACTTGTGTGTCTGCTGAGGATGGGCTGGTGTAAATCAGCCTACACTGCCAACCAAGGGTAAGAGAACTGTTAGAGATGAGGCAAAATGTCTTCCTGGGAGCTCGGGAGTGATGCCAAGTCCTGAGATCCTAGGAGAAGCGGCTCCCTGATGCCAGCCTGCCAACTTCTGCTGCTTCTCAAGGCACTGTGGGGAGTGATCGTTCTATATAGAGTGAGCCTCTATATAAGAGAGGCTGGGAGACCAAATGGAAGAGTGCAGCCAGGGCACCAAAGAAGACTCTCGGCATATTTTCAAGGCTGGGCAGACAAAAATGAGGCTCCCAGCTACTGATGCCTCTTCACTGCCAACTGCATGCAAAACCCCTGTGCCAAACAGAACAGCCTGTCTATCAATCAGTATCTATCTACCTATGTATCTATTTATCTATCATGTATGTATATATGTATGTATCTATGCATGTACCTATCTATGTATCAATGTATGTATCTATCTGTCTGTCTATCTATCTACCATCTATTCATCTATCTATGTTTCTATCTATGCATCTATCATTCTATTTATTTGTATGTATAGTGTAGTATTTGCATTATGTGTCTGAGCATGTGGTTGGAGGTCAGAGGACAACTGCTGGAGTCAGTTTTTCCTCCTTTCTTTCAGGCCCTAGCAGTTGAACTCAAGTTATCAGAGTTGGCAGCAGGCACCTTAACCTGGTAAGCCAACTCGCCAGCCTTGCTGTTCCCTTCTTAGTATGTCTGAATCCTTATGGGTCACAGCAGGATATAGCAGGTGGTACTTATGGAACAAGTCTGCAAGGTTAATTCCTCTGCACACTTGGCATCTCCCCTCTGTTCATACTTTCATTTATTCGTTCACTGAGCCTTGCAGTGAATGGTTAGACATTTGTGAATTGGGCGATGAGCCTGTGTCATCAATAATTTCACTTTGGAAGGATGCCTTATGTTAACATAGCCTTTTTAGGTTGACATTATTGTTGGCACTGATCCTCACAACTTACCCCTGTGGTATAGGCAGGGCAGGTATTAATGATCTTGTTTATGCTGGTTAGTTTTAATTGTCAATGTGACACAACCTAGAATTACCTCTAAAGAGAGTTTTAATCAGGAATTATCTTGATCAGGATGGCCTGGGGGCATGTCTATAGGGAGTTGTTTTGATTTGTTAATTGATGTAGGAAGTCAGAGTTCCCTGTAGGCAGCCCCATTCCCTAAGCTGGGGGTCTCTGAACAGTAGAAGAGAGGAGGAACCTAGCTGAGAGTAGACAAGCAATTGAGCAGGCAGGCTTGCATGAACTCATTTCTCTCTGCTTTTGCCTGTTGGTAGGATGTGACTAGTTGCTTGAGTTCCTGCCTCTACTTCCCCTCAGTGATGAGCTGGAATCTGGAATTGAACGCTGAATAAGCCTTTTCTTTCTCAAGTTGCTTTTTGTCACAGCAACAGAAATGAAAGTAGAACACAGTGGGTGACGAGACAGAGCTGAAAGTGGCGAAGAGCCCTACCATCACTCAGCTAATGAGTGGTGATTTCTTGGCCTCTAATTCCCAAAAGATAGTCCTAGCAGAGACACTGTCTAGCACAGACATTTCTACCACAGACATAAAAATTATCCCAGAGACTAAGAAGAGATAAAGATTCTAGGAGAGGTGTAGCCAGCATGGATACACCACAGGATTTCTGTTTCGTAAATGGAGGCTTGGAATTAGAGCTGGAAGGGGCTGGTCCTACCCCTTCATTTACAGATGACAGAGCACAGTTGCAGAGATGAAACAATTCTGCCCGAAGTCCCAGAGCAAATTATAACCGAGCCTCATTTTCTTCAGTAGATGCTGGGCAAGCCTCTTCACTCTTGTGTTACTACCATCTCCCCACCTGTGTTCCTCTGCTTACCAGCTCTACACCAGCCAGGCAATCCTTTAATGCCAGCTCCAGTTTTTGAGCCTCAGTGCATGTTTGAGGGTGGGTGACAAGTTCCTTCTTGGGTGGGGTGTTCAATTTACCTGGAAAGTTCTTTCAGATAGGAGAAGCTGTGGATGTGATGACTGAAAGATCAGGAGGAATATGGCCAACAGACATAACTTAGACTTGTGCCTTAGAGGCCACACACATGGCATCTTCTCAGTGAAGTGGTATGGGAAGCTTTCCATTCCCATGGAAACACTCAATGCCTGATTTTGTTGTATAAACATAAAATCAAACAGCAATTAAATGTGTTCTCCCCTACCATACCTCACCAATCTATATCCAAGAGAAAATGAGCTCAGGGGTATCAGAAACGTGAAGACATTGAACTGAGGGTCCCATGGACTCAAGCAGATGGTCCACAGTGCTAAAGATGAGGTTTTGTGATAAGAACTCTGTGATGATCACGGCACTGGCAAATGTCAATCTCCAAGAACTTCTCCAGTTACTGTCTCCCCCATCTCCATCTCTTGCCCAGTAGTGAGGCAAAATCTAAGTAGAAATGTCTGAGATGCCTGCAAGCTTATACTCTGAGCATCTCCTTTTATGAGTGGACAGTAGACACATTTTGAAGAACTAAAGTAGGGCCAGCGGGAGGGAGTGGGGGAGGAGAGAGAGGGAGGGAGGGAGGAGAGGTGGGAGAGAGAGAGAGAGAGAGAGAGAGAGAGAGAGAGAGAGAGAGAGAGAAGATAGCGTTATAAATCCTAGCTATGTCCACTAGATTGATGACAAAAATAAGGTGTGTATGTCATGAGCATGTCCTCCTTGCCACTATGACCAGATCTGTGTGCACATTAAAACTTTGTTTCATCTCCTCTCTCAATCAGTCCTTTGTCATATGTCCATTAAAACATAGGACACATGGACTACATTGACCTCCCAGTATTTGAGTTCTGAGAAAGGAAGAGAGAGAAAATTGTTCTATAACCCTTCTTCTGTGGGAAATTTTAGTATGTGTGCTTTGATTTTACACAGGACAATTCATTGTATCTTGTGGTAGCTCAAAACATGGCCTTACTAGCAACTTCATTTGGAGATTAAGAGTTTCATTTGGAGATTAATAAGAGTATGGAACAAGGAACTGTGTATGGGCAACAAGTGGACAAGAGGTAGATCCAAGATGTTTAATTTTATGTATCAACTTAAAGGGGCCATGAGGCTCCTACATAATTGATCAAGCTTCATTTTGAGTGTTTCTGTGAGGGTGATTTTTGTTGAGGTCGACATATGGATTGGTAGGCTGAACAAAGTTGATTATCCTCTCTAATGTAGGGTTAGCCTCGTCTAATCAGTTGAAGGCCAGAATAAAACATAAAGCTCAGGTTCTCCTGAATAAGAGAATTCTTCCTGCCTGGTATTCTTCCCATTAGGTCTCTGCAGATTGGACTTGCCAGTCACACAAACCGATTCCTTATGATATCTATGTATCTATGTATCTATCTATGTATCTATGTATCTATCTATGTAGCTATGTATCTATCTATGTATCTATCTATGTATCTATCTAGTATCTATCTATGTATCTATCTATCTATCTATCTATCTATCTATCTATCTATCTATCTATCTTCCTATCATCTATCTATCTATGTATCTGTCCGTCTGTCGCTTGGCTATCATTTATATACCTCCATTCTACTAGTTCTAATTTGTTTGTTTGTTTTGTAGAATTCTGGTGAGCAAGAGAACTTAGGGAGATATAGGATATAGAAGAAGAATCCATTAGGGTAATCGGTCTATGAGTGACAAATAGTTGGACAGGCAGAAAAAAGTATTAATGAGGGGGCATAAAGGGAGAAAGTGAACTTAGATGGTTTCAAAAAGACAAGGTCTGCAAACTTTCCTATGGGGACTAAAAGAAAGTCATGGGTAAAATAGAATTTTCTCACTTTCACCATGAGGTTTATAAGAACCTCCCTGACTCCCTTCCTTCCTTTCTTCTTGGCTTTACTCCTTTGTTGAGATAAGATTTCACTTCATATCTCTGACTTATTGTATAGCCCAAGCTGACCTCGAGTTTCTAATTCTCCTGCCTTAGCTTCCTGAGTGTTGGGATTATAGGTGTGTACCACTAAGCCTAGCTCTCAAAGGCAGACTTTTTCAAACATTAAAAGTTATTTATTTTTATTTGTGTATAGAATATGTGTGCATGTACCTGTGGAGTCCAGAAGAGGGCTTTAGAGCCCCTGAAGTTAGCATGACAAATGTCAGCCTCCTTATGTGGGTGCAGGGAACTGAACCAGGGCCTCTAAAAGAGCAGCATGTATGCTTACTCACTGAGCCATCGCTCCCAGTCCTCAAAGCCATTTCTTAAAGTTGCCTGATGCCCTGGGAATTGGTTACAGGATGATTTCGGCAATCTATTTTCCTATCTAGCATCTTATATCTAGCATCCTCTATGTACACAGAATTGGAGATTTCCCTAAAATCAGGTGCTTCTGTGTACAACAATGACCTGAGTCCCGAGAGAGGTCTGCCCACCCATCCTTACCTCGGATGATGGTGACATTGCGAAGGATTTCTCCGTGATGTGTGTCCACAGCCTTCATTTCCTCCATGATCATGGAGAGGTTTCGGACATTGAAGTCTAACCGAGCACTGAGGAGACTGAAGCGCTCCCTGAGCAGATCTGTGGTGCCCAGCATGAGGGAGACAGACTTATTCAGGTAGTAGAGCTCCTCGGCATGGGTGTGGAAGCCTAGTGTGCAAGACAGCCGTACATCGTCCAGGTACTTGAGCATGCTGTGCACGTGGTTGTCAGTGGCATTGATATTGGTGAAGATGGTGCCAATTTCAATCTCGTGAGAAGCCATGCGTCCTTCCAGAGACTCGAACCTTTCCACTGTGCGATTCTGGGCATATCGGGTGTGGTATTGGAGGTCATGCATGTTTTCCTCATGGTCATCCAAAAAGGAAGAGATATTGTCCAGTTGTAGCTGTAGGCCCATGACCTGTAGCACCAGGTCATGCATGCTCTCAGAATTCTGGCTAATGCGCTGAGAGGAGGCCCCCAGGGTGGCTTGAATAGTCTTGACTATTTCTCCAGTCTTGGCAGAGGTGCTTCGCAAACCTCCAAAGAGCCTGGTGTAGTTCTGCCAGTCAGTGACTATCTTCTGCAGGGTCAGGGTCTCCTCGTCTGTCTTCCTCTGGATCCCGTGGATCCACTCAGCAGTCTGGCCCACCGTGAAGTTGATCTGGTGTACAGCAGCCTTGACGTCATAGCACTCCTGGGTGAGGTCCTTCAGGCTGATGTCCATACCTGCTGTGGTGGCCTGCCAACCCCTCACTTGTGCCAGGAAGAGTCCCAGGGATTGATTGACCTGGTGAATGGAGAAGGAACAAGTGCCCATCTCCTGGGAGATTTGACTGCTTGTGGTGGAGAGCAGCTCATGGGCCTGGGAAGTCTGGTCCAGCTGGACCTCCTGGGCCAGCAGCATCTTCTGAAGCCCCTCCAGCTCCTCCTGGAGCTTCCTGATCTCTTGCCCCAGCTGCTCAGCCTCACGGCAAAAGGAACAATTGATCAGGGCTTTTGGGTCTTCAGGAGAAAAGGGGACATTTTTAGTTAAATGGGACAAAGGTAATGGTGTGTGTGTGTGTGTGTGTGTGTGTGTGTGTGTGTGTGTGTGTCTGTGTGAATGAATACATTCTCACTCGTGGAGGTCTGAGGATAACCTGAGGAATTGTTTATCTTGAGTTTTGAGATAGGTCTTCTTGCTGGCCTGGAACTTGTCAATCAGGCTAGGCTGGCTGGTAAGTGAACGCCTAGAATCCACCTGTTTCCACCACCCGGGCACTGGGATCAGAAGCTGCTGCCACCACCGCACCCACCTATTCCATATGGTTTCTTGGGACTAGACTCAGGTTACAAAGCTCATATGGCTGAGTTATCTCCCTTGCCCCAGAGGCCCTTCTTGAAATGCAGGCACAGGGAACTGGCAAGTGGCTCCTGTACCTTGCTCACTTTCTTGCTATGAAGACCCCTCTCCAGCCCTGAGAAAAGCCTCACCATTCCCTGGGGAATTCCATCTTTACTGTGCAACAGAAATGCAAGACTTTGGATATTTATCCCATAGTATCAGCGCATTCTCAAGAGTAGATCTTAGTAACTAACTGTTCTGAGGAAGCCAAGAACCTTGTTGTACACTCGTTTAAAAATTCTATACACATTTTAATATTTGTTGTCTTGATTGATATCTTATAATATACTTGCAGGGAAGGTAGCCCTGGGAACTTTTTTCCCTTGTGACTCCTGGAGAACAAGGCATAGAGAATTAGCCTGCCAAATAGAACTGTGTTATTAGGTGTCGGGCCAACACTTTCTATTTGCAACAGAGATAATGACTTTTAACCCCACATCTGCGATGGCTCCTTCTGACTCACGCTCTCTTAGTATGTTCTAAGAGGCTAGAGAGCATTGTGAACTGTGCTGTGACTGAAGCAAGTGACTTGAAATAGGAGGCCTTAGAAATCATTTGAGACAGATAATGATTTTTGAGAATGGACATGCTTACTTTCCTTCTCTGCATATGGCCTCTGGCTAGATCAACAGCCCATATAGAAAACTCTCACCTCAGGCCTTGTTGCATCTGAGCATCCCAGCCCTCCTCAATGAATGATGCTCAGCCAGAGAGGGGAGTGGGGACCACTGCTGGTCTTAGGAAGTAGGCGGTACTTGTCCATCTCTGGATAACAAGGGATAGAGGAGCTTGTGTGCTTCTGGACACTAGAATCTTACCCAGTCCTTGAAGATTTTCTTGCATTGACACAAGCTTCTTATTATAGATGGACTGGGCCAAGGAGATGTCTTCTGAGAGAGAGTCCACCTTTCTAAAAACTGGGGAAAGAGAAGAGACTGGGGTCATGGTTAGAAATAGCCACCATTGGTGAGATCATTTCCATCGATCTGCCACTGAAACATCCACAATTCTCCCAGGAGAAAGGCTCTCTAATGGCCAAGCCAAGATATTTCTTACTGCCCAAGTTCAGCACATGTCCCTTAACAAGAATCATAATTCACCTCCCAACCAGAGTTTTAGAAACAAGACCTCCTCATAAGTCAGGATAGTAAAAATTCACAAACATACAGAAAAAGTTATTCTTAATTCCATCACCCAGAGAGTGTTTGCCCTTGTCAATACCTTCAAGTATCTATTTCTTCTAATCATGAGCACATGGATAGCCACTTGACAGTCACACAGATGCACACTTTAGAAAATAATATGCAAAACTGTGTTACCCTGATCATCCCAGCTATTTTTCTTATAGGTATAGCATCATGGGCATTTTTCTTCTTCCTACAATCTTACCATTCTTTCTTTGAAAGATTTAACTTTAAAATACTTTTTTAAATTTAAATTTTTTTATAAAACCATTTCAGAGTGTGTATTCACTATGTATGGCACTGTGTCATACACAGACATTTCCATACACGAATATAGTGTATAATCATCATTGTCCTCCCATCCCAAGCCCCTGCTTCCTTCCCCTGCACTTGGTTCCCCACACAGTTTTATTTCTCCTTTCATGGCATATACACACATGAGATTTTATATCCCTCTATACAATCTAGAGACTATAAATTAGAGAAAAATGTAATATTTGTGTTTATTTATTTTCTAGCAAACATCATATCCTCTTCTTCATGGTTAAAAAAATTCCATTATATAAATACACACCATTTTTTTTTTACCCCTTCTTCTGTGGTCAGGCACCTAGGTTGGTTTTTAGGAACATTTTTCTATTGAGGCTTTAAAATCACTTTAAAATCATGAGCTTTGGTGTCTATAACATGCTCTATATAGAAGTATATCAGGGTTATCAAAAAAAATCCTCCCTCACTGAACACTCAAGGTGCCTCCTCTCCTAAGCTTATAAACAGAGTCTGACCTGTAGATATAGCTAGCATTCCAACTTAGAAATAAGCCCATCTGTGATGGCTTGAGGATATGATTTTTTCCCTTGGGATAAACACTTAAAGCACAATTCTTTGATTTGTACAAATCTTTGGTACCAAGTTTCCTCTAGAGAAGCCCATACTACCTCACAGTTCACTGCAGTCGGGGACCCTGAAAAAAGCTGTTGTGTCAGCAGGGTTTACAGCACGTTGCAGCAGAAGCAGGGTATCTGGGTTAATCCAGCAGAAGCATGGATGGCCCTGGCAGTGGTGAGAGGGTACAGGTTGGACTGATGACTGATACAGCTCCCCTGAAGGCCACATCTGACAGAATGGAATTACAATCGCTCAAAGCGACTGGTTGATATAAAGTCTGTTGGGTGACTCTGGCAGGTCAATGAACCTTTCCAGAAAGAATAGCCATCTACCAAACGAAAACATAGACGTAGCATTCTTACCACCTCCAAACCATTATGCCTTCAAGTGACTTAGAATCCCCAGGCTTCTAGTGCACATTTTATACCTCAGATTTGTCAAGAGATCAAATTAACTAGTAACAGTAACACGTTTGAGAGAGCCCAAGGACCATGTCACAGTTGGGTTGGGGGAGCGCTTTACAGTTGGACAGTTATTTGGTTTGAGCCTTCTCTCGGTTCGGAGCCCATACATAGGTAAAGGAGAAGAAATGGGGGCTGATAATTGCTATTTTGACTCCAGTGCTTTGTAATGCCTACTTGGCCAAGGGCTCCTTCCACGCACTTCTCCCTCTTCAATGCATATTTCCCGTCTTGTAATTAAATATTAATTTGTTTGTTTGGGCGTTTCCCTAATTTATCCTGCCTTCTTGTCTTGTTATGGTTTCAGTGAAATGTGCCCCATGGGCTCATGGTTTTGAGCACTCGGTCTGTAGCTACGGTGCTGTTGTGGAAGGCATACCTTTCGGAGGTGGAGCTTTGCTGGTCATAGTGTGTTACAGGAGTGGGGAGGAGGTAGTTTGTCACAGGGGTGGGGAGGTGGTAGTGTGTTACAGGAGTGGGGAGGTGATAGTGTGTCACAGGAGTGGGGAGGAGGTAGTGTGTTACAGGAGTGGGGAGGTGATAGTGTGTCACAGGAGTGGGGAGGAGGTAGTGGGTTACAGGGGTGGGGAGGAGGTAGTGTGTCACAGGAGTGGGGAGGAGGTAGTGTGTCACAGGAGTGGGGAGGTGATAGTGTGTTACAGGGGTGGGGAGGTGATAGTGTGTCACAGGAGTGGGGAGGAGGTAGTGTGTTACAGGAGTGGGGAGGTGATAGTGTGTCACAGGAGTGGGGAGGAGGTAGTGGGTCACAGGAGTGGGGAGGTGGTAGTGTGTCACAGGAGTGGGGAGGTGGTAGTGGGTTACAGGGGTGGGGAGGAGGTAGTGTGTTACAGGAGTGGGGAGGAGGTAGTGTGTCACAGGAGTGGGGAGGAGGTAGTGTGTTACAGGAGTGGGGAGGTGGTAGTGTGTCACAGGAGTGGGGAGGTGATAGTGTGTCACAGGAGTGGGGAGGTGGTAGTGTGTTACAGGAGTGGGGAGGTGATAGTGTGTCACAGGGGTGGGGAGGTGGTAGTGTGTCACAGGAGTGGGGAGGAGGTAGTGGGTTACAGGAGTGGGGAGGTGATAGTGTGTCACAGGGGTGGGGAGGTGGTAGTGTGTCACAGGGGTGGGGAGGTGGTAGTGGGTTACAGGAGTGGGGAGGCGGTAGTGTGTCACAGGAGTGGGGAGGCGGTGGTGGGTTACAGGAGTGGGGAGGTGATAGTGTGTCACAGGAGTGGGGAGGTGATAGTGTGTCACAGGGGTGGGGAGGTGGTAGTGGGTTACAGGAGTGGGGAGGAGGTAGTGTGTCACAGGAGTGGGGAGGCGGTAGTGTGTCACAGGAGTGGGGAGGCGGTGGTGGGTTACAGGAGTGGGGAGGTGATAGTGTGTCACAGGAGTGGGGAGGAGGTAGTGTGTTACAGGAGTGGGGAGGTGGTAGTGGGTCACAGGAGTGGGGAGGAGGTAGTGTGTCACAGGAGTGGGGAGGTGATAGTGTGTCACAGGGGTGGGGAGGTGATAGTGTGTCACAGGGGTGGGGAGGAGGTAGTGGGTTACAGGAGTGGGGAGGTGATAGTGTGTCACAGGGGTGGGGAGGTGGTAGTGTGTCACAGGAGTGGGGAGGTGATAGTGTGTCACAGGGGTGGGGAGGTGGTAGTGTGTCACAGGAGTGGGGAGGTGATAGTGTGTCACAGGAGTGGGGAGGTGATAGTGTGTCACAGGGGTGGGGAGGAGGTAGTGGGTTACAGGAGTGGGGAGGTGATAGTGTGTCACAGGGGTGGGGAGGTGGTAGTGTGTCACAGGGGTGGGGAGGTGGTAGTGTGTCACAGGGGTGGGGAGGTGGTAGTGTGTCACAGGGGTGGGGAGGTGGTAGTGTGTCACAGGGGTGGGGAGGAGGTAGTGTGTCACAGGAGTGGGGAGGAGGTAGTGTGTCACAGGAGTGGGGAGGTGATAGTGTGTCACAGGGGTGGGGAGGTGGTAGTGTGTCACAGGAGTGGGGAGGAGGTAGTGGGTTACAGGAGTGGGGAGGTGATAGTGTGTCACAGGGGTGGGGAGGTGGTAGTGTGTCACAGGAGTGGGGAGGTGGTAGTGTGTCACAGGAGTGGGGAGGAGGTAGTGGGTTACAGGAGTGGGGAGGAGGTAGTGTGTCACAGGAGTGGGGAGGCGGTAGTGTGTCACAGGAGTGGGGAGGAGGTAGTGTGTTACAGGAGTGGGGAGGAGGTAGTGGGTACAGGAGTGGGGAGGAGGTAGTGTGTTACAGGAGTGGGGAGGTGATAGTGTGTTACAGGGGTGGGGAGGAGGTAGTGGGTTACAGGAGTGGGGAGGTGATAGTGTGTCACAGGGGTGGGGAGGTGGTAGTGGGTCACAGGAGTGGGGAGGTGATAGTGGGTCACAGGGGTGAGCCTTGAGATTTTCTAGCTGGGCCCTGACCGCAGAGGCCATGTGTCTTGTTATCTCCTCCTCCTACTATGCCTAACCCACCATGATGGACTGTTCTCAAATGATAAGCCAAAACAAATCCTCCATTCCTTAAGTTGCTTCTTGTCATAGCAAAAAGAAACATGATGAGTACAGCCAGGGGTGTTGGTTCCCCACCTTCAACCAGGAGCAGGATCAAGGGCCTCTCCAGGAGGGTGTTCACTCTCAGAGCCTGTACTCCAGTAAACATTGTTCAGGCCTCTGTTGTTTCTCCAAGTCTTGTCTTTGATACCAAGCAGGTTGGAACAGACAGATTTTAGCCTGAAGGTGACCAAACTGATTTTACACAAGTCATCTTGAACTCTTAGAATCTAGAAGGTAGCAGCTACCTGAACCTGGCCATACACCATCACCATGGTCACACTGACCACACTGTGGATGAGAAGCACCAAAACTCAGGTCTCCTGGCCTCACCTGCAGGACTCTGACTTTACAGGTCTTAGTTAACCTGGAAATTTACATTTTAATGACTATGGAAGGTAATTTTGATGCAGGTGGTACCCAGTCTTAGCTTGAACAGTACACACAGAGACCATGGAAAGTCTTAGAAGACCTTCACCTGGAGTGCTGAAAGTTACAGGGTTCACTCTCTGACCCTGGGAATAGGGGTGTCCATTGAGTAGTTCTGAAAACTTCCACAGGATTCTATCACAGACCTCCCAAACTCATCTGGTTATCTTCTTCCACTCAAAGCCCCACAGCTATCTTTGTTCGTTTGAGACAGTTTCTTTCTGTAGTCCTGGCTGTCCTAGAGCTTCCTCTGTAGATCAGGCTGGTCTTGAACTCAGAGATCCACCTGCTTCTGCTCCCCAACCCCCGAGTGCTGTACCAACACCGCCTGGCTCCTAGAGCTAAATTTTAACTTAGAAGCAGGTCTAATTTTTTTTAGTGGATTAGCCATAATGATGTCTGAGCCAAGAAGATGCTAGTCTGGGTGACAGGTGACAAAAGTGGAGTGCTTTTCTCCATGGGAGTGCCTTTGGTATAGAAACCTAATCAGCTATCCCCCTGCAGCCAGGACCTGAAAACTCTGATCTCACCTAGAGAGGCCAGCACAGCCACGGCCACCAGGAGCAGAGCCAGGAAGAGGTACAAAATCCGCACTGATGTGTGTAAAGATAGGTTCTTCTGGCAGCGGTTGCAACGGGGTCCTGCCCGGCCTGTGGAGGACAAGAAGACGGCAGTGGCTTGGGTCAGTGAAGAGGCTGGGGTGGGACGCTCAGTTCTATGTTTCTGGTCTGTCTTGCCCCATCACTTGCTCACAAGGGGGAGTTTTCTGCTTGTCTCCCTTACTTGTTCTGCTGCCTAGGCTGAGTTTTCTAGAACTTTCTGGAAGAGAGGAGACAGAAACCACCCCATACCTCCTTCCCAGTCATTATTCCTTGGCAGTATCTTTATTCATCCCACAGAGTGAGAAGACACCATTCCTCTCTACAGTGGCCCTTCCGATGACCCACAATCCCAGCAGCCTGCTCACCCACTGGCCAGTGCAATGCTTTATCATGCACTCAACACAACTCAGTTTGCCCTTAACGTTCTCAGTTACAGCACTGAAAACCTCCTGCAATGAGGGTTCCTCAGTAGGGGTAAATCATAAGGTTTTACAGAGTTTCCATTTTAAGGCATAAAATCTCACACCTGAGGACCCCCTCAGCCCCAGACATGCCAGGAGTTGGTAAGCAGTTTTCAAACTGGGCAAATAAGAATAGTTCTTCTGGAGACCAAGCAAAGAGTTAATGTCTACCAGTCAGGGTGCTGCTGCATGAAGGGAAGAGGGAGCAGGCTGTTCTGGCAACTCTGGGAGGTGATCAGTGCCCACTGAGGATGTAAGATGTCCCTCAGGATGAGATCAGCTTAGCTGCAAATGGTGAGGACCAGCAGCAATTAAAATCATGGTGCCTGCTCCACATGGCATACTAGAATAAATCCACAATCCTGAGGGCAGGCCTGGGGCACCCCCGGGTGAGTGTGGCATCCAGTCAAGGTAAAGAACACAAGCTGTAACCTATACCAAATGCCACAGAGCGTCCTAGTCCAACCAGAGACTTAAACAGTGTAATCAGCAAAGTGGAGGACAGACCTTGGGCACAGTGAGTGGCTAGGAAAGATGGCATGGGTTTCTGCCAGGGCTCAGGTGGAGCCCGGGAGACTTGACACTTATGACAAATGCCAGTTTCATCCATGCTGTGCAGCCTCAAGCTACACAGCTTGTCATTCACTCTCCAAGGGACTGTAGGAAAATGAGAGCCGGAATTCTGAAGCTATGTACTTGGACACACTGCGCATCAGTCTAGATGAAGGCAAGAACTCTCGGCTCACAGAGGAGCTAGGGGTTCCCTAGCACTTACCCTCTTGGGAGCATGGGAAGGATGACATATCCTCGTCTTCACCAGCCAGGTCCTCTTCAGTGACACACAGTACATCCCTGTCACTGCCAGCTGATCTCACTGCAATGGAACCAGTTGGCTCAGACTCCAGCTTGTCCTCAAGCCACATCCTTCCCTTTCCAGCTTCCCATCTAATATCGAGGTTCGCATCCCAAGCCCACCTAGTTCTAGGTCCAATTCAGTCCACCTGAGCCCCAGGTGAGCTGATATAAGCTGAAAAGGGGGATGGGAGTAGAGGTAAGATGCAGAAGGCCAAGTTATTGAGACATCCCACCCACCTGGTAAAGAGATGTGCCCATGTCCCACAGGCTAGGAGGACCTACTCTGCACTTCACTCAGACTCCTGGGGGGTGCAGCAAAGAGGCATAAAATTGTGTTGGCTGGTCCAACACATGGAGCAGAAGCTGAATTTTCCTGCCCTAGGCACAGCTCTGAAACTGCCACTGCATTGGGCTCCAGGACTGTGTCCAGCCCAGCTGGGAAGGAGGAAGCAGGAATCCGGAGGTGGGTAGATACGGGATGAGCACATTCTACTTCCTGCATGTCTCTGCTGTCCTGCCAAGCTGTCAAAGGAAGCATGGAGGAGAAGGGGTCCAGGACCAGGTGATTTCTCAATAAGACCTAAAATGATGTGTGTCATTATCGAGAAAACTGTTCTCCCTCCCCACCCCCTCCCTGCCTCCTTCCTGAGAAAATAATGAGGAAGGTGCTTTAACCCAACTGTCATCAGAAAGACTCCAGCATTGGACAGAAACAGATGCAGAGACCCACAGCCAAACATTAGGTGGAGCTTCTGCCTGGGGAGGAAGAGGAGGGAAGATTGTAGGAGGCAGAGGGGTCAAGGACACCACAAGAAAATCCACAGAACCAACCAACCTGAGTCCATCGAGGCCCACAAAGACTGAACCACCAACCAGGGAGTCTGCACGGGACTGACATAGGTCCTCCACTCACATATAGTAGAAGTTTGGTCTTCCTATCAGCAGGAGCAGGGGCTGTCTCTTACTTTGTTGACCTGCCTTTGGGACCCTTCCTCCTTCTGGGTTGTCTTGTCTAATCTTAATAGAAGACAATACACCTAGACTTACTGATAGGCCACAGATAGTTGATATCTGTGGGAGGCCTGCCCTTTGCTGAAGAGAAGAGGAGGAGGAGTGAATGGGGAGGGGGAGGTAGGAGGAGAGACAGGGAGCAGAGGAGGGAGGGGAAATGGCAGTTGGACTGTAAATTAATTAATTAGTTAACTAATTTAAAAAATAAAGAGGCAGAGCAAGCCATTGAGCCCACTAGGACTTACTTTGCTCTGGGAAATGGGGATAAAGTCAAGGACAGAACCTCAACTCCTTAGGAGAAGCATCTTTGACCCTTTTAGTTCGGATGTCAATAGAGAGACACTCAGGAAGAACAGAGCATGCCCCAGTGTGACTGTGGGCTTCTCAAGAGAAAGCTGCTTATGTGTCTTAACACCAGCCATATATATATATATATATATATATATATATATATACATATATATATATGTATATATATATATGCACCATTAAGCCATTTTATTTATTTATTTATTTTTCAGAGCTGAGGACTGAACCCAGGGCCTTGAGCTTGCTAGGCAAGCGCTCTACCACTGAGCTAAATCCCCAACCCCTTTATTTTGTTTTTAATTATGTGCATGTGTGTGCAACTGTATGAGGTATGTGTATGTGGTTGCAATGTCCACAGAGGCCAGAGGAGGGCCTGGACCATAAGGATATTTTAATAAGATAATTGGCAAGTTATCCGCAAAGAAGGATATTAAAATCATACTTTTAACTGCATGGCATATATTGATTTGCTGGCATACCCCAGTGAGGCTCATTATAAAGACAAACGTATTTATGAGTTTAACTCAAATTACCCCCATATTTTATCTTGTATTCTAAAACATTGTTGGTGAAACGCTTGTGGAGG
Source organism: Rattus norvegicus (assembly GCF_021556685.1). Lineage (NCBI taxonomy): Eukaryota > Metazoa > Chordata > Mammalia > Rodentia > Muridae > Rattus > Rattus norvegicus. The sequence continues at coordinate 43,777,461 of NC_141548.1, forward strand.
AACATTGGCCCTAAGGACTAAAAAAGTACTTACCATGTATGAGAGCCTGGTTCTATCCCTAACACACACACACACATACACACACATACACACACACACACACTTATACACACACATACACACACACACATACACACACACTCACATATATTCTTTCTCTCTTTTTCTCTCTCTCTCACACACACACATACATTCTCATACACACACACACACACACACACACACACACTCATACACACACACACACAGGAGACCCTACCTGGAGTCTGGAGATGTCGAGTTGTTCTCTGGTCAGCTCTCAGCCAAATGGCCCTTTTCCCTTAGCCTTTTGTTCCTCTCCTTCCTTATTTTCAGAGGAACCAGCTGAGATACAAGTTAGGATCTTTCCTGACAGGTATAATCAGGCACCAACCAGTTAGAGTGAGTGTCATGACCAATCGGAAAGGTCTTGGACTGTCCCTAGTGAGACACAGTGACAGACAGTAGTCCTGAGGAAGGACAGGTGTGGTCCCGGCATTGCTGTGGGAGCAGTGACCTAGTTGTCCCTTGGGACTCACAGTCACTTGTTCCCATCATTGTACACACTGCAGACTCCATGCTCAGGATATTGCCACTTGGCCCTATATTTGTGTCCCCTCCGGCTTGAGTTCCCAGTTTAATGCCACCTCCGTTTCCTTCTCCCTGTCCTCCTCCTCTTGTTCCTCCTCCAAGAATTCCTCTTCGTTGGGGCTTGTTTTGCTTGGTCCCTGGAAATCTCTTTTTTCTTTCAACTCCACCTATGCATTTGGTCAGATGTTTGTTTTTTACCTTTTACCTAAAAATTTAAAGCCCCAAAACGTGCTGGAAGCAGCCAGTCCTCTCTGTTTTCTTCCATTTCATTTTTGAAATGTGGCCGAAGTGTTGGGTCTGGCCTCAAGGCAATCATTTTGACAATCATATAAATTTTACAGTCTAAAGTATCAGTTTTATGGTCAAATAGACTGAGGGCCAAAGACATTTAAGAATGTTACTAACGGTACACACAATACAAGTGGAGAAGCCAAGATTTGCACTCAAAAAAATCTTCTCTCCTTGGCTTGTGTACTACCACTAGGAGGGAGGAACAGAAATCCTTCACAGTTCTAAGAGCTATTTCTCCTGCAACTACAAGACCAGGGGAGAAGGAGAAGGGACAATAACTTGACTGAGCAGGCGGAACGTCAGGGCTGTGACAATGACCAACAGCCCTCTAGGGTTTTGTACACCATTGATTCCTTAACCTCATGTTCCAAATGTTGCTTTGTGTCTTCTGTGATCAACTGGGAAGATGAGACGCAGTGTGGATTTGACGGTCAATGTTCAACGCCAACTTAGCAGAATCTACAGTCACCTGGGAATGGGTTTCTGGCCATGCCTAGGGAGCAGTATCTCGAGTAGAATTACCCAAGGTGGGAAGACCTGTCTGTGGTGGGTGGCAGCATTCCATGGCTGGGATTCTGGAGTGTGTATGTGGAGAAAAGGAGATGAGCAGCAGCAAGCATGCATTACTGTCTGTTTCCTGATTGCAGATGGGCATGGCCTGCTGGCTCAAGCTCACACTGGCTGGACTTCCTCGCCATGACAGTCTGTACCTCTAACTGTGAGTCAAAAGACTTTCTCCCTGAAGTTGCTTTTGTTAGTATTTATCATAGCAACAGGAAAAGAAACAAAGATGGTGGGCAAGAACACTTGAGAAGCAATGGCAACCTTGAGTGGGCGCATCAGGGAAGGAACTGAGGAGGATTCTCGAAACTCCCATACAGCCCCTCTGCTTAGCTCCAAGGTCTGTCACAATTCAACCAACACTGGAGTAAGGCCCTTGCTGCATGTTCTCCAGGGTCATGGATTCATCTCTGTGGAATTTGACAGCCAGCTCTCATGCTCAGAGGGCAGGGGCAGGCACCGTGTCTAGCACAGTGGCTGGCTCGGGGAAGAGTGCCTTGAAACCTTTGCCTGAGTTTTCATTATGCTTTCTGCTAAGTGGTCCTATAGCTACACTGGAACATGTCTGAGTGCCTTATGGCCCCAGGATTCAGAGTCCCACCTCCAGGGGAAGTCTGAGTTGAGAGAGGCTGAAGATGAGAACATATTAGGGCTTAAAAGTGCTCCTATCTCTCCTGTCCTGATGGATCCCTAAAAGTAGCCTGAAAAGGAGATGGTATAAGAAATTAGAGAAGTTAAGTCTCTGGATTTGACAGATGGATGGGGAAATGGGGCGCGCGCGTGTGTGTGTGTGTGTCTGTCTGTCTGTCTGTCTGCCTGCCTGCCTGCCTGCTGGTAAGCACTGTAAAGAAGAGCTAGTGGGAGAGGGAGACAGGGAGCAGCTGGGTGGTGTGTGAGGTGCAGCCCATCTTGTTACATGTATATCAACCTTTGCAGCCCTGCTTTGCCATTCAGTCTGGGATCCCTCGGTCAATCTGCCAGCTGTTTACAAGGACTGCTTTGCCCAGGCACTTTATAGGGTGATGATCTCTTTCCCAAAAGCTTCAGGCTGGGTGGACTAGAATTCTCTGGACCGTTCTGTGCTTGTCTAAACGGAAACTTCAGCATCTATCTAGGAAGGCCCACCCCCAAGAACTCTGCAGAACACTGCATGGTAGGGGGGCTCTGGTCTTCAGGCTTCATTTGAGCCCCTCAGAGAGATATCCCTTCCTTCCTGTCCTTGCTCCTCATTCCTCACCACTCTTTAGTGGCGCTTCTTGGCCTTCCCTTGGGACAGGGCCTCCTCCCTGTTTTGGCTCCAAAGGCAATTTCATCACTTCACTGTTTATAGCCTTTGCAAGGAATCTGGGATGATTTAAATGAAGCCTGGCTGACACCAGCCTTCAGCAAACACCCCTCCCATAGCAGCTTCGCCACACCCTTACTCCCCTGGTGAGAGCCCCTTAAATTGCTTGCCATTAACAAAGGGAGCCAATAGGGACCACCACTTTCCAGAGCTGTGAGAATTGGCCCACGGAGGGGAAGGACAGCTGCCTGCCCATAGTCCAGTCCTCTCTCGACCAATGCTTCCTGAGTGTTGGCCCTTTTCCTGGTGATGACATCTCATTTCTGTAACTCATAGTCCTCTCCAGTCCCCAAGGAGGGTTTCTCCTTTTCCTAATCCCCTGACTTCCTGCTGTCCAGCCTAGAGTCCTGCCCTTGGGGACTCTGATTGGCCTATATCTGGAACTCTTCGGCGGCTTGCCACATTAGCCTCTCTCACTTTAATGAGAACATAATCCAAAGCATTTGTGGGGCTCCCTCAAGCCAAGCTGTTTATGTGTCATTGAGCTTGGTTCTGGTTGGAGACCAGATGAACATACAGACAGTGAGTAAAGCTGGGAGAGAGTTAAGGCTGGTGAGAAGATGAATGGGGATTAGGTGAGAGCCAGGGCACAGCCCTGGTGCTGAGCCAGACATGCTCCCCTTCCGCAGGGGAAGCGCTCTCCTTCGTCTCCCCATTTTCCCGCCTTCTGGGGCATGCTGACTCAGTGTTGCAGATATAGCTCTCCGAAGAGGGCTTACGAGTCAGAGTCACTGCTATCCCATTACAAAGACCAAAGGATAGTAGTAATGACTTCTTAGTGTCCAGGGGTCCAGAGCTAGACCCCAGCACACATGGGCCATCCACAGAATCACCAGGAGAACTGGGATAGGACCCTTCTACCCAGGCCTGCCATCTGTTTACCCATCAGAACTCCCTGCAGGGTGTCACCTCCTTCAGGTCAGTCCCCATTCCCCATTCCCCTAGGCTCCTGTCAGCCCAGGGCATATGCTGTAGTGGGTGACAGTAAAGGTAGCTTGTGGGCTTTTGGTGAAGACCTGAATGTTTCCTGTTGTTTTAACCACGAGCTCGTTTTAATTTAAAAACAAATGAAGGGTAATCATTTAAAATATGGTTTCAATCTATTTTATTCTTGGTATTCTCTATGGCCAAGGGAGTGTTGACACATGGGGTTTGCAGGAGCTCAAGGCAGCAGAGACATATTAGGGGTGAGGGTGGGACACGAGGCTTAAACTGCCAGGAAATGGAAGACCGGGAGGAGGGCGGAGGGAGGCAGCAGAGTCCAGGTGAGGCTTCCGTCCCTTTCACATTCTTTTCTTTAAACGGAAAGGATTCCTGTTTGGGTGGAGTGGCAGGGGTGGGGACATGAATATATGTGACATTTAGGACTTTGGATTTGCCCAAAGTTAGGGTGACCTCAATGCAAAATGTAAAAGTTGTTGGGCATCTGGAAGAGCAAGGAGAACCTTTTCTCACGGGATGGAGACATCTGGAGCAGGCTAAGCTTCTAGGAAGGAGTAGCTTCTCTACAGGTCTGTGTGTGCTTTCTTTCCCCTCTTGCTGCTTTCAGCATCTGGAGTTGGTGGGGCTGGGCTTGGAAGAGGGCACAGGATCAGACGGAACATGTCCAGACCTAAATTTTTCATGAAGCCCCTCTGAGGGACACCTAGGACAGTTAGGTGCTCTGGGAATCATGAAGGGGCAAGCATCCAAGGCTCTAGGACCCAGTCACTGCCTCCCTTGTCCGAAGGCCATAGGGATCTGAGCTGAGACCATGGAGTGCTCTTAGCTAGAGGAGACTAGCCAGGTGCTACTCTTCATGTGGCCCACATTGCTGGCCACATGCTTGGGAAAAAAAGGAAAACAAAAAACATCAAACAGGCTTTAAAGGCCAGCATTGCATGCCAGCTCCAAAACGTAACAGCAAACACTGCAGGTTGAAAGGGCCTCTGTTCAGCTGGTACCTGACCGTGTAATCTCCAACTTAGGTGTCAGACGGAAAGCCAGAGAGGAGGGGGTTCCTTGTTTTTAAGCTTTTGCTTGCAAGAGCCAGGTAGAACATTGGATTGGTAGGTGCATGTCTTGGCACCTGGTTGCAATAGCTGCTGACTTTCTTGGGGTTGAGCCTGGGTCAACCTTTCCTTCTGAGGGTAGAAAACAACTTTGTTAACCATCTGCTAACCCAGCCACCACCATTGACCAGGAAATGTGTGATTGAGTCATCTTCCGTTGTTCACTCCTCCTCCTCTTCTTCCTCATCCTTTTCTTCCTCCTCCTCCTCTTCTTCCTCCTCCTCTTCCTCCTCCTCTTCTTCCTGAGACTGTATTCTTCGACAGGAGTCAGGAGGGGGGAGATTCGAGGAACTGAATAAAAGGTCTTTCTTTGAGCACTCCAAGGGACATATTGTGATAATTATCTTCAGCCGAGTTCATAGTGGGTTTTCCAAACAGCCAATTGGGACAGGAAAAAAAAATAAGGATCTGGAGAGGTTTCTCAGGAGCCAATGCTATATTTAAAGTTTCAGGACGGCTGTAGTTTAAGGTCGGGGAACGCTATAATTAAGCTCTCAGGGTTGTTTTCTTCAAAAGCCTTCTGCTACTGCCCCTCTCCGTGGCTTTGTGGGTTCCTCTGAAGCCTGGTGGGAATCTTCTGTCCCTCTCAGCTCTGAGGAAGCCAGGCCTCTCCTTGTTCAGATCCTCAGACTCAGCTCAGCATGTTAACACCAACAGCCTTTCTACTTCTGCAGTTGCCTCTGGAGTGCTGGTCTCCACCATTACAGTTGTCTGTTGCTAGTACTGTATGCCCTGTCTGTCCCTGCCTCCTCCCTCGGGAACCCCCTCAGTGAGCACTCATAGTGTTCTTGGTGACTGTAGAAGTTCTGAGTTCCATCTTGCTTTATTCTAAGTCTTCATCTCTCTCAATAATATACTCCCTCTCCTTTGTTACCCACTATGGGCATTTCGGGTAACAACGATTTTCATTGTAATCCTAACCCTAACCTAGCCTAACTGAACTCCAACCCTCCGAGAACCCCAAATGTCTATCCCTTTTCTAAGCAGCTCCTCAATGAGTGCTATGACTTCTTTTTTTTTTTTTTTTTGCTTCTTTTTTTTCCGGAGTTGGGGACCTTCACTTCCTAGGCAAGCGCTCTACCACTGAGCTAAATCCCCAACCCCGAGTGCCATCACTTCTATTTGAAGAACACACTGCACCCGTTCCTATTGCCCCGAAGCTCCTGTCTCATAAGTGCAAACAGCTCCTCCTCCACTCCCTGAAGCCTCAAGAATTTAGAGGGATTGGAGAAATGGGGGCCAGCAGTCTTCATGTTTCTTGTTGCCTCTCTGGTCTGTGAAACGCTACCATTTCCTACTTCTCAAAGTCCCTGGTGCCTTTCCCGTGACACTGTCCTTCTTGGGGCACTTGTCTTGTGTGTAACACAGTGGCAGTGCCCCCTGTGTGCCGGGGATGCCGTGAAACGTCAAGGAGGTGGATAGCACAAGGCACACACATAGATTAAGGGTGGCAGCCATTCTGAGTGGTGTTATTTTCCCAAACTCAATCGCAGCTGTCATCTATTACCACATCCCAACCCCCATCACCCTGAGGACTAATTTCCAACTTCCAAGAAATCCTTTTTACAAAGTGTGTCCACAGAACCTGGTTCCAAAACATCCTTTGTGGGGGTGGGGGGGAAGCCCTTAGCAAATATTTCAAAAAGGCTTGAGGGAAAAAGAACGGCCTTTAAATGTATGTTTAATTTTGTGTTTCTCAGACTGACTTGACCTCAGAACTTCCGGTTAATCTGGAAAAAACATGCATTGACTATTCCTATGCAGTGGGGACTCGGAGGTGTCCCAGGCGATGTTCTGAGTAATACCAGTGCTGGGCCAGGTGACTCCTTCACACTCTGCCATGCCTGTGAATGCAGTGACACTGATGTTGAAGCTTCTTAGTTGAAATCTACCTGTCTCAAGCTCCAGGCTGGCTGCATACAGCTCAGCCTGCCCGCTGTCTGGGGCATGACTGCCATTCCTCCTGCATGAATGGCCTCCAGCTTCTCTCTTTGCACCCATGCTTCCCCCAACCCCGCTACGCTAACCCTGTACACCTGTTCTCTACCCACCCACAACCCATTCAGCAGCTCAGCACAGGGTCAGAGAGACCATAGCTCTCTCCTGGGGAGACCGTTGGTGCTCAGCCCGTTTTCTTGGCACTGTGGAAGACTTCACCCTGGCAGCAGAGGTTCTGAAAAGACCAACACTTGAATTCCAAACTCCTTTGTCTGTCACTGGCTCCCTTTAAACATCTGTATCTCATTCAAGCACAAGTGAGCAGGACAGGGGGGTGGGGCATGTATATTTAGAGCAAGCAGACAGTGTTCAGTTAGCCACATGTAAATGAGTATCCCCTTTGACCATGTGTCCCTTCTAGGAACTGTCCTTAGAGGGTAGGTACACAGCCAGCAACAGTGACCATGGTGTTGACTGCAACATGCTATAATAAACCTGAATAGAAATGTGGATGGCCTCAAATACCCTTGAGTAAGAGTTTGATTAAACTATTGTAGAATTATACTATAGAATATTACAAACAATGAAATACGTAGATTTATGTTTATTGCCTCGGGGAAATGTATGTAACCTCTACCCCTCCCACACACATACATCCCATTCCAGGAGCTGAGGCTGGAACCCAGGGTCTTGCCCCTTCTGAGTAAGCATTCTACCACTAAGCTAAGTCCCCAGCACCCAGGCCCCATTTTGCATCCTTTAAAAAAATTCTTTAAAAATAATTTAATGTTGGAGATTGAATCCAGAGCTTGACAAATATCAAGCACACGTTCACCTCCCATTACCTTTTGATAATTTAACAAACTACATCAAGAGCTGGTGAGATGGCTCAGTGGTTAAAGGCGCTTGCTGCCAATCCTGATAACCCCGAGTTTAATCTCTGGAACCCACCTGATAGAGAGAACCGACTCCCAAACGTTGTCCTCTACCGTCTACCTGAGCTATGGTATGCAGACTGTAAAACACTCTGCTTGCCCCACCAAAAAATGAAGTTTACAACATAAAGATAACAAAACTGTGCAAGACAGAGGAATATGGACAGCATCTATTTATCTTTGTTGGGGAAAGGTCGATGTGCACATACAAAATTGTACAGGATACGTCCAGTATGTCTGGCTACCTGTCGGCTCTGGGGTGTTGGATTTCCTAAGTGCTGCGCTCCCCTCCCCTCTTCTGAAGTTTTTGAATTTATGAACTAACTAAGCATAATGTCCCAGTCTTCTGGGCGCTTCTTCACACAGTTGACAGGGTCTCCCACTCTTCCTTCATCACCTTGTTCCTGCCCTTTCCCCTTTCTGTCTGCCCTCTGTCTTCCAATGACGGCTGGCCACCTCTTCAGACCCAGCTTCATTGCTCCGCCTGACACTCTCACACTGAGGTCTCTGCACCTTCCCCTCACTCTCCTCAATGCCCTGATGGGGTCAGTCTTGTGCGCTGTGTATTCATATGGTGAGGTCTATGCCCCAAGACCAGGTTGCAGTCTCTACATAGACGTTGTATTGACCATGGTGCTGTAAAGAATGCCCCCAATAAGCTCTGACTGGGGAGTAAAAGACTAGAGCCTATGACTGGGCCTGGTAACATTATTACATCACAGCCCGGCCTTCTCATAGCCTACCGATCCTCTCAGCTCCCATGGCTTCTTCCTCCCAAAGTTCATGCCTAGTTCTTTGCCTGTGTTCTGAGCTAAGCCCCGAGGCTCCATCATAAGCTTGCTTCTTCTTGACCTCTAAAAGTAGAGATTTCCCAACACAGGATCAAGTTGTAAGAGGATGAGTCTAGTGAGACCTGTCAAATTCGCCTTTTCTTGACAAACCAAGAACCCTGGCATCTAACATCGGATCAATACATGTTCACTAAATGGAAGCATGCATTTTTATGAGCTTCTTGGGCTCAGTTCTGAGGATACCATGGTGTGATTCTTGATTTAAAAGCTCTCAGTCCAGTGTGTGTTGAGGGTTAACACATATACAATAAACATGTATTGAGAGCTCCTTTGAGTGCCAGGGAATGGACAGAGAGAAATGCTTCTGAAACCCCATATTCTGATACCTCTCTCAGGTATCTTCCAGGTCATTTGATGAGGAGACTGAGGCTGTAGAGTGTGCAGTGGTGAAGCTGATCTGTGCTAGACCTTAACACACATGCACATATGCATGCACGTAAGCGCTCTCTCTCTCTCTTTCTCGCACACACACACGTACACACACACACAAACACACAGATATACACATACAGACATACACACATTCACACACACACAACATACACACATACACAGACACATCATACACACATATACATATATGCACATACACACAATACACACATACATACATGCATGTACACACACATGCATACACACATATACACACTCATAATCACATACACACAGATATACACATACAGACATACACATTCACACACATATACAATGTACACACACACAAACACATGTATACGCACACAATATACACACACACACCCACAACACATACATACACACATACACACATACTTACACACACACAAACACACACACATACAGACATACACATTCACACACACATACAACAGATGCACATATGCACACACTGCACATACATATATACACACAATACACGCACAACACATACACAGATGCACACATACATATACAATATACACATATGCATGCACATACACATACACAGACACACACATACACAGAACACACATAGAGGGCACAACATAATTGAATGCAGATGGAGTATGTGCAATAGTTTAGTCAGACCACCCCGGCTGCCAACTCTAACACCCAGGCCAGCTGTAGGTCCATGGAAACTACTAAGGCACCCACAGCGCTCATTGTAAAGCAGAATGCTTTTTCCTCTTTCACACATTAGCTCAGAGATGTGACCTTATCTTTGGTCTTAAAGTTACCCCAGATGGATACCAGGGCGACGATCTGTGATGGTTTGGAGCTGACCTCTGTGGCTTCTTTGTGCAGTTAGCTCCTTGTTTTTGACCCTTTCTGAGCCCAGAGTTCTGAGGATGGAGGGCGTAGCCTGCTGCCTCACGAATAAACAACCTTTTCCAAGTCTAGCTGAGGAGTGGCCTCCACAGTGCAGATCATTTCTCAGCCTTTTGGCCAAAATCAAATGTCAGTCACAGAACTGTATTTTTGTTTTTACTAATTTCTTTATATTTTATACATGTAGGCAAAACAGCCCACATGTATACCGTGTGTGCTTGGTGCACGCAGAAGAGAAGAGAGCATCAAATCTGAAACTGGAGTTACAGACAGCCGAGTCACCACGTGGGTGCTAGGAATCAAAGCCCGGTACTCTGGAAGGGCAGCCATCATTCTTAACTGTCTCTCCAGCCCCATAGGCCGAGTTTCTGCAGTCTTCTTTCCTCCCAGGCTGCCCTTGCTCTGTGTTTCAGGATCCTCTCTCCATTTGGGGGAACAGCTTGCTCCTCTAGTACTGGGGAGTGGTGGAGCCTGGCTCTGCCTGACCCAGTCTCTGAGGGACAGAGATCCACACTGATCACATGCTTCCCACCACCATCCACCATGTCACTTCTGCTCACCAAGTGGTACTGGGACCCACAGCTCCTGTCCTCAGGGAGAGAGGGGACTCAGGGATGGAAATGACAGGACCAGAACTGGAGAACTGAAGTGGGTTACAGATTTGGAGTCTTGTTTTCACCTTCACAGCCAGCCAGGCTACTTCCGGAGGCTGGAGAGCTTTGCTTTTAAGCCCTGTCACAGGTGGCTGTTAATGGCTCACAAGTCAGTGGGAAACTCTGAGGTGGGCTTGTCACCAAGAGACTGGTGACAGCTGTTTGCTCCTAGGCTTATGTATGAGAGAGGCCAGGTGCCAGCTTACATAAAAAGTCATGGCTAGCTGGGAGGCCTGGCCAGCCAGTCAGGAAGGCAGGAGCCCCGCTCCCCATCCACTCTCAGCAGAAACATCTTGGTGGCCAGAGCAGGGACTTGACACTGGGGTGCTCAACAGGCCTGCCTTCTGGTTTAAATACTGTCCCCATCGAGGCTCCCTCTCTCCACAAAACATCACATCACTGATTGCTTTGAGCAAGGGACTGTGTTTTTTTTTTGTTTTTGTTTTTTTTGGTTTTTTTTTTTTTTTTGGCAGCAGATGTAATTGGAAGATTGGTGGGCCTTAGAGCCAGAAAAACCAGCCTCCCTTGGGGAAGGGCCTCTCTGGAAAGGCCCTCCCTTCCCCTTCAGATCTGAGGGGCACCATGCTCTTCACACTTCAGTGAAGAGAAAGCTTCTCTCTGAAGCCATTGTTCAGATCAACCCTGCATCATAGGAGAGGGGCATGCTGGGAATCAACCATTTTCCCCCCTGGCAGCTCTGCCACCCCTTGAGGCCCTGGGGTGGGGGTGGGGGTGTCACAGGAAACCATTGAGGGTTTTCTGAAGAGCTACCCAGAGGTTTGTGGAGAGACGTTTTCCTGGAATCTGGGGAAGCAGCAAGATTGGAGCAGGAGGGAGCAGAAAGGAGCCATAGTTGCCTGAGTCCTATCCTGGGTACGTCCTAAGACATGTTCATCCACACTAGCTCTTTCGTCCCCAGCACAGGTTTTCAGCCCCACCTTTGCCTCTGTTTATTTTATCTGCAGCGGGATGGGTCAAAGCACTCTGAAAAGGGCAGCATCTTGGCATCACCCGCAAGGTTCGCGGCAACCTGTGGCCCTGTGGACTACAATAAGATGTGTCCTCAGTTGGTCTCAGAAAATGGCCTGTCCCAGAACTGCAGGAGGACAGAGCTTCAGGGATGCAGCAGCTAGAAGCAGGAGCCCATGGGCAAGGCTCTGCCTCATCTGCCAAGGAAACACCCCAGGGCTGGTTAAAACTGCTTGGTTCACCCTGGCCAACCTGCGGGGCCATCAGAAAGCATGGGCAGAAGGTACCAGAGGCTGGAGGGATGGAGACAGAAAAGCACGGGTCTCTTCTGTACTAGAGGACAGAGCCAGAGTTCTAGACCCTTTGGCTGGCAATGAATTATAACAGGTGCTACTCCATTTTACTAGCTATGGAGTTCCTGGGACTCAATGCAAAATGAAAGGGGGTGGGGGGAATCCTTGTTTAAAACATTATGCATTTCAAGATACTCTCAGTGGCACCGTCCTGGGACAAGTGTGAGCCCTATGGGAGTACTGAACAGGCAGCACATTCAGAGCCCCTACTCTCTGAGCCTGCACTTCTCCCAGTCTACAATGCAGAGGTTGGAATGAGTCAGAGGTTTGTCTGCAAGGCTCTTACTTCTTGAATACCCAGTCCTTGGATACCAAAGAGACAAACCACCACTGCTCCAGTTGAAGCGGGCTTGACAAATGGGGCCTGGCCTCCTGTCACCACTGTCTCTTCTCAGCAGCAACTTTGAGAGTTGAGAGTGCAACTTTGGAACCCTGAACACCATCCCAAAGGTCCTCTTAGGAAGTTGGAGGAAGTTCTCCCTGTAGGAACCCAAGCATCCCCTGGGCTGCTAGAGGAGGGTTACCAAAAGGCCCCAGAGAGTACCCCCAACCTCATGACCTGGAAGGGAACTCTGTAGGACCCAGGACGAGCAGCTTAGAGTCAAGAAGGGTTTTTACTTCCATTCCAAGTCTGGCCCTCATGGCTTGCCTGCTCAGTTGCTCTGTTTCCAAGTCAGAGGTCGGGAAGGGTCAGACAGGGTCAGACATTGGGAAGGGAAGGACTCAGGGGGGCTCTGACTGGCATGACTGTCTTAGGGGACAGAGTTGGTGGAGGAGATGCAGCTTACACTTGGGTAGGGTCTGCAGGAGCCTCTGGGGTGGGACCTCAGCTGTGATCCACACCAAGCATCCTTCTGTGCTCACTGGGGAACCGGATCAGAATCTTCTCTGGACTTTAAATTTGTTTTGAGGGGTGAGCAATGGCGGTGAGGCCGGCACTGCAAGGGCCTTGTGTGATGCTTCACTCTTCTTCTCATCTCTTTCCTTCCTCTCTACTCTTTTCCCCGCACTTAGGGTTCTTCCTGTCCCACTCCGATCCCACCCCATCCCTCCCTACTACCTCTTCAGGGATAATTTGTTGTTGTTTCTTCCTTCCTTCCTTTCTTTTTTTTAAAGGCAGGTCCCCTGACCTGCAATATCTCCCCTAGCTCTGGGGACTTTCAGCCCTCCTGCAGCCCAGGCGGCAGGGTACCCTGGCTCGGCCCATGTCTTGGGAGGAAGGATGGATGTTCTCTATGCTCCTAGGAAGTCTGCTTACCTTTCATGGTCCCTCCTGCGCGGGCCTCTGCAGGGCCCCGCGGTGCTCGAGTAGCCTTGGATGGAGCGGGAAGCCGGGGTCCTCCCCAGGCACCGACCGCCGCCCCTAGGTGCGGCCCGCGTGTCTGGGATTTGCGTGGGGACACATGCGGCTCTGTGCCCCTGCTTAGACAGCGTAGCAGGAGGAAGGTCCGGGGGGTCGCAGGCTGGGGACGCCACGCTGCCCGCCGGAGCCCGGCGAGCTGTGTTGCCCCGCGCCCGCAGTCCTGGCCTCGCGCGCATCCCTCTCTCCGCCTCCTGCCCTCCCTCGTCGTCGTCACCGCTTGGGCCCCGGCCCAGATCAACTTCCTTGATATTTTCAAAACTGCCGCTGCCGGGACCCTTTGTGCCCCTGGTGGGCGGCGAAGGGTGCGTGGAAGGGTTCACCACCCCGGGGGATAGCGTGGTTACCGTTGTGGTGGGCGGGGACCAGGACCCTGGATTTCAGTCCTGCATAGTTCCCTTGGACCAGGAGGAAAAAGAATTCTTGGGCATCAGCCTTCTGCCAACTGTTGGTTTTGCTCTGGTCTGTGCTGTTCACATCCATACACCCCTGCACTCCAAGCTGTCTCTTTCCCTGGTCGACTCTAGTTGACAATTCTTGCTTGCTGTGGTTCTGCCACCTCCAAGCTCAGTAATGTTGAATTTCTTGTCTGCAAGGGAGAACTGGGCCCTGAGCACTCCCAAATCCTGCTACATGTGGCTGGGCCACTGGTGTAAAGGACACTAGAGGGAAGGCCACCTCAGACATGAAGTCGACTGTTGTCATAAAACCCTCTTGGTGTGCTATTTCGTATTAAACGGTACGTGTTAACCACACATTCACAGGCCACCTCCCAACTTCCAGATCTTGCCCTAAGCTCTGGGAGAAGGTGAGGAACACCTGTCAGTAAGGACCAGAAAGCCAGCAATGATATGTGGCAGACATTATGACAGCAAAGAGCAGGAACTCCAGAGGGAGAACAACCCAGTCTGGGCTCCTTAAGACTGGAGCCAGTGACATAAGGATTAGCATAAGGGAAGCCAATTGGTGGAGGAGAGCTGGAACCCCCCACCTCCGTTCCTCACAATCTCCTGTTCCCATCCCCCCATCCCCTGACCACCATCTGGACATCCATGACACAGGGAGAAATTGTGTTATGTAAATGACCTCCTGGCCCAATGCTTTTGGGGGATTTCCCTCATCTTACTACCTCACTCTCATTCTTGGTTGGGGTTGGGGGTGTGAGTGGGTGGTGGGAGCTTTTCCTTTTCTTAAAAAATAAGCTTGATTTCTAACATGTGTCCTGTGGCTGTTCTTCATGGCCGCAGGACTCACACCCACCCCTGTAACACTCTGATTGCTAACAGCCCTGCTGTCTACTGGGCCCCTGCATGTCCCCCTCAGTTAAGGCTGGAATTAAGCACTGAGGGGGCAGGGAGGGGGCTGCTGTTAACCCTGCAGACCAGAGACAGCTCTGGTGCCTGCAGTCTGCTTGGCCTTGCCCTGGGAAGTTCACAGTTTGCGAAATGTGTACCCCAAGTTTATCAGTGGAAACACACTACCTGCAGGGAGGAAGGCCAGGGCACTAAGTCTGCTATGTGAGTCTGGGTTTCTGAGAGTCATAGCCTATATCAGGGCACCTCTTTGAAGGCACCAAGTAGACGTTCATATCTGTCAAAAGAAACTCATCTTGGCGATCGATCGCCTTTTCTTAACTCGCTTGACCCTCTGTATTAATTACTTTCCTTGTTGCTATGGTGAAATCGGGATTAAACAGCTAAAGGAAAAGGGGGGCTTGTTTGGGCTCCTGGTGAGCACTCAGTCTACCACAGAGAGGCAAAGAGCAGCGGCTTCTCCAGCTGAGGCCACTGAAAGTCGAGGCATGGTTGGAAGCATCACACCACATATAAGCTTTGTGTCTACAATCAAGAAGTAGGGAGAGCCGACTCAGTTTCTCTTTTCCTTTTTGTTCCATCCAGGATCCCAGGGATGATACCACCTACATTTGGGGTGGTTCTTCTCGCCTCAGTTAAACCTCTCTGGGAGCACCATCACAGACACCCACAGAAGTTTGTTCCCTAGATGATTCTAGGTCCTGTGGAGTTGACAAGATTGACCATCACGCTCTCAGCAATCGGGTGAAGTAAACACCACCGTTGTCTCCATGGAAATGCTTAACTACGGCTTGCTAGTAAGGTGGGAATCATGGTATTTGAACTCGTGCCAGTTAAGTCCAATACTTGTTAAAGTGCGGTGGGAAGTGCTTAGATATTTGTGGATGGAATGAGTTTTAAAAGGAGCCCTTCATTTTATCCATGTTTTCTGTAACTGGCTGGGGGATGGCCTCACCCTTGCATGAGGGAGCAGGGAGCCTCTTTTGTTCCCATCATTCAAAGACAACAGTCATCACCCACGAGAGCTGATGCTTGCTTCCGGTGGCAGATGGACTATGATGAGCAGAGAAGGACTCGGGTCAGCCCGGAGGATGCAGAAGATACTCCATGCTCCAAAAGGACTCTGGGAAGAAGAACTGGGCTTTGTGGAGTGATGCAGAGTTAGCAAAGAGCAGGAGCTGAAGATCTGTGTGGTTGAGAGTGAGAAAGAGAGGAAACCCAGAAGGAGCAGAGCCTTGACACACAGCAAGAGGGGAGGAGCATGGGGTCTGATAGAGTGCGTGCCAGCCTTTGGGTGACCCTTTCTACTCACAACTAGAGGGGTGCTCCTGGGTCAGCTGAAGCTCCTCCCACCAAAGATGAGGCTTCAAGGTCATCGGGGGATGGTGAAAGCTCAGAGGCAAGAGCAGAGGCCTGCAGCTTCTAGAGAGTGGTGGGAGGACCATTTGGTACCATTTTCATTCTAGCTGTGGCAAGCTGAGGAGGATGGCTGTGTGCGCACGCGGGCCATACCTGTGTTGAAAGTCAAAGGAGATGGCTAAAGGCAAAAGTCCTCTCCAGGAATAATATGACCACGATGGTAGACGTGCCAGGGATTTATGAAGACAGGGAGCCCAGTGCCCCTGAGAAGTGTTGCCAATCCCCAATCCATCTGCCCCACCCCCAACCCAGCTTTCAAGTCTTTCAGGGAGTTCCACAGGCTCCAGTTTTCTTCTGTTTGAGGCAAAAGCCTATCTTGAGTTTTCCTGCAAGCTTCTGTGCTCTTCCACAGCCCCTGGGTCACCCAGATCCCAGTGCTCACCCCTCTTTTGCACACCTCCCACTCTACTTGAGGAGGGGCACTCTGTAAGCATTTCCACTTTTCCTGCTACCTGACGAGGAAGCCTCAGCAGTCAGGAATCTCTCCCTTCCTCCTGATTACCAGATGGAGCAGTGTTCCCACATGCACAGCCTCTTTAGCGTGTGCAACGAACACAGTCAATGGATGTTACTCAGAACTCTGCAGGGAATCAGTAGGACACACATCTAGCTGCCCCCTTTTATGCTCAGGGAATGGGTCCCCAGGTCCTCTGTGAATGCCTGAAACCACAGATATACTATGTTTGTTCCTAAACACAGACTTATGATAAAGTTTAACTCATAAGTTAGACATAGTAAGAGACTAACAATAAGTACAGTAAAGTGCAACAAACGTTTAAAATGCTGTGTTTAAAGCTGTGTGAGTGTGGCTAGTTCTGCTCAGGATACCTGATGGCACTGTGTGCCCACTAATGGGTCTGTAAGATGTGCACCATAGATGTGCTGGACGAAGGCCTAAGCCCGGAAAAATGCCATAAATTCACTAGTCTGTTAGCTAAAAGCAAATAATAAAAATAATAGTTTAGGATTCTTGCACACACATTACACACCTAAACAGGAGAAGAGATTATAAAAATGTAGTTATCTCCAAAATAAAGTGTAGACTAAAGGCAATTATACTTATCTTTTTCAACTGGGCAACGTCATTTTTAAATTCATACAACAATTTCATATGCAAGAACCAAAAATCTTTTAAAGGAAAAGTCTGCGTAATTAAAACAATGTATTCCACACAAGTTAAAAAAAAAAAAGAAACACACACACACACACACACACACACACACACACGACCAGAGACCAGGCAGAGTTCAGGTCAGGTCAGGTTCATTCTGAAGCTGGAGACAAGTGGATGTTCATGGCCTGTGCTGTTGCCAGAAGCCATGAGGAACTCCGGGGTCTGTGCTTCACTGACTGTGAAGGGCAAGGAAGCTATTCCTGAAGTGCTATTGATAACTGCAGACACACAGTTGAAAAAAAGGGAACCAAAAAGGCTTCTCTGACAACCCCTACCTCCCCAAAGTAATAGCATAGAGAGGAAACCATCAAGAAGAATTAAAAAAAAAACAACAAAACAAACCCAACAACAAACAAACAAAAAGCCTGAGATGGGGGACAGAGGCAGAGAAGGAGTCAGCTTCCCTAGAAAGGCTGACCACTAGGAGTTTGACAGTGCTTTAATGAGTTTATGGACAACACAAAATTAATCCCGTTTCTCCCTCTTCCTCCTCCTCCTCCTCCCCCTCTTCCTCCCCCTCCTCCTCTTCCGTGTGTATGTGTGTGTGTGTGTGTGTGTGTGTGTATGTGTGTGTGTGTGTGTGTGTGTGTGTGTGTGTGTGTGTGTGTGATGGGTAGGGAGGGCAGATATGGGAGGGCTGGGAGGTGAGTACCGTTGGGGTACATGACATAAGATTCCCAAAAAGCAATAAAAATATTACATTAAATAAATTAAGCAAGTGAGTTTGAGCACTGGCCTTTAGCTTTCTGCTTCAGGACTGGGATGTAAAATTGCTTTAAGCTCCTGCTGCTGTGACTTCTCCACCACAAGAGACCATACCCTCAAGCTGTGAGCAAGGCAAGCCCTTCCTCCCTTAAGTTGCTTTTGTCAGGGTATTTTACCATAACAAATGGAAAAGTGACAACAACAGTGTACTGGCTGGTTTTCTGTGTCAACTTGACACAAGCTGGAGTTATCACAGAAAAAGGAGCCTTAGTTGTGGAAAAGCCTTCATGAGACCCAGCTATAATGCATTTTCTCAAGTAGTGATCAAGGGGAAGGACCCAGCCCATGGTGAGTGGTGCCATCCCTGGGCTGGTGGTCTTGGGTTCTATAAGAGAGCAAGCTGAGCAAGCCAGGGGAAACAAACCAGTAAGTGACATCCCTCCACGGCTTCTGCATCAGCTCCTGCTTCCTGCCCTGTGTGAGTTCCAGTCCTGACTTCCTTTGGTGATGAACAGCAGTGTGAATGTGTAAGCTGAATAAACCCTTTCCTCCCCAACCTGCTTCTTGGTCATGATGTTTGTGCAGGAATAGAAACCCTGACTAAGACAAACATTCTTTCTCTGATAATAATGTTACGTAGTAGGTTTCTAGTCTAGAATAAATAAAGCTAGACCACTCCCTCATCCCTGCCCCCACTCCCACCACACACTCATACACAGTCAGATGCAAATATTTCATTTTGTATATTAATATACCTCATATTTCATCATGTAGATATACAAACATAACACAGTAAAAGCTGAAGAAGTCTCTGAGCTGAAGGAAGAAATTCTCAAGACAGGAAACATGGGGACTAAAGAAAAAGATAAACATGTTTACTTGCATGAAAATTTGAGAAAACCTCCACATCCAAAGGAAAAAAACAAATAAATGACAGTTTGCTGGAAAGGGGGGGGGGAGTCTAAAGCCATGGCTCAGGGGTTAAAAGCACTTGTTGCTTTTCCTGATTCAAGTTTGGATCTCAGAACTCATGTCAAGCAGCTGACAACCACCCAGTTATCCATCTCCAGGACCCCTAACACCCTCCTCCACCTCTATGTACAGGACACATGCTCAAAAATGTAAGACAAGTAAATAAAGCTTACAAATAATTTTTAAAAGAATGAAAACTTAGAATGCACAAAAGATTACTTTGTTTATTAAAAAACTCTTAAAATTGATAGAAAACCACAAATAACTTGTTGAAATAAATGGACAGCCAAGAAACAGAAAATGCCTACCTCTTTGTCTATGTCTCTGTCTGTCTCTGTTTCTCTCTCTCTCTCTCTCTCTCTCTCTCTCTCTCTCTCTCTGTGTGTGTGTCTATGTGTGTCTCTCTATCTCTTTCTCTTAGTCTGTCTCTGACTTTCTGTCTCTCTGTCTCTGACTTTTTGTCTCTCTGTCTGTCTCTGACTTTCTGTCTCTCTGTCTCCTCTGTTTTTTGTTTTATTGTTTTCTGTTTTTGTTTTTGTTTTTGTTTTGTTTTGTTTTCATGAGGCAGGGCTTCATTTAAAAGCCCAGGCTGGCCTGAACTTGCTGTGTAACCCAGGCTGGCCTGGACTTGCTGTGTAGCCCAGGCTGGCCTCAAACTCATGATACTAGCAGGTACCACTACTCTTGGTAGAAGATGTTAGTTTTTAGCTCACCAAGTTGGAACATCCAAAGAACAGTAACTCACATCATGGTCATGTGGGAAGGAACATTTTTAGAGGAGCTAAAGTCACAGAAATTCAAAGACAGTGCTTCTAAGCCTTAAGAATGAGCCCTCTCCAATGCGTAAAGTACTTGCTGTCCAAGCACAAGGGTCAGAGCTTGAATGGCCAGAACCCACACCTGGATGTGGTCATGCCCATCTGAGAGATACAGGAGTGGATAGCCTAGTGTATACAGCAGGGAACAAGAGATCTTGCCTTAAACAAGGTGGTTGGTGAGCACTGACACCCAGCCTTGTTCTCTGCCCTCCACTCATGTGCCACAACAACCACACACATAGGTGAATACATGCACATATCTCACGCCCGGAGATTAAAAAACAAGGGAGAGAATGAACTGCATGTTCTATCTGTCAGTAACTTCACCTTACTGGAAGCAATAAGGGCATCAAGAAATTCAGAGACACAGAGAAGGTCATGATTTTTGACACTGCTTAGGCCAGTGGTTCTCAACCTGTGGGTCATGACCCCTTGGAGAGTCAAATATTGGCTATTATGCATATCAGATATTTGCATTATAAACCACAATGGTAGTAAAATTGCAGTTATGAATTAGCAATGAAAATAATTTTATGTTTGGGGAGTGGTCACCATAACATGAAGAACTGTATTAAATTGTTGGAGGATTGGGAAGGTTGAGAACCATTGGTTCCAACAACCGTAGTTAGATTAAGAGAATGATTGAAAAAATATATTGAGGTTTACCATGGATGCTATGCAGTCTCCCGGAAGTATGGGCTAGGTCTTCCTATGTATTGATTCAGAGAGATGTCTGTGACCTGATATTAGGTGGATGAGAACAGTTGCTTATGATTTAATAAATATATATTTATTTTTATCTTATGTTTGTCTGCATTTATGTACATGTACCACATGTGTGCAGTGCCCGAGGAGACCAGAAGAGAAGATTGGATTACCTGGAACTGGAGTTACAGGCTGTGAGCCATCCTGAGTGCTAGAAACTGAACCTAGGTCCTTGGCAAGAGCAGGGACTGCCGAGCAATCTTGTCAGTGCCTTTAATATTAACTTTTAATCTTTTTATTTCTACACCTTTATTTCTCCGTGTAAAGAGTAAGAAAAGGAATAAAATAAAAATGGCACAATTGACACGCACACAAAAACATGGCTGGGGTTAGGAAAGGGGGCTGGTAAATAGATGGGGGAGGGGTCCCCATTACAGCAGCAGGAGCTAGTGACTTAGGATGCTCCCACCTCTCCCAGAATGGGCAGGAACAACCAGCCCTTCCTTGTAGGCTGCTGTCCTGCCCAACTTGTACTGCCCCAGCTCCTTGGGAGGTAGATAGAGAAATCTTCCCAGGCTACAGAGAGGAGGAACTGAACTGTGCTAGAGGAGGGTCAGTTCATGCACAGGCGCTGGCAGTCATCGGTCCCACCACCTCCCTAAGGGAGGTAGCTTTGTGGGGGTTGGGAGGCGGACACCAGAGGCCTGAAATGTTTCTTTTTCCAGCATCAGGCAAAAGACAGAATAGTCAGGGCCTCCTGGGAGAAGTACGTGACATCCATATCCTGGTCCTGTGTCAGCTTCTTCAGGATGGAATTGACTTCACTCAGCAGGGTGCTGTTGTCAAGAATAGGTCCTATCTTTTGTAGTGACTTGGTCACATTGACCAAGTAGACATTGGTGACTGGGTCCCCAGTCATACAAAGAGCTGGGCAAAATATGTTTAGTGGTGATACCCTGCCCACAGACTTCAGACAGCACATCAATGCAGTGGAGTGTAGTCATGTGGTGTGGATAGTTAGGGTCTCAAAGCATGGCCTTGGGGACAATGGTGGCATGGGCCCACTCCTTCCCGAACTTCTCTACTAGCTCCTTGAGGTTGCTGGTGGTAGCCTCTCTGATAGCTTAGACATGATCTACTAGTCAGGCTATACACAAAGAGTTGAGTTTCTCATCAAAACAAAGAAAAATTCCACAGTCACACTTGCCACTTGGCATCCTCAGCTAGTTCCACAATGACAGGAAACAGGCGCTGAGTGAGCTGCCAGATGCCAACCTTCTTGTTCAAGCTGTCCAGGTTGGAGATGATGTTCACAAGCACCTCAGGACACGGTCCTTCAGCTGAGCCAAGAAAAGGCGCAAGAGGTGTTTGATGGTGGTGTCTTTACCCAGAATGGGAGAGAGGACCAAAGCCCAGTGCTGACTTGACATGTGGGTGGCATCTGATATGAGCTCCTTGATGCAGGGTAAGATCTGGGTCATGGCCACATTCTCCTGGCAGTCAGCTGAGAGATTTTCACAGAACACTTTGACTTTACAGGAGACTACAGCCCTTACCTCGGCTTCACAGTCCTTCACCAGGTTCTGGAAGGCAGGCACCAGGTCTGTCTTGGTGATCTTGGGTCCCACTGCTTTCTGGAGTCCTGTGAACTTACCAGCTACCATGCAGTGAACACCTGTTCCTCAGTAGCCTGTCTCAAGGTGGGTATCACTAAGGCCTTCAGGTTCTCCTGGGGCAGAAGCTGAGCGATGTTCACACATGCTTCCGCTGCCAGTGGTCACACCGAGTCCTGCTCGTCAGAGGTCAGGTTAGAGAACATGGGGATGATCTCACTCTTGACTGTCCAGTGCCAGCACCTTAGCAAACTCCCCCAGCTTGGAGGCAGTGGCCCACCACATCATGGAGGTGTCGTCTGAGCACAGGTTCCGGAAGGACTGTCAAAGTTCTGCCTTAATAGGCAGGGGTACTCAGGGGTAGCAAACTGAGAAGAGACCACAGGCCAAGGTGTGGGAGGTGAACCAGTCTCTACCCACCAGCCACTTCATCAGAGGCACCAAGTGAGCCTCTAAAACGGAAGGTGGGTGCTCATGTGAGATGCCCCACACGGACTTTACTACTGTCTCTTCCACTGTGGCCAGTGACTCAAGAGGTGGCAGCAGACAGTGTCACATACTCAGGACCTCCCACCAAAGTGGTGGAGGCTCCCAGCTATTCAGCCAAGGCCAAGAGGACCTTGGTGTCACAGATGGCATCTGTAAGGAAGGGCAGGAGCTAACTTCTGGTTCATTCAATGACAAAGGCAAAGGCCATGGTGGAGAGCATCTTGATACAGTTGAGACAGAGCTGAGTGTCCTCATCACACAGTTCATCTATGAGCACCATGGTGGGGTAGAGCGAATCGTTGCCGTTGACAGCTGCTGTCTTGGCTCCTTGGCATTTCTTTTTAAAAAGAAGAGAAAAAGGTCAGCAGTCTGTTTTACTTATGTTTGTTTGTAAATACACACACTGTACTAGAAGCATGAAATTCAGAAAGAAGCTGACAGTAAGATGGATAGGGAGGTTGGTTACTGACTGTGTATTCACCTTAAATCTCTGAGGGAATGTGGAGCCAGCAATGACTGTGTGTTTGTGTCTCCAAGCCTAGCCCACAGGTTAGCTTACATTGGTGTGAGGAACACAGTATTGTATAACACCATACAAAAGTGAGCAGAGACAGGGCCCATGAAATCACAAGTAGAAAGTGTTTGTTACTGTTCCACCTGGTCACCCAACCAGGTGTCCTGTGTGTCTAAAAGCCACACAGAAAGACAAAATGGAGTATGTTTGGGGTGGGGCGAAGAGAGTGAGGTATTGGCAGCCCACGTGCGAAGGGGATTGAAGGAAACATGGGTAAGATTGGATACAAGTTGGGTTTTCAGCTGTTTGAAGAATTGGCTTGTAGAGGAAAGGACACTATATTGTGCACTGTCTTAGGAATAAGACACAGGAGGCCGTTGTATGGAGGAAAATGCAGGGGCTTCAGCCAGAGTGAGCAAAGACCTGCTAGAGGTCTTCTGAGTCCCCATGCTCTCTGTGTGTTTATATATGCATATACATAGCATATTAATGTATTAATAAATTACATATATAATAAGACAAGATATATTATGTATATGTGGTGTTTGAATATGCTTGGACCAGGGAGTGGCACTATCAGGAAGTGTGACCTTGTTGGAAGAAATGTGTCACTGGTTGTGAACTTTGAGACCCTCCTCCTAGCTGTCTGGAAGACAGTCTTCTCCTGGCTACCTTGGATCAAGATGTAGAGCTCTCAGCTCCTTCTCCAGCACCAGGTCTTCCTGGATGCTGCCATGCTCCTCCCTTGATGGTAATGGACTGAACCTTTGAACCTGTAAGCCAGCCCCAATTAAATGGTGTCCTTTGTAAGAGTTGCCTTGGTCATGGTGTCTCTTCCCAGCAATAAGACCCTAAGTAAGACAGAATATATTAACTATTTATCTATTCAGATGCTGTGACAGGTTAAACCATTCTCTCTGATAGGGAGAACTCAGCTATTGGTAATTTTAGTATAATTTAATTGAATTTTTTAGACAGGATCTTACATATCTCAAGCTGGCTTCAAACTCGTTATATAGCCAAAGATGATCTTGACATCTGGATTCTCTTGCCTTTGCCCCCTGAGAGCTGGGTTTCAGGCATGCGCCATCACAACTGGAGTATGTGGTTCTGGGAATTGTACCAAGATCCTCATGCAGCCTTAGGTAAGCCTACCAACTAAGCTTTGTCCCTGGGCCTCATTGGTAATATTTAGAATTACCAAGTAGTTCTTTTGGTTAGCCATTGACTGGTTCTACAGAAATCACAGCTGTGAAGTAATAATTGGGGTCAGGGTGATTGTAGAAGAAATCTTGATTTGAAGCCGATTCTTTTGGCCAATTGTCTTGGGGCTCATTAGCTTACATTCATAGATAAAGGCTGTGATAAAGGCTGTGACTGGGAAGTTTCGAAATGAAATTCAGAAAGCGTGGCCCGTCTGCAGCATGAGGAAAGCTAAAGATGGCTTAAGGAACATCATCTTTCTCCAGGCACGTGCTAAGCAGTCTAGGACTGAGTAGCCACTGTCCTTTCTCCTGGGAAATCCCAGATGGGAAGGATCAACCCACAAAGCATTTCTGGCCCTCACGGATGCCCAAGAAAAGGTGCTAAGGAAACTTTCTCAACCCTTGGCAGATTCAACCACTTATGATTTTATTAGCCATGGCTTCGTCATGTGGTTGACTTGATGTACCCTTAAAGAAGTGCTGCCTAGAGACTGGTTCTTAGTGTGGGTCACGGGACTCTGCTCATGCCCACTTCTACTTTCTTTTCTTGGTAACTGAAGCTGCCTGGTCGCATGCTGAGCTCACTGAGCCGGCTAATGGCAGGGCTGTAGGATGTGCAGGAAGGGCACCAGGTAGACAGTCAGATGCAAAGACATTTGGGCAGCCAGAGATGCTGAGCAAAGCTTAAAGAGAAAAAATAGATCACCACAAAGCTCTTTGCTCACTCCAGCCCTCTTCCCCACGACCACAGAGGGAAGAAGCCAAGCCTGAGTCCTCCGTCACAGCTGCACATGTCCCGTGACTCAGCACCTCGCTCGAGGCTAATGTGGAGTCTTTAGGGTAAGGAAGTGGGTGGTCCTAGTCTGCTCTGCATGGTCAGGTCACTCACTCGGCATTGATAAACTCAGAGCTGGGTTTGGGGATTTCAAGAGCGGCAAGGTCAGAAGGTCAAAGCCTGGAAGAGTCCGCAGATGAAGATAAGCAAGGAGCTTCCGGTTCCAGGTCTCCAGGGGAAGCCGACTGAGGCTTCAACCATAAGATGGACTTCGGGAGATATAACTAGTATTTCTTTGTGTGGTTCTGAGGACAGAATTGAGCTCAGGGTCAGCCCTTACAGGAGCAGGGAGCTCCATCAAAAATGGCTTTCCTAAAGAATGAATTGCTTGCAAGGGAGGTAGCCAGTTCTCAGGTTGGGAGCATCCAAAAATAAAAGCAGGAAAACCCCTGGCGGGGACCCTGAGAGACAAGTAGGAAGAGGATCTTGGGTGAAGGGCAGAGTGGTGGCCTTCTGCAGTTTCCCTAGAATACTGAAATCCTAGGGCTTGAGAGATGAGGTAGTTGGTAAGACAGAAGCATGAGGATCTGAATTGGATCCCTGGTACCTGTGTACAACATGGCCCATACTCATAAACCCAGAGCTGGGAGGGTAGAGTTGGGATCCTACAGATTGTTGGGCAGCTGGTGAGTTCCATACCAGTAAGCGAGCCTGCCTAAGGTACAAACAGTTGGATGGTGTAACATCTGAGGTCATCCTGTGGTCTCACACATGCACGTGTATGCATTTGCGCGCGCGCGCGCGCGCACGCACGCACACACACACACAC
Organism: Rattus norvegicus; assembly: GCF_021556685.1. Lineage (NCBI taxonomy): Eukaryota > Metazoa > Chordata > Mammalia > Rodentia > Muridae > Rattus > Rattus norvegicus. Next base: position 43,803,195 of record NC_141548.1, read on the forward strand.
AAATCAAGAAGTGCATTCAAGATTTGTGTCAGTTTGCTTAAAGCTGAATTCCCAAGCTTACAAGGTTTGGGAACAGGAGAAAAGTGACCACTTGTAATTGTGTCGGGGACATCCTTATCTCCCTCTCCCCAGATCTCCCTCTGCTAAGGCATATCTCCCTGCCTGATTACCAAAGGACGACTTTTATAGACACTGCTATTGTACCCTGTCCCTACTACACACAACGGGAGGGAGCTGCTGATCAAAAAAAGTTACAAGGACATCAGTGTCCATGGAAAATGTAGCTGTTACTGATAATTCTTTCTTTTTATTTTTCTTTATAAAGAAAACAAAGAGAAGTTTCGGGGGGAGGGGCATTCCTCCAAGTTTCTGTTGACTCTGCTTTTCTGGTTAGTTATCTTCCCAAACTTGGCACTGAACCAGATTAGGCTAAAGAAAGTCTTAGAGAGGGCTCATTTCAGATTCATCTGCCCCAGACTGAAGAAACTAAGGCCAGAGGGCAGAGTGGTTTGTCTAAAGGCACTGGATGCCTCGGGGCACAGCTGGGACTGAAGCCAGCCTTAGCCCACTTCTGACCAAGCCTAGACATTTCCAGTAGGCTGCCTTTTGGGAAAGGACCAAATCACCATAGCCTCTGGGCCTTGGACAAATGGAAATCTGGCCTCATGGCTGTTCCTTTAAAGATGTGAGAGGGAAGCTCGGCCCTCGACCACACGTTTCTCCTTCAAGCCAGTTTTCTTTTATTTACATCGTTTTCAAGGTCTGCCGCCCAAACTGCGGCGCTGCCTACATGGGTTCCTCGCTATTGCCTGACTCTTGATACACAAATGTTCCAGGGTCCAGAGTGGGAAGCTTGGCTTCTCCCCCAAGAAGTAGCATGGTGGGGGCTTCTAGGTTGTTTCTCCTTTCCAGAGATGCCTGTAACAGATGTTTCTGCTCTTAGCCAAAAGCAGCTAGGAATCCTCTTAGCACCTCTGGACACAGCTACTTAATCAGCAGGGCTCCATGGAGAACTTCCACTATAGCTTCTTGTTCAGGAACCAATGTGAAGGCCAAGTGTGAGACAAGTAGTTTTTGTCTAAAAATTTGTATTATTATATATTAATTATACACAATGAGTATATATATATATGTGTGTGTGTGTGTATATATATTCAGCCTCCCCCCCCCCATTTCCCTTTCTCCTCCCATAATCTCTTCTCTCTGTTCCTCTCATGAATTTCTTTAGGGTTGCTCACAGGAGCATGGAGAGGAGGGTTATTCACAGGAACATGGACACCTTACCAGGGACTATACTACTGAAGACAGTTGGGTAGTGTACTTGAAAATAGGTGTGAGGTTCCTAGGTCCAGTGCCAGTGAAGCCCACCCTGCCTGACTGGGTTCCAAGTGGGTAAGAACCATGTTTAGGTTTTATGCATCTCAGAGACAGGGGAGGCCTTCTACGTTATCTCATTCTTTTTTTTTTTTTTTTTTTTTTTGGTTCTTTTTTTTCGGAGCTGGGGACCGAACCCAGGGCCTTGTGCTTCCTAGGTAAGCGCTCTACCACTGAACTAAATCCCCAGCCCCGGTTATCTCATTCTTAACCCGTTTCTGATTCCTTCATCTGTCTGCCAAGGGACCGGCAGCCCAGTGCAGCATTTAGGGAGCCAGGTACTTCATGTATGCTCTTCCCTAGCAAGATGCCTGTACCATCTTCAGTTTCTTTTACTCTTCCATTAAAATAGGAACAAAGAAAAGGAGTGCAGTAATGGGTTAATGTGAAAGATGAACGTGGGCGTCGGGCGGTGAAATCCTGAACCTGTTTGGGGCTAGGAGCGGTCCAGAGTAGAGTGTGGATTCCTCTTCCCTTAAGGCTCTTCTGTTGGGGCCTGGCTGAGCCCTTAGGTACCTAGCAGAGAATAGAACAGCCATCAATCTAGCTAGGGGCCCTCAGGCAACCAGCGCGGTCATTTGTGATGCCCCTGCGCCCCCTGGTGCCCCCCGCTGGGTGCTGCGCCTCTCGTCCCCTCCCGACCCCCCCACCAGGCTTCCAGAAAGCTCCTAGTGCATTCCCCGGCATTCTCTGGGCGTGAGTCACGCAGGTTTGCAGCCAGCCCCAAAGGGGGTGTACTTGAGCAGAGCGCTATAAATAGGGCGCTTCCCCGGTGCTCACCACCCGCGTCACCAGGAGGAGCGCACTGGAGCCAAGCCGCAGACGGGTGAGACAGCTGCACCTTTTCTACCCCAACACCGAAGGCACACCGGCAGGGATGGGAGGGCAAGGGTAGGAGCCAGGTAGAGAGCTGCCGTGGGTAAGTGGGAGGTGGCTAGAGCCCCATCACCAGGCAGTCGAGCTTGGGGTAGGGGGTGCACGCTGGCTCAGATTCAGGAGCCACCCCCCCGCCCCGTGTTCTTTAACCCGCATCACAATTCCAAGGCTGTTCAATAGGCCACATGCAAAGATCTTCCTTTTGCAAAAATGGGGAAACTGAGACGTGAAGCCTGCAGTGAGATGCGGATGGCGCAGGGCGCTAGTGGCTGAACGCCGCGAGTAGGTGCGGATCTCTGTAGTGGCTGTTGTCTTACCGGCATGAGTCATTGCATTTGGACCTTCCCTCCAGCTCCTGGGACAGCGCATAATAAATAAGATGTTGTGTATTTAAAAGGACGTGCTGCAGCCATCGAGACCTGCTTTACTGAACAGAATGCATGCATTCAGTTCTTTAGAGAAATGCTTCCCCAGGCCTGAGATGTCTGATCCTACCGGATCATTTTATAGATGGTAATCTGAGGACTGGAGACGATAAGAGGTTCAGCCTCCAAACGTTCTATGAATGAGAAACTGAAGCCCTTTGGCTTTCCAGAATTTCTAGACCCAGTTTTAAAAAACGGTGCTGGTGCTGTTTTTAAAGGACAAAGTTAGGAATTCAAGAGTTCATACAAGTTCTCTAACAGGAAGGTCTTGGGACAATACCATTTAGTGCCTGACCTTGTGAGAATAAGAAAACAAACCACAAATGGTAGTTGGTGGAATATTAGGCAGCAGCAAATGTGTGACTTTAAAAATATTTGAAAACAGGACCTATGATGGCATTGTTTATAAAAATGCATTGAAAGAAAAGGAGAAAATATGCCACAATGGAAGAGACTGTGTTTTCTTACTAGATAAGGTGGTCCTTGGCCCTGGTGGGGCTGTTGTACCAGGGTAGTTGGCAGCCAGGCAGTAGGCCAGCCTCCAAATGATGACAGGAAGTGAGTCAGTGTAGAGGAAAGGCAGCAGGCTGAGCTGTGTTGTCCTCGGACCAACAGCACCACAGCACCTAGAAGCTTGGGAGACAAACAGATTCTGACCAGAGACAGTATTACTGGCAGACCTCAGGGGAGTCTATTCTTAGATTTACAGAATAGAGGATCGCTTCTTTGAGATATCAGGCCCATTTTACAGATAAAGAAACAGAAGCTGTGAGACTTTTGTTGTCAAGGAAATAACCTGGGAGGCGAATGACTTTTGTTGTCAAAGAAAGAATATTAAAATGAGGTTTTGGAGGGCTGCATTCTTTCCTGGGGTGACCACTGGCTTGCAGTGTGTCTTGAGAAGCCCAACAGGTGTCTTAGAAGTGCTGAGGCTGTCTCTCTAGACCCCAGGCTCCTTACAGCTCATCTTGCTACTGCTTCCCCTCCCATTCAGTGACCTTCCTTGCTGCCTGCTTCCTCTTCTGGGCATTGTACTGTCCTCACATCAGAAGTTATTTCCAAGGCAGTTAAATGGTTTTTCCAAAAATGGTCACACTTAAGGCCTCTCCCACCTACAGATATCTCTGTGGCTTTGTCTCTGATGTGGCAAGGGGTCTGTCCCTGCCTGGGGCATTTCAGGCCTCAGTGAGCACCTGGGAGGTCTATGAGATCAGGGCCATCCTGGTGGATCATGAACCAGGGTGGCCCAGCCACCCACCCATCTCTGGGAAAGTGCTTGTCTCTTCTCCCACACCACTCCTCTGCTCTGTGTGCATAATTATGCCTCAGGAAAGGCCTTGCCTATTAATGATCTGCCCAGTGTCCTGATGGGCCTGCCTAGCTGGGAGCAGGTTTTAAGAGCAAGGCATTTCAGGAAGACAGATCGCTCCCCTTTCCCTGTTCTTGTGGCTGTAGGAAGCTGGTGAGCCCAGATAAGCCATTCTGGGCAGGGTTAGAGATGCAAGATGGGTGTGTGTGTGTGTGTGTGTGTGTGTGTGTGTGCTCTTTATGCAACCAATCCAGCTTCTGGGAAAGGATCCATTGTGTAATACTGGGGCTTCGGCCTGTGTCCCCTGGCTCAGGGCAGCCGGCCCAGTGGTGGCTGGGGCACCTTGGCAGAGCATGCTAGTTCAGGCTTAGAGGGAGCAGGCATGTGAAAGGGATTTGCTGGAGCCAATGGGCTTGTCCTCCTGAAGGGGCTTTCCTGGGGGCTCACTGCTAATCTCTGGCTTTGTCCTTCCCTTTTCTAGTGCTGCCTTCTCTACAGTCCTAAACAGTCCCTCCCTTCCCTTTTTGATTTTACCCAACTCCCCTCCCCAGTCCATACTCAGCCTGGCACAAGCTTCACCCAGAGATGGTGCATTGGGTTGAATTTCCTGTGCTGATGGAAGGGCGTGCATATTACCACGGACTCCTGAAAAGCACACTTAGACAGCCTCGGGAGGCTGAGGGCTCCCCTAAGGGGAGCCCAGGACTGTGTTGTGAGTGAGGTTCAGTCCCATGGAAGGGATTGGCGAGGCATGTTTGCACGCTTCAGGAGAGGCATCTTTAGCATTTGGCATGTTAAATATGCTTTGGAGACAAAGAGGTCTGGATGCAGGAAACTTATCTGCCCTGCCTCGGGGATTTATGGGAAGAAAGGACTCTGCTTGGAGCTTGTCCCTTCCAACTCCAGATAGCCTGGGTCCTCTGTGCGGCTGAACCATGGTTCTTCCCAGGGCCCCACTGCTTCCATTGTCTTTTGAAGGCATGAATTTAATCTTGTTTTTGTCCCCACGTTCTTCAGAAGTAAACTGCAGTGATGCCAGATGGGGAAACAGATGAGGGCCATGAGTTCCAATCCCATCCCACCTCCCCTCTCAGGAGCAGAAAACCCCTAAGCTGCCCAGAGGTTACCATGACATTCTGCTGTTCTTTGCAGGACTCCAGACTCCAAAGAGGCCACACCATGAAGATTCTCCTGCTGTGTGTGGCACTGCTGCTGACCTGGGACAATGGCATGGTCCTGGGAGAGCAGGAGTTCTCTGACAATGAGCTCCAAGGTAGACTAAACTGCTGTCCCTCTGGTGGGTCTGGGCAGAGCCACCCCTCAAAGTTCAGTCCCTAAGTGCTGAGGGCTGTTTGCATACTGCACCTGGGACTGTCCATGTCCTCTGCACTCTCAGAGTCTCTAAGCTCTAGCTCTTGCCTTGGTGTTTTTGTGGTCAGATGCCTTCTAGACATTGGCCTCTGTCTCAAGCTTCTCTGTTGGCTGCATGCCATACCTTTGTTTCCTCTAGGTCCCCTTACCTGGCTCTCCTATTCTTCTCTCAAAGCTGTGTCCGGACCCTTTGAAAGTTTGTCAGTCTCCCCTTTGTGTGACAACCAGAGTTCTTACCAATGTGTCTCCAAGCTGATTTCCCCCTGGAAACCTTGCTCTACCAGTTTCCTTCTCTGGAAAAGGGCAGCACAGTTCAACATGAAGTAGTCAACTGAGAGCGTTCTCTCCCTTCCTCCCCATCTTCTAATGCTTTTCTGGAAACCCGCCTTTCCTCCCTCCTTCTCTCCTAATCTCCCGCTCATAGCTGACCAGTTCTGTGAGAATTTCATTAAAAATAATATGATCTGACTCTCTGATATGGATATGCTTGGTGAAATGACTGCTGTGGTCAAGCGCTTAGCTGCCCATCACCTCAACTTATTGTTGGGTTCAGACACGTGAGATGCATTATTCACTTAGTGCACTTTTTTTTTTTTTTTTTTGGAGCTGGGGACCGAACCCAGGGCCTTGTGCTTGCTAGGCAAGCGTTCTACCACTGAGCTAAATCCCCAACCCGACTTAGCGCACTTCAAGGGTAGAACACATTATCAACCACGAGCTCTGCTTGGACCGTGGACCTTCAGGCTTAGTCATGCATTGAGACTCTTGCCCTTGGCTCGGCAGCCCCCCCCGCCCCCATGCCCTTCTGTTTGGAAGTGTTTGGCAGTGGCATCAGGTAGAACACAGCAGAGGTGTGGGAAATGGCACTTGACACAGGATAAGTAAGTGGTACCCCGTGACATAATGTGTCACTGCCTTGTCACCAGGGCTGAGTCTTGGTTACGGTCTCTATGGTGAATGCAGCTCTTCATTTATCTCCCCGTCTCCATGGTGTTTGGTGCCAAGTCACTCATCTTCCGGTCACCATCACCTGACACTGTGCATTGCAGCAAAGAAGTGCCAAGACTGGGTTAACCTGAATGTCACAAAGATCGTGTCCAAAATGGCACTTTTATTATATTTTGATGCTTAGGTTAACTATCTTTTTTTTTCTGTTTTCCTTGAAATATCCTCTGTGGCTGTTGGCTCCCCAGGGTGGCATGGTGGGGTCAGTCATACATAGTATGGCTGCCCTCTTTGCACCACTCCTGTGCTTCTGAGCTGTGACGCAGGGTCTACCATGGACCCTTTGATGAGACCAAGGGACAGGACTGAGGCCACAGGACTGCCACAGGCTGGGGGTAGTAGTGACAGCATCTCAGCTTGACAGCCTCCAGCACTCCCATCAGAGCATGGCTTTCTCACCGTCCCGCCGGCTTCCAGGCTATTTCTCCAGCCATTTCTTCCCTTCTCAACTCACTGTACCTTCCTGTCTCTCACAGAACTGTCCACTCAAGGAAGTAGGTATGTTAATAAGGAGATTCAGAACGCCGTCCAGGGGGTGAAGCACATAAAGACCCTCATAGAAAAAACCAACGCAGAGCGCAAGTCCCTGCTCAACAGTTTAGAGGAAGCCAAGAAGAAGAAAGAGGTAGGGCCCAGCCTTGACTGAGCCCTGGCTCTCCCTGCTGGAACACGGTGGGCAGGTGCCTTGCTGGGTTGCCATGGTGTCCTGGTGCAGTCTTTGCAGGGCTTTGCTAATACTGGGCCAGACTAAGGAGCCAGGAAAAGCACATTCGCTTGTGGAGCCTCAGGGCTGAGGTCTTGGATCTGGTTTCCTTGCAAGTCTGGCCCAGGGCCTGAAGCCAAGATTCATTTCAATAGGTTTTTCTAACCCTTGCTGTGTGCAGGGCATGGTGCAGGACTCGGGAGAGGGGTCATGGCAGCACCTGGCCACTTCCCACCACTCTTTTCTTCTGTATTCAAAGTGGCTCTTAACATGAATGTGCTTATTTTTAACATGAATGGCAATATTTTAAAGTTAACGTAAAATCCTCATGATCTATCCTTAGACATCCATTCATCCCCACTCAGCTTCGGGTGTGGGGTTGGGGACCGTTTTCAAAGCCCTTAGCAGAGGCTGAGGTTATGGGTAGAACCAGGCCCTCTATAGATTGTCCCTACCTGTGATAATGCTTACTTTATAAATTACAGACAGTAGGGTAGGAGCAGCAACGATGACGTAGAATAGTTACAATGTTACACCAAACAAAAGGTTATGCAGATGCAATTTCTCCCACTCTCAGAATATCTCAGTTCCTCAGCCTCAGCAACACTATTTTTAGACTGTGGTTGACCATGGGTAGCTGAGAACTGATAACAGGGGACTGCCCTGTTACCATTTGTTTAACTTGCCTTTTCTACATGTGGACGTCTATGTTGACCCTGGTACACACACACACACACACACACACACACACACACACACACACACACACGAACACACATACTAGAACTTATACACAGATCCATCCACTCATTTATTTTCCATATCTTTATGTAGACGTACACATTTGCTGTAAACTAATATCTCTTCAGGTGGAGAATTTAAATTTTTTATTTTGGTGATCCCTGGAGCCAATAATTGGGTCAGGGGGCATGGTAATGAGGTTGTGGTCGATTTGACTTCAGGTTGGATAGCTTTGATTTGCACATCAGGGGCCACGGTTCTAATAGAAAGAGAAGACTGGCCTCTTTGGGGAGATGAGAAGAGACAGTGAGGTGGCATAAGGGAGAGATGGGTCCTGAAGAAGAGACAGTCAGAGCAGCAAATCAGAGCGGACAGGGAAAACTTAGAGAACAGCTGGGCCTTGAAGGATGAGAGGCCCCTGTGAGCGGTGTGGGGACGCCATGACGGATGGGCTAGAGCAAAGCTGTGGGCTGAGTAGCACCTTGTACACAGATGGGAGAGATCGGCTGGGTCTCTGTGTGGGTCACCTCACCTTGTCATCTCCATGAAGGGTGCTCTAGATGACACCAGGGATTCTGAAATGAAGCTGAAGGCTTTCCCGGAAGTGTGTAACGAGACCATGATGGCCCTCTGGGAAGAGTGTAAGCCCTGCCTGAAGCACACCTGCATGAAGTTCTACGCACGCGTCTGCAGGAGCGGCTCGGGGCTGGTTGGTCGCCAGGTGAGAAGGAGACATGTCCATGGCCTGGGTTCTGGATGGGGAGTGTGGAGAATCCACGAAATAGGCCTCACTCCATATACTGGGTACAGTTGATTAGCGTTGCTTGACTGCATGCCTTTCTAGTGTCGTGGTCGATTGGTGATGTCTGACACGAGTACACATGTAGCCAATCATCATGGGTATGCATGACAGTCTTACAAGACCTTTAACCAGCTGGGTAAAATGGCCTCATGGTATGGTAGAACCCCATGCTCATATAGGAAAGGGGGGCTAAGAATATTTAGTATATTTGCATCAATTCTATCCCTACCTGTGAGCTTCACTGGTTGGGACTCAGTGAAACTCACTGTTTCCTGAAGGCTGAGCAGCCAAGTGGGAGCCGCTGTCCTTCATGACCAAAGATGAGCCCTCTGAGTTTCACCGTGAGAGGTGGCTGCAGGGCCTGACAGGGTATTCAGGAGGCAGAACAGCGGGAACTTGGGTGAGCTGCTGTGTGGTCACAGGGTGAGGCAGGCTGGGGTGCACAAGGCCTTACTGTACTTCTCTGGGTCCCAGCTAGAGGAGTTTCTGAACCAGAGCTCACCCTTCTACTTCTGGATGAACGGGGACCGCATCGACTCCCTGCTGGAGAGTGACCGGCAGCAGAGCCAAGTCCTAGATGCTATGCAGGACAGCTTCACTCGGGCGTCTGGCATCATAGATACGCTTTTCCAGGACCGGTTCTTCACCCATGAGCCCCAGGACATCCACCATTTCTCCCCCATGGGCTTCCCACACAAGCGGCCTCATTTCTTGTACCCCAAGTCCCGCTTGGTCCGCAGCCTCATGCCTCTCTCCCACTACGGGCCTCTGAGCTTCCACAACATGTTCCAGCCTTTCTTTGATATGATACACCAGGCTCAACAGGCCATGGACGTCCAGCTCCATAGCCCAGCTTTACAGTTCCCGGATGTGGATTTCTTAAAAGGTCAGAAAGCATTCGTTGTCTTTCCAAGACGGAATGGGAGTCTCCAAGATGTTTAGGCTCTGCTAGGGCTTGACATGTGTTTTATGTTCCCAGCAGCCCCTGAGGCTGGTATTTTCCCCCATTTGCAGGGTAAAGGAGCTAGGATGGGGGTAAAGCAATGCAGAAGGCAAACTGGGACCCAGTTCAATCTCACACTTGTAGAGCTTGGAGCCTGTGTTCTTTACAGCCAGCTCAGGGTGTGATCCAGCTGTACCTCCTCTAGGACCCTGGCTTTTCTTTCTTGGGAACTTTTGAGGATGTGGTGTTGGAGGCCTGCCTTTCCAGGCAACAGGTCTGCGTCATCTTAAAGAAGATGGTCATGACTGCGGCCTAAGCATGTAACACCTGTAAGGATGAAATGTGATGTGGACACGAGAAACCCGTGTCTGAGGAGTGATTTTCTTCATCAGTGTGTGTCCTAATGCCGTGTCCTTCACGGTATGGTTTGCACGAGAAACATAGGAAGGCCTGGCACCCAATTCACGTCTCTTGTAGCTCTGTTATCTAAGGATGGTGTATGTTGTCAGGACACACTTGTGCTTTCTGGGGCTTGATGGCCAGTTAGGGAGTACCGCCAGCCAAGGAGAATGAAGAACAGCCACGATGCCAGAAGGCACACAGCTGAGGGAATGTGTGAGATCTCTCAGAGGGAGATGGTGAGAAGGCAGGCAGTACCTGCTAAGAGCCATGGGAATATGGCTAGGGAGCCCCAGGGAAATCGCATGTCTGCAAGCGAACGACTAAGCTTCGTCTTGCCTGACCACAGCGCTGAGCAGAGGTGTGGGGACTCGGGGGTGGGTGTCTTTCCAATGTGACACGTGCCTCATTCTGCGCCCCTTTCTCCTCATGTGTCCAGAAGGTGAAGATGACCGCACAGTGTGCAAGGAGATCCGCCATAACTCCACAGGATGCCTGAAGATGAAGGGCCAGTGTGAGAAGTGCCAAGAGATCTTGTCTGTGGGTGAGTCGGGAACCAGTCTATAATCTGGGCATCTGACTAAGGGTCACCAGTGACTAACTGGTACTGTCCTTCAGAGACTAGTTCTCTGCCTGTGATCTGTAGTCCCTGGGAGACTCCTCCCTGGTGCATAGCTTACTATGCTCATACCTACAGCTTCGTTATTTGGGAGCTGGGGTAGAACCCGTGCCTCATGCATGCTGGGTGAGTGCTCTACCGTTGAGCCACGCCAATTTTACTTAGAATCAAATCCAGGGGCAGATTTTTCTCAAGTAGATGAGGTCTGTCTAAAGCACCCACCACCACCCTGGTGGCTCATGGCAAACCTGCAACCCGCGGTGGATATCTCCATAGAATTTAACCGTAGCCACCAGCAATCTGCAGCTCATTCCCCTGGTTGCTTTGTTCCACAGTGCCAAGTACAGTAGACCCTGCTTTTTAACTTTAGATTATGAAATCTTTGACAGCATGCATTTTGTTTAATCAGTGTTCCACATGCCTGGCACTGTTGCGAACATGTCACAGGTGTTTGTTCTCAGAATGATCTTGTGAGCCTGGTTCAGCTTTCTTTACATTTTGCAGAATGGCTACATGACTTATCTAAGATTACATGACATGAGACATCTCACTTAGGCTGTGCTCAGGAACAGCCTGCTGGGGTTTCTCCCTGGGAACCCTGAGCTATGTCCTTGCGATGGTGGTCCTTGATATCCTGGCCACATTCCTTTTGGTTGATTAGTCCCTCAGAAAGGAACTGTTTTCCTTCATCGGCTTCCCAGGCAGTCTGGGTATGGCGGCGGCACATCCCTATAGTACCAACATCTGGGAGGCTGAGGAAGGAGGGTGGTGAATCTGAGGCCAGTCTTGGCTGCATAGCAAGGTTCTGTCTCAGTGAAAACAAAGTACAGCAAACCCAGAACCGTTCCCCACAGATTTGTCAGGTCTGGCGGTCAATCAAATGTTTCTGCTTTCAGTCCGGTCTTCACAGTGGCTCACGGTATACAGCGCTTCCTGCTCAGATCACAAGGAGTTAATCGTCCTCTTTGTTGTTTTGTCATATGTGTAGTTGGCAGGGACAGACGTTCAGAGTCTGGTTAAATATTCCCAGCCTCACTCCTGCAATGTTAGGAGCCCAGGAAAGATACATTACTGCTTTCAAAGGTTATAGTGTGAAATTATAAACAAATATGTACCCACACCAGCAGGCCGACCCCCAGGAAACCGTCAGGGATCTCTTCCATCAGGCTTAGTGACCCTCTCAACAGTCACCGTTTCTGTCACCTGCTAGCTCCTGTGTACGGTGCTTACAATGACAGGGAGGCTCCACAGGGACCTCTCATCTGGGACAACTTGACTCAGCCCTGCGGGTGGACCCGAACATGGCTGAGCATTTAACGTTTTTGGCTTCTACCTGCCATGTGCCAAGTGACAATCAGAAATATCTTCAGAACGTGTGGAATGTCCCCTGGTGGGTAGTGTGGTCCCAGGTTGAGAACCACAGTTCTACACCATCGGTCCCCTCCAGGACTCTTCCTTGTTTGGGCTAAGAGTAAGGGTACTCAGGCTATTCCTCAAAGATTTCTTCTCATCTGTGCTGCTTGTCTTTAATCCTCTTTCTTGCCCCATGCAACATTTTATCTTATTTAGTATGAATGATTGCAGCTGTCACGTGGGGCACAGAGGCTCCCTTGTCTTGCTTAGTTTTGATACACAGACTCTCCTAGATGTTTTAAAAATAGTAGAGGAGGGGGTTTTCAGAAAAAATGGTTTTCAGAAAACATGGGCATTTTGTAGGACCCAGATGCCTGATACCTGCAATGTACTCATGGACCAGAGGGAAGACACCAGTTTTCCTGTTTTCTGTAGGAGCCTTCCTGGCCAGCTGTGGGTGGACAAGGGCAGGCAAGGACCGACCCTCAGGCACCGGATGCCTGTGTTTTGTAGCCTAGGAACCTGGCTGTCTCTTCTGCAGCTTGGGTTCTGGGAAAATGGTATTGTGGAATTTCTCAAATATGTTCCAAAATAAGCTTGGAGAATGTTCTAGAACCATGGTCTCAGGGGAGGAAGAGCTCAGGTTGAGGAGCTGAAGATGCGGGTTCAGTCCTGGTTCCAGAGATTGCTTCCCCTCTAGATCTGGGCAAGTTCCTTACTTCCAAAACCCTGTTTCATGACTGGTAAATCAGGAGTGTTGATGCTTGTGTCAAGCCCAGCATACTTTGAGGCACACAGTAGGTCCACCTAAGGGAATAATGCTCCTCTTCTCTGTGGAGTGTCCAGTGCAACAGTAGCTTCCTTCTACTTGGAAATGAGCTAAGTGGGGAGCTAAGGGAATGAGAATAACTCCAGGTCTGAGAACATGGAGTAGTTGGTGTCAGTACTCTCCAGAACATGGTCAGTGGCATTGTGACAGGTCATCGAGATTGGTCATGCCTACCACCCAGAGAGGATTCAACCACACTGCTCCAACACAGCCTAGCATGGGCACTATTGCCTCCCAAAGCGTGAAGGGAGCAGCCCCTTGATTTCCATGTCAGGGGGACTGTTCTGTGGGAACTGTAAGAACTGGTTTGTAGACTTCCATTGAAGAGCTCCTCTGCTTCAGATCCCAGAGGCTGGAGCCATCCCCCTTAACATCTCTCTCATGCTTCTGCCTTCTGCTTCTTTCTTCCCTGGCCAGACTGTTCGACCAACAATCCTGCCCAGGCTAACCTGCGCCAGGAGCTAAACGACTCGCTCCAGGTGGCTGAGAGGCTGACCCAGCAGTACAACGAGCTGCTTCATTCCCTCCAGTCCAAGATGCTCAACACCTCATCCCTGCTGGAACAGCTGAACGACCAGTTCAGCTGGGTGTCCCAGCTGGCTAACCTCACACAGGGCGATGACCAGTACCTTCGGGTCTCCACAGTGAGTAGTATCCCAGTTATTTGATGAGGCTAAGGCCCACGTGTGATCCAGAGGTGATGGATGCCTCTTAGAGGTGCCGTGGGACAAAGGTTTACACCATCAGGAACTGGGAAAACCATACTCGCGTTGTAGCATTGAAATGCCTTCACCCCTCGAGGTCAGATATCCAAGTCTTATTTCCAAGATGAGGAAAGAGAGAGGTTCTGTGGCTTGCTAAGTAGACGGAACTTTGGGCAGCTTCCCTGAGTCAGCCTGTCAGCTGCTGCTTTCTGCCCAGGGCCATGCTGAGTGCCGCATGAATTAGTGTTAGCCAGTGAGATCGGCTTCCTTTAGTGCTCACAGCCCCCCTCGTCCTCTTTCCACCATAGACTGGCTAGCATTTGTACAAAGCAAATGTTGGGGTCAGGTGTTGTGGTGAGTGTCTGTAAGCCGGCACCAAAGAAACTGAGGCAGGAAAGTGGAGATCTTGAGCCCGGGCTGGACTATACAGTGAAGGCCTCTCTCAAACAAGGCAAAACAAGAAGAAAACATTTGACAATCATTTCAAGTTTCTGGGGTGCCTACTTGGCTAGTCAGTTTTCAAATAACATCTGTCCCTTCAAATCGAGATAGTTTTGCTCAGAATTCTCTGAACATCTTGAGTAGCAACAGGTAACCTGGAGCTCCATACTCGGTTGCAGGGGCAAAGAGAAGGGCACGCTCTGTAGACATTGTGCAGAGACACTTCTCCTGCCTTCTTCTAGGTGACAACCCATTCTTCTGACTCAGAAGTCCCCTCTCGTGTCACTGAGGTGGTGGTGAAGCTGTTTGACTCTGACCCCATCACAGTGGTGTTACCAGAAGAAGTCTCCAAGGATAACCCTAAGTTTATGGACACAGTGGCAGAGAAAGCGCTACAGGAATACCGCAGGAAAAGCCGGTAAGCGGGCAGCCTTTCTGTGACCCTGAGGGCTGATAAACAAGTCTTTCTAAACAAGACCCTGGAGGACTGGAAAGTCCGAAGGAGCCCAGAGAAGGAGCAAAATATGCATTCTGGATGCAGGGCCTATCCCTGAGGCCAGACCCCACGGGTGAGCTAGGAAAACCCCCTGGGGATTTTATTTTCTTTGCTCTGGGAAATATTTTTCCTCAGTGGCAAGGATGTGGGTGTTGGTGGCTGCTTCTTGGGGGATATTGATTCTCTTCTCTACTCTCCTTTTTTTTTCCAGCATGGAATGAGACAGAAGCATCAGTTTTCTATATGTAGGAGTCTCAAGGAGGGAATCTCCCAGCTTTCCGAGGTTGCTGCAGACCCCTAGAGAACTCCACATGTCTCCAGCGCCTAGGCCTCCACCCCAGCAGCCTCTCCTTCCTCTGGGTTCTGTACTCTAATGCCTGCACTTGATGCTCTCGGGAAGAACTGCTTCCCCCACGCAACTAATCCAATAAAGCCACCTTGCGATATGTGTGCCTTGGGCCCGCTTTCATATTTTCATACTTGATTCTCCTGCAGGCCGCACATCTTCATTTGATATGGAGAGAAAACAAGGAAGTAGCTGGGTCAGTTGCTAAAGCACTTGCCACATAGACATGAGTTTGGTAAAGTCAGGCATGGTGGCACCCTCTTGTAACTTAATCTCGGCACCTCAGCGCTCTCAGAGCAGAGGGTCCCTGGAGCTGGTGGGTGGTCGGTGAGCGTCAGGCCCCAGTGAGAGATCTTGTCTCAGAACACAGGTATGAGGAGACCAAAGAATGACACAAGGCCACACATGTAGAAGAAATCTCGAAGTTAACAGCTGAGACTGTGTAAGAGTCTCCATATACTGGAGAGTAAAGAGTACTCATGACAACTGGGGGGACCTCTGGCTTTGGGGGAGAGGTTTGTTCCAATAAGCTGCTGAGGCAAGTTCCTGAAGCCAGAAACTTTTCCCTCCCACCACAACACTGTCCACGAGTTCTGACAAAGTGGGGCAGTCTCCCAGAGAATGCACTGAAATTAAGGCAGGAAGAGCTGCTAGTGGGACACATGGGTTAATGTGTAACTGACAATTTCCTGTGGAAACTGCTCAGCAGAAGCCAAATGAAGAGGCAGTTTTCTTGTTGTTTGTAAGAACATGGGAACCTGGGACACCTTCCGGACCATGGCGTCTCCCATCACTGTCCCTCCATACAATCTTTACTTCTCTGTTGGTTGTTTATTTCTCTGCTCACATGGTTTTAAGTTCATTCATCCATTGATCAGTCAGAGCTGTTGGCTTAGCTGCAGTACCAGGTGCTGCCAGCAGGTGACGGTGACAGGCCGTAGTCTACATCTCTTTTGAGCACATCTAATGTGTTATCTGCAGGAGTTGAGAGGAGCCATGGTGAGTGACACTGCAGAAATGACAGAGGCCATTTATTGGCTAGTCATGAAGCTAGTAAATAACAGATCCAGAAAACCCAAGGAATTCACCGTGGCCTTATAGAGGCCAAGGCTTCTAGCTCAGTGTCCTCTCCAGACCTAGTCTTGCCAGGTATTTTCTGGAAGAGCTTGGTCAATCCGGTATTCACGAGGAAAATGAAGAGACAGTGTAGAACCAGTGAGCACCGAGCCTGTCAGTGAGAGGCTCAAGGTTCAGAATGAACGGTTTGCCTCTGCAGAGGTTCCGTTTCACCTCTGATCCTCATATTCCTGTTATGCTCCTCACTGACTTTACTCCATGATGGCCAAGCAGCGTCAGTGTTTGCACAGATGTTGCCCAGGCTCAGTGACTGATGGTCCAGCAGCGGCTCTGACCATCTCTGACCCGCGTTGAAGTGGATAAGGATTCATCTAGGCTCGGAATGGAGTTACTATAGGTTGGGGACCACGATCTGACTGCCCTCACTTGAACAGTACTCAAGGGAACAAAGACTATGTCGTGAGTTGGCACTGGGCGCCCTCTGTGACTCCATTTTGTCTCTAGCTTTTCTGAGTGTCCAAGGGCACATCACAGGTGGGGGTGACTGAAGGGCCATTTTTTCCCAGCTCACACTCACTAGGTGCCATGACAACTTTGCCAATGATGTCATATGTGTAAGGCCACAGCGACCAACAGGTCCTAAAGATAGAAAGACTTAGTTCTTTGACACTTGAAGGCCTTCACCATAACACGCTACTGCCTTTCTCTGGCTACGTAAAGATATCTTATGTCTATAATGTCAAGGACATGAAACCAACAACACACATAGGTGGCTCCTTTTTGAAAATTTCTGGAAATGTCTGGACTTTTCTTAGTCTCTAAAAGGCCTTGTCTCATAGAGAAGACATCATCAGCTTTTAGTGACCTCTGCGTCCCATTGCCTGGTGATGTCATGTCTCTTTGTGGATTCCCTTTCCAAGCCCCCCTTGGCCTGTGTGATTAGTCTCTTTGGAATTTTATTTCTAGCTTCCAATCTCCCATTCTTTTTTTTTTTTTTTTTTTTTGGTTCTTTTTTTCGGAGCTGGGGACCGAACCCAGGGCCTTGCGCTTCCTAGGTAAGCGCTCTACCACTGAGCTAAATCCCCAGCCCCCCAATCTCCCATTCTTATGATAGAATTTGTCTTGGGCAAAACCACAGGCAGGGACCTTGCAAGGACCAGGGGACCTCACTTGCAAATCTGAAGCCAGCCATGGTCTGTTGAGTTCAGTGTCTGCTCCCTTCTCTGAGATATTCAAGGTCAGTTTATTGTCTGGACCATGGTAGGCATACATTAGGGTTAGATTTTCTCCTGTGTATAGCTTGTCCCCCTCTAGGGGACAGCTTGAGGCCTAGTTCAGAGATCTGTAAGAGGCTACCATGGAATGACTAGAGAGATCCCATCCCCTGACTACTGTGTTCCTTCCCTCTGTTGGTGAGTTTCAGTGACTTTCACCAGTCACCTCTACCAGTCTGCCTTCCTGGAAGGTCACATACAATGTCTTAGTTAAGGCTCCCAGGTGACAGTTAATCCATTCTCTGGTTTTGGTTATCTCCTATTGCTGTGACAAAAAGACCCTAATGAAAGCAACTGAAGGGAGAAAAGATCTTATTCTGGTTGGTAGTTCCAGACACATCCCCGAGAGCTTCGTCCCCTAATAGTTCCACAACCTCCCCCAAACATCTCCACCACCTGGAGACCAAATGGTCAGGCCCGTGAGCCTGTGGGGACATGCACATTTGGGCCACCAAATAGGTGGCCTGGTCAGTTTGTCTAAGTTTGTCCTATCTTGAGCCAGTACTCCAGGGCATAAGGACCAAATGTCTTCAGCCTCTCAGTGCTCCTGTGTTCAGGTTTGGTAGAAACCTCAGAGTGAGGAACAGGTGACTGCATCCCGTGGGAGGCTCAGAGCTCACCTGGTCCCTCTTTTCCTCATCTGCAGACCTGCCTGAGGAGTATGGGGACCAGTGGGCATCTGGAGAGAAGTGTAGTTGGTTACTTCTTAACCAAATTCAGCTTGGAGAGCTGATGCTGTACTGTGATTCTGGTAACTCTCCCTTCCCTTCTCCATCCATGGTGGAGCACCCACTGGGCCTCATCGGTCAATTTAATTTTAAATTCTTGCATGCTCTAAGGATTACTGCCCACTTTATTAGAGTCCAGGCTTGGCAGACAGGCACACACCTCAATACCCACAAGTTCCCACAGCTAGAGAGGAGGCTAGTGTTTGCCACCAGGAGGTAGAAGAGCTGGTTCCTCAGGTTTCAGGTTCAGCTGATTGGGAAGCTGCCGCCAAGATGGAGACTAGCCAATGGGAACTTGGTACAGGAGTAAGAGGAGAAAAATGGAAGGAAGGAGAGAAGATGGATTTAGATGAACAATGCCCTCCAGAGCACAATGTAGGGGCTCAGCACATATCACTCGGGGTCAAAAGGGTGGCACCATGAGAGTCGTCAGGACACCAGTCCAAAGAAAGAATAAATCACATTCATCAGAAGCCAAAACCCCTAAGGACACACAGGTATTCTGGCAATCAGAATGTGTATTTCCAGAACACTGGGTTGGCCAAGAAATCTAGGAATTGAAGAATTAAGGAACTTGGAAGTTTTAGATCTGTCATTGGACCAAGTCCCTTACTGCCTATATGTCTTCCATAGTGTGCTCTGTTGGTGGCATTTAAGAATTGAAATGTAGATCTAAAATAAACACTGGAAGAGGAGCTCTGTCTCCAGCAGTAGGAGATGCCCTTCCCAGGCTGCTGCTCAGGTCCAGCCTTCTGCTGCAAAACTACCATTTTCTTTCAGGATGAGTCAGTATGAAGTGAAGTGGAGTCCAGTAAGTATAGAAGGAAAGTCCAGGGCTTGTTAAGAAGCGAGGGGGGACTAGGAGGGGGATTGCAACATTTGGGATGTAAATAAATAAAATAATTAATTAAAAAAGAAAAATCCATGCTTGTTTAAGCATGGGAGAGACACACAGTCAAGGAAAGGACAAAAGGATATTTGAGGAAGGGAGGACTTTTCAAGAGTGGAGTCACTTTGGATAATCCCTTTATGAGCAAACTTAATGGAATGGAGGTTATTCGTGAGTTAAAACGGGGTGGGCGGTCCCATGTGTGGATTTTCCCAGAATAGGGGTCACCTCTTTTTGTCCTTTTACGGGATTTTCCAGATATGTTATGGCATCAGATGGATAATGGGAAAGGCAGTCTTACAAGCCCAGTGGTGGAAGGTACCATTATAACGAAGCTAAGGACAGTCAGGAGGTATGCTGGTCCTAGCTGGGTTTGGGTGGCCAAGTTCTTCACTGATTGAATGATACACAACATCCTGATATCAGACAGCTCTGTGGTTTCCCTTTTCTTTAAGCAGCAAGTAGTCAACCTTTCTCCCCATGCTATGCAGCCTGTCTCATCTCCCCCCTCACTCTGGTTGAAGAGTTTAAAGACATTTGCTTTGGTAGCTCGCTTTGAGATATTGACACATTTCTTTACTTCCCTGGGCCTCAATTTCTTCTTGTGTGGAAGGTCAGGGGTGGGGTAAGTTAGACCTGGAGACTTTCAATGCTTTGGGGTTTAGTTTGCTATTATCCCCCCTCAACACACCAAAGATTTATTGTGTATGTATGCATGCCTATGGGTTTGTGCACATAAGTGCAGACACTCAGAGTCTAGAAGAGATAGCTAGAGTTTCAGTGGCTGTAAACCTTCTGATCCTGTGCTGGGAATCAAACACATGTCCTCTACAAGAGTAACACATACTCTTACGTCTGAGCCCTCTCTCCAGCCACACATTTACTCTTGTTAGCTGCACCAATCTGTTTCAGAGTGCCCTAGAGAAAAACAACCAATGGCTACATCTACAGCAAGGGATTCAGTGTTGGACTTAGGTACTTGTGATTTCACAAGCCCCAGTCTGCAAGGCAGCCCGAAGGCTGCAAACTCTGGCTGGAGTCAGTGTGGACTCTTGTGGCCCCAAAGCTTCTCCCAGTGGGCATGTCTAAACTTTTGGCTTGTCAACATGGCACTGCTATCTACAAAAGTTCACACACAAGAAATAGGCAGTTGAGTTATAAAACTAATTTCAAAACTCTTCATATTTTAAGCGTCTACACTTAACTGTTCGTTATTCTTGGTGCTAATAGTACTGTGTCATTGTGGTGGCTTTATTTGCCCTTCCTTAATGCAATGATATTGATCATTGATGCACTGATCATTCCCTAAGATGCAATGATATTGAACGTGTCTTTATGTGTTCACTGGCCTTGTTCATTTCTCTCTGCTGTAGAGAAATATCTATCCAAGTCCTTTGCCCCTATGCTGATCTGGCAATTCTGTTGGTAAGTACATTTTGCACTTTAACTCTCTATGAGATAAAGAATTAAAATATGAATTTCTCAAGGGCAGAAAAACATCTTCAGTGCCTTTTAATTCTTACAAAGTAGCTGGAACATCTTGGTTCTCCAAGGAACACTCCAGAAAGGCCACAAATCAAACTGAAATCATATTTGTGAAGAGGAAGAGGAGAACAATACCCAGGGAAAGCCAAGGACATGGTGGGATCCCCCTCCAAGAGTAGTCTCCAAGGAGAAGGGAGAGAAACACAGGGATCAGCAACTGGTTAAGAGGTTGAAGCGAGTTCCACTCTAAACACCTCTGGAAGAGACACTGCGAGGGTCAGGCCATGGCAGACAGAAGGCCAGGTTGGACCCGTTTGAATGATGGCTTGCCCAGGACCAGCAGACATCTCTGGGCATCCGAAGGACCTTCAAGGGTAAGAGAGAGCAGAGCATGCTTCATGCCACCTCTGAGCCAAACTCTCGCCAAGGGATCCCTCCCTTCTGAAGAGGGATGGAGAACTGCAGGCCCCAGGAATCTCTCTATACCTGGTGGAGCCATAGAATCTAGGAAGAACCACATCCTTAGTCTGGATAGATATGATGTATCAGGGATCCCCCTTCTCCTGAGAGGATTGCAGTTTATGTGTGACCCATGGAAATGCTAACAGGAATTTGAGTGAGAGGCCACTTCTTGCCTGGATGTAAGGGAAATGATGCCGAAGGCAGAGAGGACCCGCCCAGAGCCCAGCCTTTCTTTGTGGTCAGGAGGAGAGGTCAGTTCCCATTGTGCTTGTGAGGCACTTCTCTGCTCCCCAGACCCCCGGGGGCAGCAGAAGTGTGAGGGGTCAGGGTGGTTTGTTTCCACTCCTGCTTTAGTAGAAGACTTTCTCCAGGTACGAATTCAAGAACATTCCAGTGGGGTCCAGCTTCTCACGGATGTCACAGAACTTGTGAAAGGTGGGGTACATTTCCTCAAAGTCCTTCTGGGTGCAATTGTGGGCCTGTGGAAGCAATCAGAAGCACCGGGTTTTGTCCTCACAGGGCTAAGTTAAGCGAGGCTGCAGGCCTTGAGCCTACACTGGCACTGCTCCGTACCACTTCACACAATCAGACTCTCAGACAAAGGTCTGGAAAGCAAAGCTAAAAGGCCTTGGAATGCACCCTGTGATACCAATGAGGGTCCAGCTCAGGTCCCACCACTACACAGGCCTTCACTTTCTATTTGTTAAGTGGGCACGCTGATGTCTACCTTATCCTGCTGCCAAGCTCCATAGGAAAATCGAATAAAAGGAAAGAAGTTTCTAGGAAGATTCCCAAGGGGTCTGGACTTCAGGAGCCAGAGTGCATGAGAGGCATATTCTGGTGCCCTTTCACTAGCAGGTTAAGAGGCTAGGATTCCTCAGATAACAGGAGGAGTGCGCCCTCTTGTGGACACAAGGCACATAGTAGTTGGCTTTGGTTGTAGGGGAAATGTCTGAATGTTTACCTTTGCCCAGTGGGGTCTTCCTCCAAACTTCTTCATGATGGTCTCATAGGCCAGCCAGTAGTCTAGCCGAGGCACGTCCTTTCCATAGGGCCTAGCGTAGAGAGGAAGAAGGTGGTTATCTGGCTCTGTCCCATGATGTGCTACCACTGTCTCAGGTGCCTTCTCTGACCTGCCCCTAATCTGGCAGGTGACTGGACATCAGGCTGGCTCCCTGCAGAACAGCACAGCCAGGACAGGTGCCTGCTCACTGCGCATCCCCACGGGTTCCCCAAGACTTTGTCCCCTCTTGTATTCATCAGTTGGTACCTGGACATGACTGTGAGTTTAATCTTGGCCAAAGACTGACCCTAGGGTAATGGAACTGAAAAGTTCTCTTGCCCAGGCCATTGCTTTACACAGGTTAGCCACAATAGTATACAATAGTATACAATAGTATACAACAGATGCAATGTATTGCACAGCCATGCAGCCTAGGAAGAGCAGGGGTGTGCAGAAGGGTGTGCCACCAAGATCTGTACAGGATGATGCTCATTGTGATAAAATTGCTAATGGTGTGTTTGGTAGAATAATTCCCCTCTGCAAGCAATTCATGACTGTCACACAATATACACACACACACTGTTCATTCATACAGTATTCATATAATATACACATAACACACAAATTCTTAAATAATAATTATATACAATACTTAATATATAAATACAACACACACAATAGTTGCCCATCTAGTATTCACACATGATATGCATATATAATGCACATGAAATTTGCATTACACCCACACATACTAATCACATACAGTCCTTACATGTATCACACACATATAGTACTTTGGCTGTGGAATCTGCAGATGACTTCATTCATGTCTAGAAAGCAAGGCTGTGTAACCTAATGGAGGTTTCCAGTCGGTCTCTTGCCTAGCTACTCAGCCTCAAAGCAACTGATCGCCAAAGATGACGTCAATGCTAACATTTCAAACATGTTCAGATGCATCTGGTGGCAACTCTTACTTCTTCATTTGCATTGGAGGAGCGAGAAGCTGAGACATGCAGACAGCTGACACACGAGCCTCACCATAGCTACCCCTCTGTGAACGAGGTGACTAGGCTTTCAGAAAAATGTTTGTGGCTCTTTGAGCACCCCCCTAAAAACTGAATTCAGTTGTCCCTGGCTTTGCAAGGATTTGGGGCCTTACACATGGGGGAGGAATGCCCTAGAAGGATCAAGGTGACCACTTTTTTTTTTAAAGCCAGAGAAAGCCTGTGCCTCATGGAGCATGAATGGAGACTGGAGATGGGTTGGGTGGTAGATGAGGGATGCATCTTAGCAAGAAACCAGAAAAGACTGACTCCTTCAGGTGACCCATGAAGGCTGAAAAGAGAGAAAAGAAGGCCAGCCACAGGCTTGGGTTCAGTCCCTGGGATTGACAAGCTAATCGACACAGGCAGGGACCCAACATCAGGTGTCCACCCCCTCTTCCACTGAACTTAAACTAGCCTTGGAACCCATGCCAGCATAGCATGGCTTCCAGGCCAGCGGACATGTCACTGGGCTGGGCACCTGAGCAAGAATACATTGCTCATTTCATTATATAATCCTCACAAATAGCAAATATTCCTCATTGGCATTAATTCACTATTGACACTAGAATATAGTGATGGAGCATAGCCTATAAGTGGTATATGTCCCAAGATTCTACAGGAGGAAGCATTCTAAGAATTCAAAGGAGTGAGATGCCGTCCCTGGCTAAGGTCTGTGTAATCTCCCAATAGAGAAGGTGGCCTCAGAAAATGGCACTGGAAGGTTGGGAATCCCTTTGCTCCCTACACCGCAACCCTGTGGTGAGCTTTTACCTGTACATAATGATGTTCATGTAGCAGCTGTCCCTCTGGAAGCAGGGGCTCAGCAGAATGTCATCGCCTCGGGTGAAGCGCACCTCTACGGGGTAGTGGGCTACCACTTTGGGGTGGGCCTCCAGCATGGCCTTTAGCTCCAGTAGGGCCTCCTTGGTCTTCTCCCTGCCCTCAGCCCAGGAGAGACTTCAGAGTATGAAGGGACTACCCCAATCCTCCACCATGGGTTTATATAGGGCTCCTAGCCTCAAGAGAACTGAGCCTGGGATGCTCATGGCATCAGGGACTCCCAGCTCTAGAGGAACACATTTTTTCATGGTAGGTCTGGGGGAGTGCCCTATTTACCTGGGGGTGGCCCTATCTGGGGAATGTCCTACCTGGGGGGTGCTCCTACCTAGGGATGGCCCAGTCTTGTACATGCTGCTTGAAGCGACACTCGTAGGTGAAGATCTTGTGACTGAGGTTGCTGCTCTCCTTCTTGCAGTTGAACAGCATCCAGAAGAAGAAGCGGTTGATCCAGCCCACGAGGCATGGCAGGTAGGTGCTGCCGGTGACAAGGAAGAGGGTTTAGGGGACCCAGCATTTACTGTGCCGGCTGTGTGCAGGCGTGGAGTGAGTTCTTTTCGAACCAGGCCCTCACTCCTCACTCCTTGTCTCCTATCCAGGCTGGGCCAGTGTGGTGTTGGTCTAGGTAGGGACAGCCCCCTCCCACCCCCCCACCCCTGTCCCACATCTCACTTTTTTTTTTTTACCAAAAGCCCTTAAGACTCTACGCAGTGTCTTGTCACTTCACACTACACAGAAACACATGTCCATGTCTCAAGACCTTACTGGCTAGCTAGGGCAAGGGTCAGTGGAATTTTAATTTGAGCAGGTGCCTGCCAGGTTTAGCTCCATAAAGAAACATGCCATTCACTCTCCTTCTGGGATGGTTTGTATATTCTTGGCCCGGGGAGTGGCACTATTAGAACGTGTGGCCTTTTTGGAGTAGGTGTGGGTGTGGGCTTTAAGACCCTTATCCTTGATGCCTGAAAGCCAGTATTCTGCTAGCAGCCTTCACTGAAGATGTAGAACTTTTAGCTCCTCCTGTACCACGCCTGCCTGGATGCCACCATGTTCCCACTTTGATGATAATGGACTGAACCTCTGAACCTGTAAGCCAGCCCCAATTAAATGTTATCTTTAAAAAGAGTTGCCTTGATCACAGTGTCTGTTCATAGCAGTAAAACCCTAACTAAGATATCTTCTACATCCTTGATTCAATGCTTCCAAGAGTAAACAGCTAAATGGTCCAGTGTCCTGGGAGAGGGTCTTGGTTTAGACTCTTGTCCCTAGAAACAATGCTGGGAGCTCCCTGGGGAACTATGAAAAGAGAGCTCAGTGCTTCTTGGGCCAAGACACAGCTGCCTCCTCGCTTTTGCTCTAAAATGTTCACCATGCCATTGTTTTAAAAATCTACACACACACACACGCGTACATCCATGAACGTACTTGCATACACACAATACACATAGAAACATGCATAGACATACATACACATAGATACACATGCAAATGCATAGGCATTTACATAAGCATGCAGAGACATTCATATACATGCATGTGCACACACACAAGTAGTCACAGGATTCTTTTTCTTTATGAAAACCATAGTTGTTCTTGTAGGCATACTGCAGAGTCAAAAACACAGGATTGCTCAGGGTAGTGCAGGATGGCCCCAACACTGGTGGTGCCTGCCTGGAAGGGACAAAGTCACATGCTATATATCCAACGGACATTCCTGTGTGCCCTCTGTGGCTGGGCCTCCAGGGCACACATCACAGCTGGGTCTGTCTGAGGCCCCAGAGCTGAGGGTATCCCACTGTGACATCTCACTGATGGCTCAAGGACCTGGAAAGGCTGGGGATCTACTCCAGGAGGTGATGGATGCAAAACTGTGCCTTTTGGGAACCTTGGTTGCAAGGAGTAAACAGCATCAGCAGGGGCAGCTCCAGAGTCCTGGCTGGAGCCAGGCTCTGGGGCTTAAATACCGAAGTGTATTGGGACTCTGGACCCTGGACCAAGTTGGTCACCAGAATGAAGAAAACTTCAGAATCCCCCTTAGCTGACTTGGTTCTTAACATCTCCCACTGACGGCTCACAGAAATAAGGCTCCATCTTAATGGTGGCTTTCTTGGCCTGGTTAAGGCATAGAGGAGGGGACAGTTGTGGGAGACTGGACACACAAGAGCCAGTTGATGGTTCACTTAAAGGTACACTGCCTGAAATATAAATTACACCTTAAAGAAGGTCTCATTTACCATTGGTCAGAAGTAACAGAGTGGTTTTTATCATTTATAGTGGTAAACTTGACTGCTTGGTGAGGGGTAGAGGGAGGAGGGTAGGGGGTGGGGGGTGGGGGATGAAGGGTGGGGGGTGGAGGGCTGGGGGGTGGAAGGCTTGGGACAGAGTTAGCTGCAGTGGTGCTGAGAGGAAGGAGCCAGCATGGAACAGGAAAGAAGAGAATTAATGCAGCTGAGGGTGGCCCAGTGGTCAGGCTGGACCAGAACCAACCAGCGTTCCATCATGTCCCACCTGGGCCTGTAGCCCCCAGGCAGAGCTTCCCCGAGACAGGAGACTTGGAGCGTCAAGAGTGCAGAATGAGAGACGTGTGAAAAGCAAAGGGTGATAGCCTGCCTTACACACTATCCTCCTTCCGATGGTTGAGTGAAGGGCTTGAACCATCTCGGTATGCCCTGACACAGAAGCCATCACTGCCTTCTCTCCTCAGACAAGGAAACCGAGGCATGGAGAGGTTACAAACTTGCCAGAGAGCAAGCTCTATAGCTGATCTGGAAAGCAATGAGAAAGACTTCTGGGAGGGGAAATCCTTGTTCTCCATCTCCTTCCACTGGGAGGTCGGCCCAGAACAAAGTACCTGGCCGGCCACTCAAGGGTGTCCCCGTCAATGACAATGTCTCTCCACTTCCAACAGCATGCCATGGGTGCATCTACAGTCTCAGGACTGCTGGGACACTCACTCTGACAGTGGCTACCTGGCCAGCCGCAGGTACTCAGAGCCATTTAGTCTATGCCTGCTATTCATTCTTGGTTGACACTTTTTACTCTCAGAGATAGCCAGTGATATGGTTTGGGTGTGGTGTTCCCCTCCAAAGCCCATGTGTTAAGAGCTTCACCCCAGGGACTAGGGAGATGGCTCAGGGATCTTTCTGGGTAGGAATGAAGGTCTAAGTTCAACTCTCTAGAACCCACGTAGAAAGAAAAAAAAAAAAGCCAGGATAGCAGTGTTAGCCTGTAACTCTGTGCTGGTAAGGTAGAGACAAGTATATCCTGGGGCTTGTTGGCCAGAGTCTAGTTAAATCGATAAGCTCAGTGAGACCCTGTCTTAAAAACTTAGAGGAAAATGGATGCCTGGTGTTGACAGCACACATACAGGTATGTGCGCGCACACACACACATATATATACATATGTATACACACATGAACACATTCATACACACACATGTACATACACACATGTATACATATGTACAATGAACACATGCACATGTATACACACATGCACACATTCATACACACATGCACACACATGTACACGTGCACACACACAGACATATATGTACACACACACACACACAGAGGCTTAGTCTTTAGCAGGTGGTACTTGAAGTAGGACTTGGTTGGAGGAATTAGGTCACTGGTGGTGTGCCTCTGAATGTCTACCTATCCTCAGACCTTTCCTGTCTCTCTACTCCCTTCTCACTGTGAGGTGATCAGTTCCTCACCACTGTGCCTCACTGTCATGGGTCTCTGCCTCCATCCCACAGCAGAGGCATCAATGACTGTGGACTGGAACCTCTGAGCTCATGAACCAAAATATCCCTTTCTCCCTTTAAAATGACTTTCTCATGTGTTTTGTCACAGCAATATAAATGAGTCCATCTACATGTCCACCAAACCACCCATCCACCAAACCACCCATCCACTAAACCATCCACCCACCAAACCACCCATCCACTAAACCATCCACCCACCAAACCACCCACCCATTAAAACACCCACCCACCAAACCACCCATCCACTAAATCACACATCCACCAAACCACCCATCCACCAAACCACTCACCCGCCAAACCACCCATCTACTAAACCATCCACCCACCAAACCACCCACCCATTAAAACACCCACCCACCAAACCACCCATCCACTAAATCACACATCCACCAAACCACCCATCCACCAAACCACTCACCCGCCAAACCACCCATCCACTAAATCACACATCCACCAAACCACCCATCCACTAAATCACACATCCACCAAACCACCCATCCACCAAACCATCCACCCACCAAACCACCCATTCGCTAAAACACCCACCCACCAAACCACCCATTCGCTAAAACACCCACCCACCAAACCACCCATCCACCAAACCACCCATCCACCAAACCACTCATCCACCAAACCACTCATCCACTTTTCTTTCCTCTACTCCTGACTCATGGGGACTTACCCACACCCACACCCACACCCACACCCATACACATTCCCCTTGACTCTCCCAGTCCACTGGCTCACAGCCCCTGAGCTGCCTTATTAAAAATACTCCTTCGGGGCTGGGGATTTAGCTCAGTGGTAGAGCGCTTACCTAGGAAGCACAAGGCCCTGGGTTCGGTCCCCAGCTCCGAAAAAAAAGAACCAAAAAAAAAAATAAATAAAAATACTCCTTCAAACCCTTCTAATGATTTTCCTCACTCTTAGAATGACCCCAAGCTCTTCAGGTGATTCTAACATGCAGTCAGGGATAGACCCAGGAGACAGACCCAATTGCAGGTGTAAAGGCAGGACACTTCTGATGGCCTGCATCCTCCACAGCACAGAGAAAGGACAGAGGCACCGTGACATTCCTACCTGGTCCAGAGCAAGAACTCCAGTAGGTAGAACCCGATGGCATAGTCCCAAAACCAGTTAGATGCAGAGGAGGGGGCCTGGGAAGGATAATGCATCATGAGTTAGATACCTGGGGCTCAACTGCATTCTGACTTGTTTATGATAATGTCTGATTAGAAGGAATGTCCCAGGAGTGACACATTAGATGAGGAGGGAGAAAAGTGAGATGACCCACCTATCGGGACAGTTTGAAGCCTTATTTCTGCATGGTGGATATAATTTCCACCATGTGGGTTTGAGGAACTGAACTTAGGTCATCAAGGTTGGCAGTAAATCCCCTTTCCAGGTGAGCTAGGTTTCTGGCCTGCATTTACTTGTCACAAGACAAAGATGTCATCTGTCCCTCCTTCTGAGATCCTGTGGTCTAGATGTCCATCAGCCACCCTTCACAAACCCTACAAAGTCATTCTACACCTGTCTTTCTCAAGCTTCCCAGCGCTGTGACCCCTTAATACAGTTCCTCATGTTGTGGTGACCCCCAACCATAACATTATTTCTGCTGCTGCGTCAAAACTGTAATCGTTTGATCAATCCCATGTCCCTGGCCATCAGTACGACAAATGTCAGCCACTCTGGGATGGGTGGTGTGTTTGGGATGCAGTGAGGATGGAGAGTGTGTGCTAGTGACTGGCAGCCCCCTGCTCCAGCATGCTGGCAAGGTTGAGACCACACTGCAGTTACCTTGTTGGTGTGGTCTTGGTAGATGATGCTGACGTTCTCAGTGTGAGGAAACCAGAGGAAGCGGAAGTACTCAGACCTCTTCAGGTGGCTGTCTAGGTTGTCAAGGACCTGGTACAAGAGGGAAGGGAAGCAGGAGAGTGATGTTGACTGCCAACCTAATTTAACACCTAGGTTAGTGAAGCCTGCCTGGGTGGGTCTGTGGGCATGTCTCCAGAGACCATGACATCATGAGGGCTCTGACCGAATCAGCAAGCCAATCTCTTGATGGACTCATACTGTGAAGGCATTGTTGGAAGTGGTAGTAGGTCAAAGGTAGGGCACAGTTGAAGGAAGCAGATAATTTGCCCTGGCCCCTCCCTGTACTTCCTTTCTTCTGTTTCCTGCTCTGTCTCCCGAGTTCTCCCATGATGGGCAGAATGTCCTGAAACCGTGAACTCAAAGAAACCCTTTAGGGAGAGGCTGTTAGTCTCAGGAAGAAGTCAGGAAAGCCTGGAAGTCAAGGCTTAGTTGTGCCTTGGCTTGTTTCCAATAGGAGAAAATATTTAAGTTGCCTTAATATTACCCAATAGCATGGTTTAGGTCTTAAAATATGCTGGGTGTTAAAATTGCTCATGTACTTTTTGACTTCCCCAAGTAGTTTAGATGAGTGACTTCTTATCCTAGCTTAAAGAATTATAATGGTGTGGAGAAACTGGGGTCAATGTCAGCAGCAAGTGGGATTGTTATTAAGATCAAATGAGATATGACCACAAAGTACTTAAAATGGTACCAGGCGGTGCCCTTCATGACACTGAATGGTTGCCGAATGGAACCATTAGGAAGACAGCCCTCTCCCATCCAGGCTCACAGACTGTCTTGTACGGAATGTGATGGTCTGACTTCTTGGGGGTCATGCAAGAAGAACAGCAAACAGCTTTAGGATTCATGGAACATGGCCCACCAGTCAGTACAACCACAATGCACCTCAGAGAGGCAGGGTGCTGAGGACTTAGAGCTGTTGTGGAGTTTCACTCTGCTTGTTGCCTCCCCCAACCCCCCGCACCCGAGTCATCATGTCCTTCCTAATCGATGAGTTGTATGAAAACTCTAAGGGGGTCTCTGGTCCCTCCTGGGCAGTGTCGTTGGCACTTACAATAACAGTGATTGGTCTTTTTCCAGCATGACTGCTGCAATAGGTTTATGATTGAACCACCACCCCCAGAGAGAACTTAGAGATGGAGATGTTAGTGATGTCCACCACCCCTAGAAAGAATTTGGAGATGTGGATGGTTAGTAAAGTTAGGTTAAGATGTGTTCGCTAGTGACTTTGATGCAGAAAATCTAAGGGAACAACTTGAAATTCAGAAAGTCACACTTTCCATAGTTGAGCCAGGGATCTTTTTGAAGTTAGGGGCACAGGAACAATGGCAGCCTGATCAGCTCTGAAAGGCCTCTCTTGCTAAAGATGGGCTGATAAACAAGGTTGTTGTGGATAACTTCTTTTTTTTTCTTCTCCATCTTTATTAAATTGGGTATTTCTTATTTACATTTCAATTGTTATTACCTTTCCCAGTTTCCAGGCAAACATCCCCCGTGAATAACTTCTTGTACCCATTTTTGCCCTCAGTTTCCTGATATAATTTAATAAAAAAAATTGTTACTGATTAGGTGAGCACCCTGATGATTTACAGTAGATATGACTAATTGGTTTTCACATAAAAGCTTGGATTTGCGATTCTTTTAAGATTTTTAAAAGTTTAGTTTTTAAGATAAATAATAAAATAATCGATCCTTTCTTTGTACCCATAGATTGCAGCCTGCCAGTAGGAGCAACTGGCTGAGAAAACCCCCTTGCTTGCTTACACTTTGTTAATGTATAACAAGTTGCTTAGTTACGAATGTACGTGGGTTCTTAGGAATAACTTGTTTTTTTTTTTTTTCCTTTCTGCTTGTAACATGTAAAAAGGTTTATTCATGGGAGGAAATTGGGAAACGTGTCTTTTTCTTACATTTAGTCATTATAATCATTCACTAGAAGAAAAATAGAATATAATCACATTGTAATTTTTTTCTTTTCTTTTTTTTTTTTTTTTTTTGGAGCTGGGGACCGAACCCAGGGCCTTGTGCTTGCTAGGCAAGCGCTCTACCACTGAGCTAAACCCCCAACCCCACATTGTAATTTTTATGCGACTTGAAAATTTTTTCTGGTATATATAAGCCATTGGAGAAAAAAAATAAAGTTATTGGAGCTTTGCTCTATCCACCAAATATGTGTATGTATGTATATATTGTTGGTAAAATGGTTGGAGCTTGTTGAAGCTCACTTCATCTACCAAGTGTGTGAATGTGTGTGTGCCTGCTTTACTCCCCTCCCTGGATTGCTGAGCACATTATCTATCGGAGCTGGTCTTTGACACTGATTTGTGTGTATCTGTTGATATGAGTGTGCATATGTATATTTGTGCTTCTGTATGATCACGTGTACATTTCACACGCAAGGGTGAATGGGCATGCCTACGTGTGCATCAGTATGTATATAGTGCAACATGCGTGCATTTGTGTGCATGTCGGAGTCGGGGAGACAGCCTAAAATGAAGCTCTAATAGACCTAAGACTTGTCTGTAATTGACTTTAGTGCTACTGAATTAGGTCAAAGGAGATGGAACAGGCAGTAGTCAGGAGACAATCTGTCCACCCAGATCCGGTTCTCTAGTGGAAACATGGGAGCTAAAGCCTTCTTTGGCAGGAAGAATCAAACCTTTTATCTGTTGATCAAAAGCTCCAGCTTGAGCATCAGTATGTTGTCAGCAAGACAAAAGACTGAACAGTGCAGTGTGCAAGATCACCTCTTTCTGATGGAACATGGTCCTAGCTGCCCATCCCTTCCGAGACTATGATGACCCTTCCTCCTTAATCTATAAGACCTCCTTTACAGCTGTCCTCATGGAGGCCAGCAGTGACCTCCTGAGATGGATATGACCTGGGTAATGACCACTGGTACCCATTACCTATTGTTTTGGGAACACCACTCTCTCCTCCCCATCTTCATTCCTGCCTAGCTAACCCCTCTGTTTGCCTTGAGGCCTCTCTGTGTTCTCTTGACATCCAAATGCCCTGTCTTCAAAGGCCCATTTCTTTTACAAAAGCCCACCATTTGGGGGTAATGGAGTGGGAGATCAACTGCCTAGGGAGTTAAAGATTTAAGTTTAAGGAAAACTCTGCCAGTTTTCCTTAAAACATGTTCCTATTTAGAGATTAGGACCAGACCTAAGCCTGTTGGTGCCTTCCATGGTAAGGAACATTCTTTACCAGACAGGTGGGAGTCAATGCCCTAAGAGCAGCCAATCCACACTTTTCCTGAAGCAGTTCTCTACCCAAACTCTTCCACACGCACATGTCAGTAAGCTCTGAGATGTTCTGGGTTTTACAGCCCACCAGGGTTCTGACCACAGTCTCTCTTGGGCCAAGGAAGGTCTGGTGAAGTAAGATCTATGCCCCTGATCCCCACCCCCTCAGGGCACCAGAGGTCTGTGGTAACTGAGGGCTGGGGTCCTTTGTCAGGATTTGTTTTCTGAGGCTGGTCCATGGAGAGCCAAACATGACTACCTCTTTGAGGGTCGAAGGGAAGGATGTCTCCTGAAGGTGAAACTGAGGCACACACTGCAGGGTGACGGTGAGGATGATGCCCAGGCAACCCAGGTGCACCCGTGCAGCCTGGAACACATCTGCATTTCTTGACTCAGAACATTCCAGAACTTCTCCATCAGCTGTCATCAGGGTCAGGGCCACCACCTAGCCATGGAGAGGTGTCACACTTTAGAGCCTGTTCAGTCATCACCCCACTTTCTGGCTTGTCCTTACGATAGAAGCCAGATAACATCTACCACCAGGGACCACCATGGCCAACCACAGAGCTTCCTAACCAGGTCTACCTAGAGGGCATTTTGGGAATGGGGGTAGTGGTGGGGAAGAATGGGTGAGAGGAGAACCACATCTGGCATCAGCTCTTCGTAGAGCAGAGTCCATGGTCTTGTGATGTCCAATGGGGATGCTGCTGGTTCGGCATGTCCTACCTCATTCTCTGACCTCACAGTCAAGAAGCAGCTAGCCTCCTCTGCCTGGAGATGCTTTGAGGGCACAGATCCCCAGGGAAGATGCCTGACAAGGCAAAGTGAGTAGACGTGTGCCCTGAGATGGGACAGTGGATGGAGTGGGGTTCCAACAGCCTTCCCCATGTGTAGTCTTCTCCATCCCACACCCCAGGAAATCCTGGCTAGCCTCATCTAACCAGAAACGTAGGGTTTCTGAGTGTACTGAGGTACTGAGGTGCTCGGTTGCAAGGGTCTCCATGGTACCCACTTGCAGAAGGGCTCTCTCTCATGGCTGTTGAAGACTAGCTACCTGCTAATTTGGATGGAAATTGCTTCTGACATGGGCAGTTGGTGGTTGGTTGCTCAGGGAGAGAGGGCAGCTACAGCTGAACTAATCCTGATTAACAGTGACCAGAGAGCAGAGAGGAGAAACTGACAGAAATGGGACACTGTGGTCAGCTGTGGTGAGAGGGTGATTGTTCCGGAAGCCTGGACCCTGCTGAAGATTCAGGATCTTGAAAGATAGCTTGCCTGTGAGACACTTCATAGGCAGCTAAAGGCCTGTGAAGGGCGGGCGCTGTATTAACTGCTCATGTGACCTTGACAGATGATCGTAGATGAATGGAGTGTGAAGCCTGTGATTAGCCTCCTGCTGTAAGCTGATTTGAAAGCTGTCCACCCCTTTTCACTTTGCTTCTGCAGTTCGCCTGAATCTGAAATGTCTCCCCAAGGTACTTGTGTTGGTTGTCAGCAGATGGGTCTGGGGGAAGCCATTAGCTCACAACACACCTAACACCTGACCTATGGGTGGACTATAATTTGATGGAGGTTGTGAAAAATCAAGATTTGGGATCTAACTGGAATAAATATACTTTTGGGGACATGCCCCGGAAAGACCTCTCATGTCTGTGGTCCTTTCCTGGCTGCTATGTGGTAAGTGACTTTGCTGGAAGAAATGTCTTCTTCCAAAACCTCTTAAACCATGAGTAAAAATATACTTTTCCTTTTTGAAGCTGATTTCCTCAGACATTTTGTTACAGGGCCAAAAAATGGTCACTATAATTGTCACCTGCATGGCCATAACAGAATAAGCCCTCCCCTGCATTTCTAGGCCTGCTCAATGGGGAGTCCAAAGAAAAGTAACCAGTAAATCCTATGTGCATTTTTTTTCTTTTCTTTTTTTCCAGAGCTGGGGACCGAACCCAGGACCTTGCGCTTGCTAGGCAAGCACTCTACCACTGAGCTAAATCCCCAAACCCCCATGTGCATTTTTATGGGTGGCCAATTTAATTTTATTCCCTGATGACCAGTGTGTAGCAACTGACATGACCAGCTGAACATCAGTCCTAGACAGCGGGAAGAGCTGGGTTCTCATATCTTAGGGGTACTGTTAGGCTCTCTCTATCCCCAGTTACCACTGGGCCCCTTGGGCAGTAAGCACAGCTTTGAGATGGCAAAAGCCCTGAAGGCCTCCAAGTTACCAGTGCCAACTGCCAATGCCAGGCTGTTCCTCATGAAGGTGCCTCTGAATTGCCATGTGGCCAGAAGCCATTTAATGAGTGCTAATTTGTGACCTTAACTCTTTATGTTCTCTCCCTGTGGATTGGGCTGAAATTCTTCATTTTATCTGAGGATTTTGACAGCAATGCACCCAGAAGCTAAGGGAGTCTACTGGTGTGTGCACATACCCAAGGAGTGGGATATAGGTTAAGATTCAGGAATTGAATCTTCAAATTAGTACTCTTAAACAGTCCCCCAAACTGGATTCTCATGGAACAAAGTTTAAGATGTGATTTTTGTTGAAGGACATGTAGACTCTGCCACAGATTGCCCCTATGCCTTCTCTAGGCTCTGCCCCCTCTGCTACTCTGGGGTTGTCTCATCTCCCACCTGGTTTCTGGTTATAACTTCCAATGGTGTTGAACCTGCCTACCCCTTGCCTTGTGCTGTCTATAAGGATATGCAGAGGTGGGGATGATGGTGTCCCTTGGAATAGCTAAAGCATTGATAAACCTGGGGCTCCTTCGGGCCTGATAAGGTTTAGGGAAGGAAGTGGTATTTCTGGGGGCATCTATCTGAGACCTCTATGGAGTTGTACCTACCCAACATGAACATAGGAGACTTACCTGAGTGGCCAGGATGCCGTGCTTGATCCCTGTGTTATGTGTTCCGGATCCAATGACACCAGCAACTGTCACATCAGACACTGCTCCCAGACTGGGCTCACAGATGGAGCAAAAGGGACATCACAGATCAGTTAGGCTTCTCAGGACAATGGGAACCAAAGATGACATAGGTGCTCCTAGGGGCAAAAGGCTCTCTTTCTGTCTGAGAATTCCCCTTTACCTTTGATAGCTTAGCTTGTGATCAGCCCATGTCTTTTGGTCCCTGTTTTCTGATCTCCATGGATCATCAGATTAGTTGGTTGGGACATAGGCAAGTTTGCAGAGGGGCCTATATGTTTAATCTTTGAGGTTTCTACAACTTAACAGCCTCCCCTACCCCCCACTCCCCTACCCCTCTACTCCTCCACCTCCCCACCCCCACCTTTTTTCTCTCTACCGAAGGCATCTTCTCCAAACACAGCCACATGGTCTGGCTGAAATTCCTCTGCTCCCAAGCCACCAAGACTCATGGTACTGTCCTGGTCCTAAACACACAAATATCCCAGCACAGGTCTGTAGGTGACCCTCCCTGAGCTAGAAGAGAGGGAGGGAGGGAGGGAGGGAGGGAGGGAGGGAGAGAGAGAGAGAGAGAGAGAGAGAGAGAGAGAGAGAGAGCTGTCCCACTTGGACAGCTTCCTCAGGGCCCTAGGAGAAAGCTAAGCTCCTTAGACGGGGACCAAGCCCAGAATGAATAATGTTGAACTTGGGGTCCTCTGAAACCTTTTGGTACACTCAACCTGTCACTGAGGTTGAACCTGTTTCCTGCTTGGTGCTGGTCAGTGTCTGTATCCACCTGCCCCCTGCTGGAGCTCCATGAAGGTGGGGTTTTGTTTGTCCTTGCCTTCTCCAGTACCTGAGCAAGGTCTATACATGTCATTCTCATCTTCAGAGAGGTAGGGACAATGGTCCTCATAGTGCAGAATTGTGGGGCTTATGCTAGGCAGGCTGAGGCAGGCCAAGCATCTACACTCAAATCATAGAATTCCAGAGTTAACTCCAGCAGCAGTGAGATTTCTACACCCAGGTTCAAACATCAGGTAGCACTTTCTTCTGGGTAAAATCCAGACAGAGTCACCTCGTTAGCTGCCCTTGACTGTTTTGTGGATGGTAGACCCTAGCACTAAGGTGGGCAATGACAAATGCACTTGGATGGAGGGACAAGAAAATCATCGCAGGAAGGACCACCTTGCTCTTCCACCCCATACGGAGCTGTTTTTGCTTATGTTCGTGTGTCAGGCTCTGGAGATGTATATTACCCAGTACAAGCTGAGTCCTTTTGGAAAGACTCTGTCCTTAAAATTGTCTCATCCTTGTTCAAGACCACTGCTTATAACTCTGTTAAACTTGGCTCTGTTTCCCCCTTAATCCATGGGGCATGATAAGGAAGGCAACCTGAGTAGGAAAGGCAGAGCTCTGAAGAAGGGATGGACACCAAGAAGTGTGACAGGTCCTTGAGAGTATAGCACAGAGCAAGGAGGGAAGAGGTGGCTGCTTCCCCAGGTGGGACTGGTGGAGGGACTCTTACTTGGACATGGCCAGGCCATGCTCATCCAGCTGTGGGTGCAGGTCAGCCAGGAGGATACCGGCTTCCACTGTTACCTGCTTCTTCTCCTTGTCCACCTGGAAGAGTCAGCACAGGCTGGGAAGAGGCCACACCTGGGTCCCTGCTTCCCAGCCCCCCTCTCTGGGATGTGAGTACAGCTTTATCAGCCCGTGGACAGCCTGAGGTACTTTTCAGTCTAGAGGGGAACAGAGAGCCCAGGGATGCAGGGATGTTGCAGGGGTTGAAACAGAGTTTGAGTATGTAGCCCAGACTAGCCTCAAATGCACAATCCCTTCTGCATCCACCTTCCAAGTGGAGGGGTTACAGAAGTGTGTCTCAGCTCCTTGGTTACTGTCTCATCAAGTCAGTTCTTTAGTACTATAAATGAACCCGGGTCTTCTCACCTATTGAGCAAATCTCTCTACTGAGCCCTTCAGAATATTCCATGCAATATCTCTTTTCCCAGGGGAAGGAAATGAGAGTCAGAGAAAGTAAACAGCTTTGCCCAGGGACACTTGGGCTAGGATGGGGACTAGGTCACACCCATGCTTCTGCACCCTATCCACATTGGGAAAGTGGGATAGACTCTGTTGCCACACGGCCTGGCCTTGCTATTTGGAGGAGATTCTCTGCCTGCTCTCACCCTCAAGACCTGAGCAAAGGCTATGAACTGGGAAGGGAGGAGACATGTCTAAGCACAACTTTCTGCTGGGTGTCTGTGTTGAATACAGATACTGTACCCTGAGATCTGACCTCAGCACAGGGGCTATGCCAAGGTCAAGGTCATGTAAACAGAGAAGTCGGTGGCAAAGCTGAGACCAGAAGCCACATCCACCTGAGTACAAAGCACTAGTTCATTCAGCCACCTGGGGCACAGAGCTTGGAAAATCAATTGCCAGAGCCCAGTCCTCACTAATTAGCTATCAGAGTTAATTACTGCCATGACCCATGCTTGCTAAGAAGCAGCCTGTCAGTTTGAGTAAACACCGGCACAGTAGAGCAACCTAGGTATTGCTAGTTGGCTGCGGGGAGGGGAGAGCATTCTATGTAACTCAGCTTAGGGGAGCCAGCCCCTGAAGGTGAGGGCTGGAGTCCTAAGCACACATCTCGGGGTTCCTGAGTTCCTGGTAGGCAAGCGGGTGCTGGCTGAACTGCATGAATAGTATTCCAATAGGAAGCTAGTGGCAATCCTGAGTCTGGGGCCAGCTTTGTTGTTGTTTGCTGTGTGACCACAGGCAAGTCACTGCCTATCTCTGATCTTCATTTCCCTATTTGTAAGCCTAGCTCAGTGCCACTTTGGGTTCTGCTGGATTAGTTTACTCTTTGGGAGCCTATCTCTCCATAACTCTTTAAATGAGGAGGAATGGAAGCTACAGCAGGAGATTGGGGACATCCTCTCTGTGGCCCCAATGGATCAGGTAGACTTGACAAGTGGCCTGGGAAATCCAAGGGAAGGCTCAGGTGACAGTTGTTCAGGAGGAAGGCCAGGGATCAGGGTGTCACCCTGAGGACACAGAAAAGGGAGAAGCTGAGGACTGAGGCAAAGGTTGGAGATTTCATGCATGGGTTCTGGGACATAGACTGAATCTCTTCAACTTGGGAATGAGCTGGGGAGGGCACTAGGGGCCCCAGTACCTGGAGAACCCGGTTCATCTTGCCCATGTGGATCATGAAACCGTCAGTGCAGGCAATGTCTGAAGGCGAGTGGCCACCACCCACCACCTTCACTTTCTTCTTCTGCTCCCGGGCCAGGGCCAGCACCTGCCATGACAATACCAGTAAGGTCCTGTTCAGAGAGCAAGCCAGGGGGCTTTCAGGGCCTGGGGTAGTCTGCAAAGATTGTTGGGGGAGGAGGCAGTGCCTTTGGCATTAGTGGACCCTGCCTGACACTAGAAAGAGAGCCAGAGAGATGGGGTGCGAGGTAAGTGAGGTAAGCTAGGACAGAGTCACTGTTAGTTTGCAGCTCTTGCCCCTCTTCCCTCTATAGCCCCAGGCTGGCTGGCTGCCTGGCTTTCTTTTTTTCTTTCTTTCTAAAGATTTAGTACATGTAAGTACACTGTAGCTGTTCAGACACACCAGAAGAGGGCATTGGATCTCATTACAGATGGTTGTGAGCCACCCCGTGGTTGCTGGGATTTGAACTCAGGACTTCTGGAAAAGTAGCCAGTGCTCTTACCCACTGAGTCATCTCTCCAGCCCCGGGCATCCTTTCTATTTGGTTCTGGTGTTTTGAGCCAAGGTCTTGATATGTAGCCCAGTCCGTTCCCTAATTAGTGGTCTTCTTGCCTCCCTAATGCTGGAATCTGAGCCTCCACATGAGCTAGTTTGAAAGCCCTTCTCTTTTGAGACTCACGTAGCCCAGGCTGGCCTCATATTCACCAAGTAGCCAAGGCTGGCCTTGAACTCCTGATCTTTCTGCCTCCTAAGTGCTGGGATTACAGTGTATATCACCACACCAGTGTGTGCAGTGTTAGGGATGGAACCAGGCCTTTTGTGCATGATAGGCAAGCACTCTCCTGACTGAGCTGTATCTCCAACCCCAGCTTAAAGGTTTTAAAAAGACAAGCCCTACTGCACTCCTTGACCATACAAAACCTTCCAACACCATCCTAGTGATGAAGGATAAACCCCCAAGTGCTTCATCTTGACTGCAAGAAGTCTTACTCTACCCCCACGCTGCAGTAAAGGCTCCTAGAGGACAGGACGCATGGCTGGGACCCGAGGGCTGGCTCATGTAGATTGTGTCTAGAGATACTTGGCAGAAAACATGTGGATCCATGACGTTGCCTCAAGGAATCCACTTCCTTTCCCCTTCGTGTCAAGCACCCTCATCCAGGTCCCTCGGGACGCAGTTTACAAACGTATCACAAAGTGTTCCATTGGCAATGCTGGCTGCACCGCCTGCTCCCCACACAGTACACTTTTCTCTGAGGCTAAGCAAGACATTGTGTCCTACCACAATCCTGGTGCTGCTTGGTCACACAATTATTATTATTTTTTTAATCTTCAGTGGATTCTGCTGGTTCTCCATGGAAACACTATGCCTTACCGTGTTAGTACCACAAGGTCCCATGGGCTGCCAGTGAGAGATAGAGTTTTAAATTAGCTCAAAACTCAGCAACAGGATCTGACGCAGGAAGACAGATTGTTAAAAATGCAGGAGGACTGGTACAGACTCATGGACCCTCCACATGTCACCGGATGTGAGTAAATGAGTAACGGGTTCTGGTCTGCCCCTGTGAAGTTTGTTCAAGCCCCCATTGTGCCCTACAGATAATGTTCCAGCCATTGTGTCCTGCAGATAGTATTCCAGGAAACCGGGCCGAAGCCTAACCAGATGTGTTTCAGATGCAGATGCCTTGTCAACTCTGACAAACATTTACCCTAAAGGACAGGAATCAAGATCTGTTCTCAGAAAAATGAGGGCTTGACCTTTCCCTGGATTTAAACCCTAGAGTCTTAAGAACAATCTTGTGACTTTGAGAGTTTCCCCTTGTGACATTTTTGGTATTTCTTTTTGACATCCCCTCATCTCCTGGAGCTTGTGACTTCTTCCTTTAAATAGCCCTTCTTCCAGCTGCTCAGGGTTGACACCTCTGTCCCCTGCATGGGATATGTGTCAGCCCGGAGATCTCCGTAATAAACCCTGCCTTTGTGTATTACATCAAGATGGTCTCTCATGTGTCTGGGGTCCGAGACTTCCCAAGACTTGAGTAAGGGTCTTCCTTCGGGGATCTTTCACCAGGACATCCCAAAAACTGTAGGGTAGCGCTACCAGAAGCACACTCCTGGCTCCTTCCCTTATCCACTAATAGCCCCAGCTCCATCAAAGCCATTTTGCCTTCCAGCTTCTCACCTTCTCCTGATGCTTCTTTCTTGTCTCTTAGAGTATAGTCCTCAGTCTCTACACTCACGATTTCCTTCCCCAGCAGCTCTGATTCTTCTCAGATGTAAGCATGAGTATGTCTGTGCATGTGTGCATAAACATTCAGGCATCTATGTAGTTGTGCACAAGTCTGTGTACATATGTGTGTGCACAGGCTTATGTGAGCAAGTGCACAGGCTTTAAGTGTGTGTGTGTGTGTGTGTGTGTGTGTGTGTGCATAGATGTGTATTTGCACAGGTATCTGAGCACTCTGGCCTATAAATGCACCTGTGCATAGGTATATGTGCATGTGTGAATGTGTATGCATATATACATGGGTGCGTACATGAGTGTGTCTGTGCATAGGTCTGCAGGCATGTATGTCTATGCATCTGCATGTGCACAAATATGCATAGATATGGCTGCCCCTGGCATACAGCTGTACAGGCTTGGAGTGAGCATAGAACATTACAGCAGGCTGCTGAGCAGACCTGGAGCTGGGGAAAGCAGGAAGAAGTGCTTTGCATTTACCTGACCAGGCCAGCAGAAAGCCCCACATCTGGCCTCTTCCAGAGCCAGGGCTGTGGCTGCAGGCTGGGCAGGCCATGGGGTGTTCATGGACACCTACCTCTCTGACCTCCTCCACGGAGGTGGGCTGGTAGTACACCTCTGGACTGCAACCATAGGTCTTTGCCCAATTTTGGAACTGGACCCCTTTGTACCCATGGACCTGTACCAGGAAGAAAACCAGGTCTCAGCAGGCTAGCAGTCACTGTCCTCACTGTATGTCACAATGCCAACCCCACACCCCATAGTCACAAAGAGGAGAGGACATGGCCACAGCACAGAGCC
Organism: Rattus norvegicus; assembly: GCF_021556685.1. Classification (NCBI taxonomy): domain Eukaryota; kingdom Metazoa; phylum Chordata; class Mammalia; order Rodentia; family Muridae; genus Rattus; species Rattus norvegicus. Next base: position 43,844,798 of record NC_141548.1, read on the forward strand.
CCAGCTCTCTTTGGCCACTAGAATTCTTAGGTCAGGGCCACTAGAAGATCAAACAGGACCGGCTGCTGTGAAACTGGCAGGCCACACCCTGCCTCCTAATGTTATCTTTGATCAGTCCTGGTCAGACTGAAGGGAATTCTGCCCATTCTGAGGCCAAAGGGATAGAGGGGATCAAAGATAAGCATGAATCCTGATAAGCCAGGGCTCAGGTCAATCGCTGCTCCAGGTACATTGTTGATGGCCCAGCAGATAAGCCCAGTAGGGCGGTCTGAGAAAGAGCTGGAGGAAACAGCCCTGCAGGCAAGGGTTGGGGTCTGGCTTCCCAGGCAGGAAGGGGTTATCTCTTAGGTGTTCCAGCCTGGGCATCAGCATTGTTTCTCCTGTGCACCACTGTATAGCCAGCCAGACACCGTGGGTCTTCTGTGTGTCCTATCTTATTAGATCTTAATTAATGTCATGAATCAGAAGACATTAGCCTTCTTTCAGCTCCCAAAGTTAAGGCTTGGAGCAGTAAGGGTCTGCCCCAAGCTTTCACAGAGGCCCAATGAAGGTGTTAAGAGTTCAGCCTGGGCCTTCCTCTTTTATACCTCTTCTAACACCCCAATGGTTCTCCAAGTTCATTTGGGGGAACTCCTATGGTCCCTCCGATGGCCCCAGCTTTGGCCTGACTTTACCCTCCCACATTTGGCCCACAGGTTCAGCCTGGACACAGCTGACTGTATCCACTGGCGGTCTCACGGACCCCTAGCATTCCTACCATGATTCCAGTGATCAGGAGGATCAGACGACTTGACTTGAAGCGTTCCCACGGAAAGTCGGACAAAGCCCTGGGTAGCAGTGGTCAGGCAACCTCAGCTCTGGGTTACCTCAGCCAGAACAGGACTGGGTGTTTAGCCACCCATACTAAGGCATTGGGACAAAGGCAGGAAAACAGTGTCGAACAGGCTCCTCCCCCTGCAAGACCCAGGCAATCCCTGTAAACAGGAGCTGGGTCCCGCCCCCTGCCCTCTGTCTGTGAGCACCAAGGAAGCTTGAAAGATGGAGATTCAACAGCAGCTGCTGTGCTTCTGAAACCCATTGCTGGGGTTCTGAGCCCAGCCTTGGGAGTCCAGAGCTAAAGCCCTATTTTCAGGCTCAGAACTAGGCTAGCTGCCTACGTGTCTGGCTTTGGGACAGTCTGCCTCATCGGCCCTTCAAACCATAAAAGGTTGACTCTTCTCAGTCCTTTGATACACAGCATTTTGTACAATTATTGAGAAACTTGTTAAGATCCAAAGGAGCAAAATATTCAGAGCTGCAGCTCTGCAACATTATAGCCCATTCAAGGTGGATGAAAATCTCTGTTAATTATTTTAGAAGCAGGGTACAGTGATGTATCGACTGGACGAGAGAGAGAGAGAGAGAGAGAGAGAGAGAGAGAGAGAGAGAGAGAGAGAGAGAGAGAGAGAGAGAGAGAGAATATTTTTCGCTACACTTCTTGGCAGGTCTTGGCAGGGTACGGGACACCAGTGGCTCAGGCTTCCCTGAGTCACAGAGCCACTTTGAGGCTCTCACGCTCCTGAGCGATCTGCCCTCTAGCTTGCAGCTTCTTTTGAGCACCAGATCTAGTGCTTGCAGCGGTCCAAAGAATGACCGGTGGAACTCCACCATCGCAACATGCACTAACTTTTCCTTTTTTGTTTTGCTTGATTTTTGTTTAAATGTTTTTGCTTTTCCTCCATAGAGGGAATAACTCAATATTGAAGGTCCCTTTATGGGAAAAATTTTCCCCTCTAATATGGAGACTAACTCAATATCAATGGTTCCTTCACAGGGGGAAAAGTTAAAGCAAGTCCGAGTTCTAGTACAGAAACAATTGCAATCAGGGCATGAAGCCAGAGGTATTAACCACTCATTCTGTAGAGTGTGTTCTTTTCTGCTGCGTGTCTAATCAATGCTTAAATAAATGCTTAACCTTGACTGAAAGTTTTAGGTCACACCACCAGATGTTCTCTTATCTGTTTACCATGGCCCAGGATTTGGCTCTGCGCTTTAAGTTGCTTTTTGGAAACTTTTAGTTAAATTCTACAAGAAACGAACCATCTAAAGCGGGGGTGGGGGCCAGTTATCAGTTTATTAAATAGCACAGCTGTTGCGGTGGTAACTCACAGAAATAGTCCCTCACTGGTAAGAGCATATAGAAATTATTGTGCCATTAAATAAAACATCTGTTATTTGCTTCACACTGGTTATAATTGGCAGGTTGCATTAGTGTGTCAGTATAGATAATAATCCAAAATATTCCCTCCTAAGATTTTTAAAGATACCCCAGGGGTATTGCCTAAAATTACATCTAAAACATCCTATAGATGTTTGATTTTAAAATGTAGCAGAGATTGTTTTTAATGTTTTTATAGAAAGGACAAGGAGCGTATATTCTCTATACAAATTCCACGTGGTCTCCAAAGATGGTGCCCATGCCAGATGCTACAACTCTAAAGCCCCAGCTTGCTATATACGGTCAGGCAGCTTGTACTGGATGTTTCTCAGCTATTGGATGTTTTAATGACTCTGCTGTTTATTTAAATGCGGATGGCAGTTTACTGGGTGGGTTAAAAAGGATCAGTTTTCCCATCATGAGGGATACCCAGTTTGCACACATTCACCCAAAATGGGTATCCTAAGGAAGATGGAGGCCCAACGGGAACTCACCTCACACACAGAATTAGCATGGGGGGGGGGGGGCTGGAGGTGCACTGAGAATGGAAATTAACCTGACGAGAGAAAAAGAACTGTGTGGAGGATTGTGAAGGTAGAAAGGCTGGGGCGGAAGGAAATCCCTGGAAGGAGTCCGGGTACACAAAGTTGGAATGGAGCAGACAATGGGAGTAGTTTGGAGATAGACATGGAGAGGAGACAAAAATGGAAGAAAGGCCTAATAGGCTTCTTCGGCTCCGTTTCCTTGCAACTAATTAATTGACTAATTAATCAATCGATCCAATCATATTGAAACATGTCAGTAATACTAAACTGCTGGCATTCCTGTCTGTAGAAAACACTACCCAGAGAAATCTGCCTAGGAGGAAAGCCAGGGACAGCTGTGGCTGTTGTTGGTAAAAGGCAGCACCTGGAATATTTCTTAGTCCCAAGGAGCCTGCTGTTTATTTATTTACTTTTTAAAATAGTTTTGCAGTTTCTTTCTTTTTTTTAAAGATTTATTTATTTTATGTATGTGAGTACACTGTAGCTGTCCTCAGACACACCAGAAGAGGGCATTGGATCCCATTACAGATGGTTGTGAGCCACCATGTGGTTGCTGGGATTTGAACTCAGGCCCTTTGGAAGAGCAGTCAGTGCTCTTAACCGCTGAGCCATCTCTCCAGCCCGAACCTGCTGTTTATTATTTTATCTTCTTTTTAGACTCAAGAGACAGCGGCAAGTCTCCAAGATATTTTGGATTAGAATGGATTTTTGTCTGATAAATCCTAAAGGTTATAAAAGTATAACTCAGGTTAACAAAAATTAACTTAGAGGGCTGGAGAGAGCTCAGTGGTTAAGAGCACTGACTGCTCTTCCAGAGATCCTGAGTTCAAATCCCAGCAACCACATGGTGGCTCACAACCATCTGTAATGAGATCTGATGGCCTCTTCTGGTGTGTCCAAAGACAGCTACAGTGTACTTATATATAATAAATAAATCTTTTTTAAAAAATTGACTTAGAGGGGTTGGGGATTTACCTCAGTAGTAGAGCGCTTGCCTAGGAAGCGCAAGGCCCTGGGTTCGGTCCCCAGCTTCGAAAAAAAGAACCAAAAAAAAAATTGACTTAGTATGTATGTCTACTACTATAAAATCCTAACCTTATAAAAGCTGCCAACTTGTAAACTGTTAAAGGTAATTAAGACATGCAAATTAATGGTCCTTACAGATGATCAAATTGTTTGATGTGCTCAAAACTAAGTTTGTCGTCATACTAAGTACAAACACGAGTCATTTAAAAAGACAATTGTTGGCATTCTATATGTTTTCAAGGTTCCCCAAAAGACAGACTTGGAACCCCTATGACACCAGGATCTTACTCTAGCCTAAGGATCCCCAATCTTCATGATTTCTGTTAAGTGAATTCAGACAAGACTCACAGAACAAAACGCAGAAGACAGGCAGAAATCACATGATGTGGTGAGATCGGGCAATGGCCAAGGACATATTGCAGATGAGGAAAATGCTCTTAGGGTGATGAACAGTGGCCAAAGGCACCATTGAGCTGACTACTTAGGTAGTTGTACTGACTGGTTTTGCGTGTCAACTTGACCCAAGTTGGAGTTATCACAGAAAAGGAGCCTCAGTTGTGGAAATGCCTCCATGAGATCCAGCTGTAAGGCATTTTCTCAACTAATGATCGAGTTGGGAGGACCCAGCCCATTGTGGGTGGTGCTGTACATGGGCTGGTGGTCTTAGGTTCTATAAGAAAGCAAGCTGAGCAAGCCAGGGGAAGCAAGCCAGTAATTAACATCCCTCCATGGCCTCTGCATCAGTTCCTGCTTCCTGACCTGCTTCAGTTCCAGTCCTGACTTCCTTTGGTGATGAACAGCAATGTGGAAGTGTAAGCTGAATAAACCCTTTCCTCCCCAATCTGCTTCTTGGTCATGATGTTTGTGCAGGAATAGAAACCCTGACTAAGACAGTAGTTGATATGATTTCTTAAGATTTCTAAGATAGACAACTTTCCTGAGAGAAGGTTTTCTGCCCAACTGATTGACAGGCCCGTCTGGACCAAATCTTAAGGTTAGAGGCAATGGTACACCTTTGTTCTTTACTAGGAATCCCTGAGAAGATGGGCTTCTCATGACCTTTCAGGTGGTTTGGAATGTTGTGTTTCCACCTAGAGCCAGAGAGACACTCACGCTCCGTTCTTTTGATCAGTTATCAAAGCCCTGCAGTTTGGTTTGTAGGCTGCTGCTGAGGGAGGGGAATCCTGAAGATGGAGAGACAATCAATCCTAGGATGTTGTTTCTGAAAGCCCATGTTACATCATTTACCCTCCAAACCCGGTTCCTCCAACTTCAAGCCAATTCTGCCCTTCCTCCTCTTCCACAATTTCCCGTTCAGCTGGAGTTAGGTCTAATTCGTCTTTTTGATGAACTGTGCGTTTTTGTAGTCTGGTACTATGATGGCATAGGCCTGGGAAATCCCACAGCCTAGACCTGTTTGCAGGCTTCTTGACTCCTCTGCCTAGGCTCTCGGGAGCTGACTTTGGTCAGAGGCTTTATTGCTAATGCTCTACAGTGGGACACTCTCTCCCTAACTGATGCCAAGCGCGTCAATGCTATACATTTCCTTTATTGAAAAATAAAATAAAAGTGCACTGGAAGAAATAAAGATCAGCCAAAAAATGGCATACATTATTTAATCGATCCGTGTTGTTCTCATCATGTACTTGAGAACCAGGGTTTATTGTTTATTTCTTCCTGTAGGACTCAGCTCGATAATAGCTGATGATTCTTAATTCTTCCCAAATATTCATTGACAAGAAAATCAATGTTGATGATCCGGAGTTTACTAGAGATCTGGGGTCATGATGTCTCTCTCTTAGACTTGCTTACCCAAGAGAACAGCATCTTTCAATCCATATGTACTCTCTGTCCAAACACATCTTGTTGGAACAGCCATGCCTGCATCATGCACATTCTGAAGGGAGTTTGGTGCTTTGGGATGTCTATGTGTAGCATTCCCAGCAGGAATGAGACTATTCTAAAAAAAAAATCCTTTTATTGTCCTTTTGACCATCAAGTCATTGGTTCAGTGGGCCCCAAGGAACTGGAATCCCCCAGGAATCCCAAGCTTGGGAAAAGGAAAGGCTGAAAAGTTCAGGTTCCAGCCAGAGGGGAACTTGTCTCCCAGAATGGGATTTCACACTCCGACAGCTTGTCAGTCCGCCTTTCTTGAAATTGGGCTGTTACTCCACACCATCTGACACAGTAGATTTTTGGGTTGTGCCTGGCCCTCAGTGACACTGCTGTGTAAGTAGCAGTTGGCTCCATTTTGAGAGGGGAGGATGGCTGTGCCATGGTGGACTTATAAACAACACCAAGGGTCTGGGTCTGGTGGAGCATCAGACACGACTTATTCCTAAAAGCAGAAATGCTGTCATCTTAAACATTTTTTCCCAAGTCGATTGGCACCAGCTGAGCACATGGGTTTCTTGAAGTCAAATTAGAAAAAGTAAGTCCAAGAGCCCTTAGAATACAACAGACTGAGAACAGGGTGTAGTTTTCCTGGAGCCTGGAAGGAGCTGGACACTTAACACAGGCATGGTGCCAAGCCCCAGTGACTTGTCATCTGATGGTCCAGTGCATGCATCAAGGGACTAATAGGCACACAACTCCTCTCTGTTCTAGGGCTTCAGCTTGGATCAGTACCCACCAAGATATGGCCAAATTGCTTTGCTGTCTGTTCATTAATATGGCCTCAACACTGTCTGTTACTTCTATAGTCTCTAGCACACACTGTTTCTGCAGGTCAACTCTGACCTTCCAACCACAGACCTGAAGTCTGTTTTTTTTTTTTTTTTTTTTTTACCTTTTACTCTGGGCATTCCTATCAGTTTCTGCATCCTCAGGCCTCTTTGAAACTCCTTGGGCTCTACTAGGGCCTTTTTAGCCCTCCATAGCCATAATAGACTAAGTATATGTGTATTTATACAGGTACAGATATTGTCTGTCTGTCTGTCTGTCTGTCTGTCTCTATCTATCTATATATCTATCTATCTATCTATGCATCCACCTATCTATTTATCTATTTGTGCAATATGAAATGTACAATCTGTGAGTTAGCATTTGCAACTAAGAGAAAGAAAATGACTGCCAACCAAAGTGATATTCCTTGTGACCTGATTGTTACTCTATGTGTTATGACATTGTGGAAAGACACTAACACGTTTGTGTATCCTCCTACCATGGTGTGTATTGACAACCTTATGAGAGACCAAGCTATGCAGGGTCTATACACTTTGACTAGGATGGCTTAGTTATGTGACTTCTTGCCTTCTATCTAAACTTAATTCCTTATGTCAGTACCCAGAAGACAGGTTTGGGAGGTCAGTGAATATCTTTATTTGTTTTTTGTTTTGTCCCAGTGTGGTGATATTAAATAAATCTCGTTCCCTTGCCTTTTACTGTTACCCTGTCTCTTTAATTGGCTTCTTGAGGAAGTGGCAGAGTCTGACTTGCTCTATCTGCCAGAACCGGAGCTTTGACCTCAACAACCCTGGCATTGTCTGACTATTGCTTCCTTGTCCTCCATCAGTCAGATCATCCTCTTTACTGTGTTGTAAGGCTCTGGGTTGCCTGGGTCTCAGGCTGAAGTAGGAAAGAGATTCCTACAGTATTCTGTGTCATTCAGAGTTGATTTCCATCGGAATCTAGGACGCCAGATGAAGACCACGTGCACACATGCACACTCACCGAGCCACCAAATTGTAACGAGCACACATGGAGCTTCCCAGAAATGCTTCCTGTGAATCCCAGGGACAAAGAATCACTTCTTTGAAATTCTAAGAGAATTTCAAAATAGCCCCATGGCAAGCTGATGGATTTTGCCCTCCTACTTTACTAGCAATGTCAGGGAAACAGTGCTCCTTCAGGAAAAGGGATTTGAATCCTAACCCAGTAACTCTAAAAACAAAACATTAGTTTTTACTTAATTAGAAGATAAGTTTGCTGCTCTTGAGGTTCAGGACACAGAATTCCATCCTTGGCATGAACCCTTTGAACTGATGGAAAACAGCTCAGATATGAAGGCTCTCTCGCCCGTACTGATCCTTTCTCTCTGCCTCTTACTGAGTTATGACAACCACAATTCCCTTTCTGTCACTGAAACCCACTTATTCCAAAGCAGCCATAGGAAAGGCCTCGCTTCCGCTTTCTCTCTGGAAAGCCTCCACTCCAGAGATGCCAGCTCCATCCTGGAAGGATGGCGCAGAAGACTGAAGAAACACATCTGCTGGCTTCCCACCTTGCTCAGTTGGTTGCCTGAGGTATCCAGGCAGGGAGCAAACTGTGTGAGGAATGAAAACTCAGTGCAGATTGACTTCCTTGACTTGCATCAGACTTTGGGAGTCTGACGCCAGCCAGTTTATTGTAGGCATATTTAAATACAACAGGATTTGGAAAAGGGTCTCCAGGCAACAATAATTCCTATAATTCCAGTTCTGTATGCACAGTAAAGCTTAAAGTGCAATTGCATAGCAACTTTTACAATCTACATGTGGGTTCTATAGCTAAAAGACCTAGACTCAAATGTGGTCCCTGACTGATAGCATAGAGGTCAGCAGGCCATAAAGTGCATGGTGACATCTCTCCTAAGTAAGAGTAAAACGTTAGGGAGGGAAGAGACTTGAATAATCATTAGAATTTGGGTGAGGTCTGTCCCTTCAAACAGCAAAGGTCACCAGGTTGTTAGCAACCTCCAACTCTCAGCTTTCTGGATGGAATGCAGGTATTTGATTTTATCTCCTCCATTGAGAAGACACCACGTCATGATTAACATTCCTGGTTCTTTTAGCACTTCTCTGTGAGTACAAGGCCCTCCTGCCCTCTACACAGTTCCTTCTGTTCAACCATATTTCTACTGCACTGCTATTCTATACCGAGAGTCTAAGCGTAACAGCTGGGGCCCCTGTGGTGGGTCTTTAAGACTAGCATGATACCATGAATTGACATTCCCAGAAATAATACCTGTTTTTAAACATTCTACAAGGTTTTCTAACTGATGACAGAGTTGGAATGTCACAATGTGTCATATGTATTTGTACAGGACATAGAGGCAGAAGAATCTCTATGAGTTCTAAGCCAGCTCAGTTGATGTGGTGAGTTCTAGGCCATCCAAGGCTACATATCAGCACTGTCAAGACAGCCAGCCAGCCAGCCAGCCAGCCAGCCAGCCAGCCAGCCAGCCAGCCAAGAAATTCCAAACAAAACAGCCCCAAGCAAAAACCAAAACAAAACTATAAGCATTTGGAATTTGGTATTTAAGGTAACTTGAATTTATATTCCCAGGCTAGGGCCACCCATATTTAACTTCTGAATAGACCTCTTGCTTTCTTTCTTTGAGGTGGTAGTTGTGTTTTTATTGTATTGACAATTTATAAAACAAACCTACCATACTTTGTCTCTTATTAGACTGCCCTTTGTTATAGATGCTCCAGCCATGCTCCTGATGGGAGAAGGATAATTACGGTCTTGAAAGGTAGGGGATTTTAAGGCAAGTATCTCAGCTGGTCCTGGGATAGAGAGGGGATCCTATAGAAGCTACATTGTGTTGGCATTCTACTGCTATAACAAATAGACCAGATAATCAACCTAAAAAGAACAAAGGTTCATTCCAGCTCACAGCTTTGGAGGTTGTAAGACTCAGTTGCTTCATAATCAATTGGTCCCTTTGCTTCAGGAGTTGGTGGTGATATGATGCAAGGTGCTAGGGGTAGGTTGATGTTAAGAACCTGTCCCCTGTGACCAGGAGAACTTCCACTAGGGCCCACATCTCAATTTTCCACCACCTCCAAATGATACCAATGTAGAAACCAAGCCTTTAACATGCGGAGACATTTAAGAGGCAAACTATAGCCACATAGGTAAAGCTGTTCAGTGACAGTGATTGAGGTCTTGGGCACCTAGAGAGGTCACCTTGTTTAGGTCTGTACCTCATGCCTCTTGAGAGTTCGGGATTGGTGCCATGGGAGCAGGGAAGGAGTGGGGGCATTGATCATTGTTCCTGCTGACTCTGCAGTTAGAGATTTTTATGAAAGCCATGTGGGCCTGTTAATTATGAGCCACTCATTTGTAGGATGCAGTTACAGTGGAGAATCAATGGACGCCTTCTGCAAGGTGATGAATGCCAGGCAGAAAATAGCAGCGAAAGGCTGTAGATCCACACTGATGGATGAGAGCCTGCCCAGCCTGTGAGTTGACCTCAGTCAGGATTCGTATTCGTATTTATGGAGAACTGAGTTCACTTCAGCAGCAGCACAGGGACACATGTCAGTGTCTGGGCCATGCAGAGGCCTCCACAGAGCTCTGATCTCACATGGTGTTTAGAAGAGTAAACAGTCGGTGAGACTCAGAGAGTGTACACTGGTAAATAGTTCTGCCTGCTTGTATGAAAGTCCATCCTGCCGCCAGGGAGAGGGTATAAAGGTGAGGGCCAGAGTGGGCGAAGATGAAAGGGCCTGTGCTCCTGGGTGCCTGCCAGCTGTGCTATCTGACTCGTTAGCCAAGGGGAAGGCTGCGTTTCACAATGACACGTCTCCTGACACTCCTTCTGTGCTCCTGAGCCAGAGCTAAAGGATGCCCTTTAGAACCCAGCACAACATGGCTCAGGCTCCAGTACTGACTCTTGACCTTAGCTCTCCATGGTCTGGGTTGATTCATCATCTGCCACAGGATGATATGTGAGGACTCAAAGGGCTTCTGCGTGCTTTTTCCCATGGTTCATTCTTTTTTGATTGTCATTAGGCATGCCAACCCCTGGTGATGGTCATCGTCATTGTCGTCACATTGCACTATAATTGTCTAGTTCTGGTCTGGAGCCCTCACTATCCTGTGAGCACCTCAAAGACTCATATTGTATCCCGTTTCTATTTTCGTTCCTACTGCCAAATCAGGGTGAACAAAGGTACTCAGCAAGGCTGGATAGATGTAGAGGAGAAAGGGAGGAGGAGGAGGAGGAGGAGGAGGAGGAGGAGGAGGAGGAGGAGGAAGAGGAAGGGAGGAAGAGGAGGAGGAGGAAGGGGGGAAGGAGGAAGGGGGGAAGGAGGAGGAGGAGGAAGAGGAGGAGGAGGAGGAGGAGGAGGAGGAGGAAATCTGTAGTGAAGGCTGCAGCATGCCTCTGAATGACCACATGGATCAGGGACTTAATTTTCTGCCCACAGTGAGGGCACACACTCACCAGCCCAGCAGATTCCCTTCTGAAATGAGCTGAGAACTGAGCATTGGCTCACAGCCTGTGGAATAGATCTGCTCGGCTGTATCCATGTACCCAAAGACATTCCAGGGGGTACATGGAAGGATTCCAAGCTTGTTGGGGCATCACTATGTTCTCTTAAGTGTTGGAGGAACGAGAGTCCCTACGGTAGAACTTCAGATGGAGGCGGTGTGACGGGAGCCCTCCATAGACTCATCAGAATGCAGCACATCCAGATCACCCCCCTGCTTCTTGCCCTCTCTTCAACCTGAAATCAGACTTCAAAAGGATATGTCTTGTCACGTTTTGTTTCCTTATTATTGTGATAAAACACCAATGAGAGCAGCTGGATTAATGGAGAGAAGTTTATTTGGCTCACAATTCCAGGTTACAGCCCATCATTGCACAGAAGTCAAGGCAGCAGTAACTTGAAGCAGCTAATCACCTTGGAGCCAAGAACAGAGACCCACGAACACTTGCATGCTTTCTAGAGCTCTGTTGGACTTCTCTACTGTATACAGTCCAGCACCCAAGCTTAGGGAATGGTGTTGCCCACAAGGAGTGTGCTCTCCTACCTCTGTGGCACTACCTTTCTGGAACTTCTCTGGCACAGCTGAGGTGATACCATCCAGTGGAGGTCTCAGTATTTGTGGGCCCTCATGACTCTCTGCTGTTCAGCCAATCAGAGGAAGAGACATGGAGAGACAGGCTCAGAGTGGCTCTGAGAGTACCCAAGGTGCTCAGGTGCTGCCTACCCTTCCAGACTGCATTGCCTCTTGCTCCTCGAAGTAGAACTGAGCTGACCAGACCATTTCCCAGGCAAAGACTTTCAAACTGAGATATGTCAAGTGCCCCTATCAAGGTCAGGTAGAGTATAAATGGATGTGAAAATACCAGATTTCAAGCTCACAATATTTGGTTCCCTTCTCTGGAATGTACCTGCACCACAGTTAAAACTATGAGAGTAAGACAGACATACAGCACGATGAGTAGGGAGCACCAAGCAGCACGGCGTGTCTTAACTGTACTGTACAGTAGAAATAAATGACCTCAGCAGAAGGTCAACACAGTAGATCATGTTCATCTGTCTGGAAACGCTAATGAACTTTTAAAAAGAACAAGATAAAGCTGTACTCCTATAAAGAAGTTTGCTCAAGAGCCATCAAATGAGAAAGCCTTGTGAGCCAAATTGCATCATAGTTAAAGAGATGCACGTTCATCTAATTGGCATACATATTCAATTAAAAGCAAATTTGAGAAAATGCTGGAAAACACCCAAACTATTGCTAGCAGCTATCTGTGAAGAGCTCCTGGGCGGGTGGGAAGAGATTTAACCTTGTCCCTTTGGAAGCTCAGCTCCCTCCCTCTCCCTCCCTCCCTCCCTCCCTCCCTTTTTCCCTCCCTCCCTTCTTCCACCTAACCACGCAGCCTGAAGGAGCTGCTGTGCTCCATAGATTAGAAAAGGTTTGCCATTTCCAGACAGAAGGAATCACTTTCCGGTGTTGGGATTCCCTTCAGTTAGGTAAAGCTTTCTGCTGTGGCCTCTGCCTACAATCTTTCCTGAGTTGTTTCTCTATTCTTTAGTTTCTGGTTAAATTTGGAAACAAAAGTGGGCTTACAAGGCTTAGAATATGCCTTAAGTGCCATGTGACTTCTCTCTCTCTCTCTCTCTCTCTCTCTCTCTCTCTCTCTCTCACACACACACACACACACACACACACACACGCTGCAGACATCTACATCCACAGACACATGCACCCACACACATGCACACACTTGAACATGCGTACCCATTCCTCCCCCAGAAATAAAAATACTCATATCTGAAGCATAAAGAAGGGGCGGTGTTGGGAGGCAGAAGAGGACAGGCTTCCAAAGGACTCGCAACTATCCCAGGCCAAGTAAGGACATTAAACATCCTAACGGTTGTCATGGAACCAGCTATGCTTTTTCAAAAAAAGGCATTTTACTTGTTTTGCAGATACAAACCCCTCTGCTGCTTCCCTTCCCGACACTGTATGTGTATAAAGTTTTTCTCTTCCCGACAAGAAAAACAGTCCCATTTTTGTGTTTATCGATGAAGTGACTTTGTAGTCTAAGACAGTAAATTCTCTGGTCAAGGGCTACAAGGGCAATTACTGAGCTGTGCTCAAGTCTGATCTTACTCTTGTCCCAGCAAACCACAGCAGGATCTGCAGATGGAATTCTCCATCTTTGGGTTTCAACACAACTTCATCTTGTCGGGAGGGGAGAGTTCTGGGGACCTGGCTGGGTTATTTAGTGACGTCAACTCAGCTGATAGTTGATTCTTATCAGTCAGACTATGCTAGGGCACTGAGCTTTTGCAGGTTAGGAAAGACAAGCCTCTATTGACCTCTTCAGTGATAGGATAGTGGGCAGACCAGCAGTAAGCCTTGTGGGTGAGCTTCCCCAGTCCAGTTCAAGGCTGCGAGGACCATTCTCAGCTGGGGGCTGGATTCACTCCAGTCTCGTTTCTGCAGTCAGTCTACTCATTTGAGTATCAAACACAGTCTCTGCCAAGAAGCATTGTGCTTGAGAACAAAGCCATCACCCAGATCTTCTCCCAGATAAAGTTCAGCGGCTGCACCAGGACAATAGACGCTCTGATTCTTTCACACTGATTGTAACTACCTCCAACAGGATCTTTGTCCTTCTCAGGGCTGTTATTAGCAAGCATCTCTTCTCTAAGGTCACTTTTCAAAGTGGGCTGGGAACTGGTCTTGCCAGCCTCTCTTTTCTCCTTGGCAGTACTTGGAATAAAGCCCACACTTCTCTTAGCATGTTTTGGCTGGATCGTGCAGGTTGGAGTCAATGAGCTTGGGTTGGTACCTTGACTCAGTTACATGCCTACCCTTGTAGCTCAGAGCCTATGCACTTGGTGAAAACGATATTCCACAGTTTGAGTGCTTTTGCTATCAGTGTTTGCTGACCTACTGAAAGCCACCAGGGTATGTGAGGCTTTGGGGGAAGCTGTCCAGATTGCGATTTCATGTTTCTTTTCCTTATGGTTATGATTGCTTTGAAAAATATGGTAGTCCTTTGCAGATATTAAAATTCTGCTTTGATCAGTTTTGCAAGGTGTTGTTTTAAGTAAAAGATTTCCATTTCACCTAAAAATTATAGCTTTCTTATTTGTTATGATGCACGAGTCTTATTCTACATAATGCTAATATCTGTCTTCAAAATCTTCCTCTCTCTTCAGAAAAACAAGGTAATTAATTATTTTTATCATTTTTTAATAAGCCATTTTGGCTTTACTTTCAATATTGTAATTTCTTCTATTTTTTGGTCCAATCTTTTCTGTTAATTTCTACATTGTTTCCTACCAAAAAAAGAAAAAAAGTAAACTAGGGACCAGGAATGAGTTTCGGCAGGTGGAGACTGGAATCTGGATCCCCAGCCTCCACAAACAAGCCAGGTGGGTATATATGACAGCTCACCTGTAGTCCCAGGACTCCAGCTCCTATGAGAGACCCTGCCTCAGCAAATAATGCAGAAAGCAGTCAAAGAAGATACCCACCTCTGTCAGTCTCTGGCTTCCGTACACATGTGGACAGCATGTGCATGTGTACCTGAATACACATGTCCACAAAGGTGCACATACATATATGGGTGCATAGTGCACATTTACAAGCACACAAAATAGTAGTCTTTAAAACTTTTCTTCTAGTATCTTCAAATAGCTTAGATACTTTCTAAGCTTAAGACCTAACTGTATCACACATTTCCCAATAATATTTAAAAAGACATAATTCAAAATATGTGTAAAGTCCCACTAAGTATTTCTTAATTCATACATTTATAAATGTATTGCCTGGATCAAATACTTAGGAGATTTAAGCATTTTACCATATATTTACTTTAAATCTCCCACACTCTCTCTTTCTCCCCCCACCTCCATGAGGGAATAGGATTTCACGTAGCCCAGGGTAGCCTCAAACTCACCAAAAATGGCCTAGAACTTCTAATCCTCCTGCTTCCACTTCCCTGGTGCTTGGACCATGGGAAAGTGTGGCTATGCCCAGTAATTTCAGAGCTCAGACAAGGGCATGATAGACTAGCTCCTGTCAATTGACTGGTACCCCCAGGAGTTTAGCTTAAAAACATAATCTAGAATATTCTACATGATAATCAAACCTTATTTCTTTGTAATACATATACACATATACATATACATTCCTGCATATATACCTAGACACATACATAATTTGTAGTATAAGTTTTCATGCTTTGTCAAGAGTCCCATAGGTCAAGTAGACTACATTTGTTAATTACATGGTTTGAATCCCTTACTAAATATAGTGATTTTCCTAATTATCTGGCTAAAATGTGCTTTGTGTATGGCAAAGGTAGATTAAAACCAACAAGGGCTGGGTGGCACAGTATTTGCCTTGCACATAGGAAGCGCCTTGGGCTTCAATCCCAGGATTGTGAGAACAGCCAGGAAATATTGAATTTTTGTCTTTCACCTCCATGCAGGCTTCTAGGTTTGAGCCCATTCTCTTCTCTTGCATAGGTTCCTCTGTGTGTGTGTGTGTGTGTGTGTGTGTGTGTGTGTGTGTGTGTTCTCATCCTTCACTTTGAGTCTGCGTGTTCTTAAATGTGTACCTTTTATAAACACCATGTATTATAACACCACGTGTTAGAGCATCTTCTGAGTCCTAGACTCATTGTCTTCTGGCTGGTTATGAACTATTTGACTATAGCATGACAGAATATCCATTGTACTTGAGTCATGGTACCACATTTATTTTCTTACAGCCTCTCCTGTAATGTGCCTACTAGATAATACAATTTGTGCCTACCGACTACCAGAAGTAGGGTAAAATATCAAAGCATAATATAAAATTCATAATCATTCATTTCTTACAAGTAAATCATTTATGGAATTATATACACATATATGTATCACACATGTGTATGGAGAGATATGATTTCTGGCCAGATGGAAACCACAATATGCAGGCTTGACTTTCAGGCAAACAGATGATGCATAGGTTTTTCTTTTCCACTTTTTTTTCTGTCCACTGAAGAGAATTACTGTAAAAGAGCACACAAAGGAGAAGCGTCACTTGTAGAGTGAGCCAGGCTAAACCATGCTGGCTGCAACGAAGACCCTGGGAGAACCTCATGGGGAAGGGCAACTCAAGGCTCTTTACTTAGCGTTAACCAACATTTGAACTCAATAATTCTAAAAGGGTGTAATTGAAAGCAGAATGATTTCTTTGAGACTGATGTAATTCAATGACAAATTGTGGTATCATTTGTAACACTCTCATGTTATCGATATGAGAATACTGCGAATTATTCAGTAGTCGTTTGTATTATATAGAACTCTATGACCATCATACGTTATATTATGTCTCATACATTTCCCTTCCTCCCTCCCTTTCCCTTGGAATATTGGAGGCTCACCATGACACTGGAATCTTTGCTGTCCAGACTAGTCTTTGGATTCACTTTCACTTTCAAATTGTCTGGATAGAGACAGAGGCAATTCCTTAGAGACAGTGGTGCAAGGTTGAGCGCATTCCCAGATTCTTAGCATTTTTGGCTTAAACTGCCTTTAAGGTTTTGAGACCATTCACCTTCACCTTTACCCATTGCTTTAAGAGGAAGCTCGACTTCCAGGGGCTCTATCCATTGCTGTAAATTTCATAGATTCTCCTCCCACCCCAACCCCATCGTTTGGCCAGCTTGGTTTCTATTGTCAACTTGAAATAACCCGGAGTCACCTAAGGAAAGGGAATCCCACTTGAAGAACTGCCTGTATCAGATTGGCCTATAGCCTGTGAGAGAGCAGCTGGATTGATGTGGGAGGGGCCAGCCCACTGTGAAAGGCAGCTCTGGGCCCCTGGGCCTGGGCTGAGTAAGAAAGTCAGCTAACTAGAGTGAGCCAGTCTCTATCCCGGAGCTGCAGCATCAAGTGTTTCCTTTCTGAGACAGAGTCTCACTGTGTAGCTCAGAGCTGGGCTGGGACTTGCTACCTGGCTGGCCTGAACTCATAATCTGACTGCCACAAATGTGCAGTCCCGTGCTGTGGCCATGTCTTTTAGTCTTACCTTTGGCTGCTTAGCTCCCAATTTTGTTTAAAAAAAAGAGGTAAAACTGAATGTGATGGTTTGTGTATGCTCAGCCCAGAAGTGGCACCATTAGAAAGCATGGCTCTGTTGGAGTGGGTGTGGCCTTGTTGGAGTGGGTGTGGCTCTGTTGGAGTGGGTGTGTCACTGTGAGTGTGGGCTTTAAGACCCTCATCCTAGCTGCCTGGGAGCCAGTGTTCTGTTATCAGCCTTCAGATGAAGACAGAACTCTCAGCTCTGCCTGCACCAGGCCTGCCTGGATGCTTCCATGCTCCTGCCTTGATGACAATGGACTGAAGCTCTGAACCTGTAAACCAGCCCCAATTAAATGCTATCTTTAAAAGAGTTGCCTTGGTCATGGCTGTTTGTTCACAGCAGGAAAACCCTAACTGAAACACTGAATAAAAGGAAAAGTGAATTTCCTCAGCCTCAGTCATCTTTTTCAAAACAGCATATCAAAACTCTACAATGGGGAAACAGTAAAGAATAAGGAGTGCTTAATACATATTTAACAATTAAAATTAATAATCAGAAGATAGCAACTTACATTGACTTTTACCCCTAAGGAAGACCAAGGAGTTTTTGGTCCTCACACCTCCTCCCAACCCCCGCCGATTTTTTCTTAGCAGCACCACCCCCCCCAAAAAAAACCAAACAAAAAAAAACCCCCAAAAAACAAACAAACAAAAAACCCAGATCTTGATGTGGTATTTTCATACCAACTAAATTAATCAATATATTAACCACTCAATTTCTATATAAAAAAAACTGTTAAGTCTGAGTCATGAACTGTGTCTGTCTTGATGTTGTTAATAACCCATTGCGCTGACTAATTATGAAAGAAAGCTAGTATGAAGTTTACTCACTCTTCACTTGAGAAGTCATCCATTCTCCATTTTTTTCTTTGGGAATAGACTTTTACCAGCATGCCGATCAGGACAAGGATCACCACGTAGAAAGGGATGATCAGGAAAAATGGCCACCGTGCAGACTTGGAGCGGTAGGCACTTGCAACATAGGACCGTGCTAGCAAAGGAAAGTACCAGGGGTTAGGACACAATCACCAGGAATAGAACAGTGATACTGTTGTGTGCTTGTTGTGACTTTTGAGACACACATTATACTATTTAAAAACTGTGTAACACATTTGCATATGGTGTAGCTACCACAATGGCACTGGAGTCCCTGCCCTCAAGCTCTTTGAATCCTTGTGCATCCTGTCTTGGCTTTTCTTGTTATGTGTCTTTGTTTGCTTGTTTTATGTGTATTGGTGTTTGGTCTACATGCATGTCTGTATGAGGATCCCTTGGAGCTGTAGTTACAGATGGCAGTCTAGAGTGAGCTGTTATGTAGGTGTTGGGAACTGAAACCAGGTCCTCTGGAAGAGCAGTCAGTGGTCTTAACTGTTGGGCCACCTCTTCAGCTTCAGTTTTGCTCCTAATTTTTTGGGGAAATAGATATTGCTTATCCCATGATGTGCTGGTTCCAATACTTGACCTCCTTTTTCAATCTGGCCAGGTCATCCTTTCTTTGTCTGTGGCTACTTTGTGGTGGGTGAGGAGCCTCAATCTCTCTCTCTCCTTTGATTTTATTTTTTCGGTTCCAAGTGCTGCACTGGACTGGTTGATGTTGGAGGACATCTGCAATCCCACACTCGGAGGCAGACAAGCCATGCACTCTTCCAACAGGACGTACACCTTCAAGCTGCTTTCGCTTTCCCAGGTCCAGGCACAAAAGATGAGGCCATTCCTTTTCTGATGAGTGGGGGGAGGGCAGACAGCCTGGGTTCTCTGCTCTTTCTCTTGGACCTACAGAGAAAAGGCCTTTCCCTCATCTTGTCCCATCTTACTTCCTCTTGAGGCCTGGGGTGTCTCTTTACTGCCGGTATCTCCTCAGGGTCTATGGAATGGTACTAGCTGTCTGCGGTAACAGAGTCAGGCATTTTGACTCCTCTGTATTTCTGCTCCCAGCTCCTGGTCCACACATAACTCTGGGCCCTGAACTTGGACAGAGGCAATGACTGCTGTCCTTGAGGTAACAAATCCCTCAGGTTTTTATTGGTGGTCAAGCATTCTGTCTATTGGGGTGGGGTATTGACCTTCTTTTGTGGGTCCCCATTGCTGATAAGGGTTCTTAGTCTGAGAGGCTGAGGTCTGTGACTAAAGGGCCAAAGTCAATGATAGAGCACCTGGCAAGGTGCTGTTGAAGGGACAAAATGATTAGGAATAACAAGGGATCTTGGAGACAAGGGATCTTGATCTCTGTGTGTCATGGAAAAGGCTGCCAGGCGGCCCTCATGGAAACACTGGCTGTGCTAACCTCTAGGTCAGGTTAGTGTGGTTACAGGAAGAACCCTTCCTATGTTTTAGTCAGAAAATTGGCTTTATTGGGGGGTGATTTGGTCTTCAAAGTATGTGATTTACATTGTATGTTTCCTTCACATGGCTAGTGTAGGGTGCTGTGTCTTTCTAAAAGTGGGTTTGGACACCTTCAGAAACTTCTCCAATGCTGTTGTTGGCCTTTATGTAACTCCGTGAAAACATCAGGACAAGGGCCTCACTTTGGAGGGAGTATGAGTCATTCTAGAAAGATCAGGCATCTGTGAGTCTCCATTTGAGAACTCAGTGACCCACAGCAGTCCCTAAAACTGCAGCAAACAAACTGAAAAAATGAGAGGGAAATCTGAACTATGGTCCTGTTGTACAACTGTCACGCACAGAGTTTATTGGAAAAGATACCACACTTTTCACAGGGAAGGCAGGAGCCATGAGGAAATCATGCCTTCAAACATATCCTTCTGGAATAAAGAGTGCCTCAAGACAAAACAGCAGTAAGAGTGATGAGCTGCTCAGGAGTGGGTGTTGAATTTCGTTTGGTGTATTTTGTGCGGATCGCAGTCTTACAGGAGACACCCATTGTATGGATTCTTTTTCTTCCCTTCGTGGTGGTACCTGGGTTTGAACTCAGGGCCTGGTATGTGCTGTCTAAGCTCCCTACCCGATATGAAATTTTAAACTTTAATACAGATAAGGATATACTATGAGCTAGTAGCGTGTTAAAAAATTTTACTTGTGCGTTTTTAAGAATGCTGCTTTGCAAATTTTGTTTGTTAGTTTGCACATGTGGCATCAGGGGCAAGTTTTCCTCCAATGATAAATTAGTTGGGAGGGCTTAGCCTACCACTCTTCTTTAAGTGCTACTTCTTCCTGGCAAAAAAATTGTTTCTTCCCCTTCCTTCCTTCCTTCCTTCCTTCCTTCCTTCCTTCCTTCCTTCCTTCCTTCCTTCCTTCTTTCCTCCCTCCCTCCCTCCCTCTCTCCCTCCCTCCTTCCCTCCCTCCCTCCCTCCCTCCCTCCCTCCTTCCTTCCTTCCTTCCTTCCTTCCTTCCTTCCTTCCTTCCTTCCTTCTTTTCTTTTTTTCTGGTAGCTTTCTTAGCCACAAATCACAAATAAGAGAATTTTTGACTCTAGCTTCTTGGCTCTACCTTTTGGTTGACAATTCCTCATCACAGCTGGGTGGCTTTGTCAGCCTGTTTCTTGTTGGTAGTGGACAGGAGCTCAAACTATACACACTTCTCCCGACCACATCCAGTTCACAAGGACAGGATACTTTCAATATGTGTTTCCGAGTGTTGGATTTAAAAAAAATCTAGTAAGGTCACAGTCATGGATCTCTTCAGCAGAAACTTTTCTCTCTTTTGGACCTTGCTGTGGCTACTGTAGATGGACCTACTTAACATTCTTAGTAGCCCCCCTCAGTTTTTGTTAGTGTGTGTGTGTGTGTGTGTATATGTGTGTGTATGTGTGTGTGTGTGTGTGTGTATGTGTGTGTGTGTGTGTTTGTGTGAATCAAACTCAGGTCGTCACATTTGTGAGGCAAACATTTCACTTCCCCTATTCCACATCACTCTAGTTACGTTTTCTACTTGTTAGTAAGACTTACCAGGGATGGATTCAGCCCGTTGCTGGTTGCCACTGTCAACGCTCCCACCAGGCCATGTATCCTCCGTATTTTTACAATCCGGAGGTAAGTATGTGGGCTCACAGTGGCAATGCTTCTTGTTATTACATACCTGAAAACACCATAAAGTCACAGGCTGAGACAGGCAGCCGGCCTCAGTCACACCCAAGAAGTCTGTAGAGTAATGACTATTTAAGATCACATCCATTATTGGGAAGGGGTGGGGGAGGCAGGGAGGGGGAGGAGGAGAGGGAAGGGGAGGAGGAGAAAGGAGAGGGACTTAAGCCTTGCTCTCCAGAGCAGGTTCAGTGGCTTTCCCTTTTTTCACTCACAGGTCTGCTACTTACCCCATGGTGGTTGCATTTTTCTGGGGTGCAATCATAGTTCAAGAAAGTATCTTCTACACACTCTTGATTCAAGCAAACCTAGAACAGAAAAGGTAACTGAGATGCTAGCCAGACTCATCCCTTAATTAAAACCAATCCGTACCCTCTTAAGATCAAAACCACCCTGAAGTATCACCTCATCCTAGTTAAACTGACCAGGGATAAAGGGACAGATGAACAGCATTGTTATTTAACTTTAGGTGGCCACAGTTAACATCCTCAAAAATCCCTTTCAGGAAGCGGCACACATGAAAAGCTGGAGCATACTGGGACGGTGGCGTAAGAATGAGAGCATGTAAAGAACATTGATCGATTTATTGATCGATTAATTGATTGTAAAGGGCACCACACGGAGATTCCCGTTCTAGACAATGATTCCTAAGCTTCATGCATGGGCAGAACAGCAGGTGTGGGCATGGGAGAAAGGCATGGAGGAAGCTGAAGACGGGTGTTTGAAGTGGAAGAGTCTATGGGGTGGACTTCCAGAGAAGTGAATGGAAGGATCACCCTCAAGCTGGCCAAGGTTTGGGCTGTGATTGTGCACAATGAGTTTTTTGTTTGTTTATCTCATCTTTGCTATTACATGAGGGGACTCACATCCTCATACCCACTCACTGTGTTAATGTACTCACAGACAGGGAAGACCCTGTCCTCTCATTTCTTCAGATACTGCCATAAAAAAAGCTATGACATAAACCTAAAGATTCTAACCGGACTGTGCAACTGCAGAGTTCATGATCCAGGCAGTACCAGTGACACCAGCCCATTGTCACAAGCAAACTGAGCGGCCACTGAGCCACTTTTGTCAGATTTCTTTCTCTTGGGTTTTACTCGAAGTTAATGGTTTAATCTTCATCTTGTATGCATATACTGTTTTGGTGTACAGGTGGAATTTTAAACAGTTCATCTGGAAAACAAAGTTGTGGTTCTATCCATGTATATGTTATCTTCCTTCTACCCATGAAATGGAATATTATTCAAGCCTTTAAAGGAAGGCAATTCTGACTTCAGAGAGATGGCCGAACTACATATTGAGTGACATCACACAGACACAGAAGGACACATATGTCATGACCTTAGTTATGTATGGAACCTGGGAGGCCTGTAGAAACTGTCAGAAGGCCAGCGGTGACAGAAGAGAATGCAGAGAAGTCATGTAATATTGCAGTTGTGAAGGATGACGGAGGATGAGTACATCTAGGAATATGACCAACAGCATGGGGATGGCAGTTGATAGTGTGTGCCTAAAGTGTGACGAGAGAACAGGCCTGAGGTGTTTGCCATACCATATGCACTAGGGTAATTAATGTTCTCGAGAATGGGAATCACAGGCATGTATCAGACACATGGTGTACTAATTTCATTTCTGTTGTTGTGATTAAAATGCCTTGACCAGAAACAACTCAGGACAGGGAGAAGTTGTCAGGCTTACATTTCCCTGTTATGATCAATGACTGAGGATGCAGCTGGTCTCATCTCATTCATAAGCACAAGCAGAGAGAAATTAACCCATGCAGGCCCATGTGCTTAATTGCTTCTCTACTCAGCTAGGTTTCTCCACTTTATAATATTCAGGATCCCCTGCTAGGGAATGGTGCTTCCCACAAGGGGCTGTTGTGCCTTCCTACATCAATTAACAATCAAAAGAACGACCTCCCTGCTCTTGGACCAACCTGATCTAGATAATTCCTCAGTTGAGACTTTCTTCCCAGGTAGCAAGTTGACAGCTAAAACTAACCATTCCAAATACATGTAAGCCATTATTTTAATAGAGAAAATTTTGAATATAATTGATTTTGCCTTACTCTGTGACCTCTTTAATTTTCACTATTATTTAAGAATAATTACATCAAAAGATAATTCACCACATCAGAAGGCTGGCTTTCTCTCTCTCTCACACACACATTCTGAAAATGTAACAAAATGCAATGGGTGAACCGTAAGATTGTTTCTTTGGAGGATTTGTGCAACTTCCACAAAAAGTATAAAGCAGCTAATGCTCTCCATAGGCATGTGTACCAATAAGGACATAAGGCACAACACTGGGAGTTACTGGGAGAGGAGGGCACAGGACAGGGCCCTGGGGAGTTAGGGGAGAGGAGGTGACCTACCTTCCCTGACCCGCAGACAGTTCCATCTCTCACCCACATCTTCTTGCTCTCTTTGTGACCTGGGGGGTATTCCAGGGAGATGCAGATTTGCCCGCTTATATTGGCATAGATAACAATGGCAGACCTCATTTTAAGTATGTCTTCACTTTGGTATATACATATTAGTTTTCCACACATCCGGTCACTATAATTTACAAATAAATGTAAGCCATTATTTTAACAGAGAAGTATTTGAATATAATTTCCAAAAACAAATAGATTTAAACATTGGAGTTGGCAAATAAGATATAGACAATTGGTTTTGAATAATGCATACAGAGTCCCTCCTGAATCGCTCACAATAATGAACTACTTAACTATGGGCTCCTCCATTAGCTGGATTACTGTTTGTGACTTTTTCACTTGTATTTGGTCACAATCAAATCTAAGCTTATTCCAACTTTATAAATGGGCACTTGGCCTTGTTGCCAGCTCCACTGGGTTTCCTTTTTGAGTTTAACAACTGATAAGATATTGAATTCCATATTAAAAGGTCATCATACACCATGCATATTATTAAAACAATAAACCATATATACTCTAAATGCGAGTGCAGAAAAATATAGAAAAAAAAACCCCAAAAGCATAAGCACAGCCAGACAGTAAAGGGACATTAGCTGCAGAAGAACATAGTGAAAATGAAGACTGATGGGCAGACAACAGGAATGTAGACCAGAAAACTTGGGAATGGTCTGGTCAATAGGGGAAAGAAGTGTGCCTTCTCCCTGGTCCACATGCAGAGACTACTTGACAGTGTGAAAGGTCATCTCCTGTATAAATGTCTTTCTAACCAACTTCCTGGCAAGATGGTCCTTCCACTCTCCAGGCAGCTAGCTCCTCATCATAGAGGCTCACTTTCTCGCATCTCTTTGTCTCTGAACTAGCTGACTTCTGTGTATGATGGGACTGGGGCCGTGAACAGTAGACAGATTCACATTTAGTCACAAGAAGAATGAAGACCCAGAAAAGAAAAAACCTGGGAGGTTCTGTCTCTTGGGCGTGCTGTTGGTCCCTTCTTTAGCTAATGGTTATTTATTCTTTTAGCCTCGGAGGGATGAGAACCAGTAACCCGGATGCCTTCCTTTCTTTGAAGTACATTGCAAACATCCCTCAGTGTGTAACACTGAGACCAGCAGCCTCAGTGAGGCAGATGATAATGACTGAAGGGAGTCACCCAAACGACCCAGGGGAGGTTCCTCAGGGAGAAGCACAACTATGCTAGAGAGGCTGGTGAGACATGGGGTCTACAGAGTAGATTTCTGTAACCACAAAAGACGCAGACAGAACACTGGCACCTTCAGCAAACTGTTACTGCAAACTACACACATGCATATGCACGCACACACACACACACACACACACACACACACACATACACACACACAGTATGTCTATGCCACACATTCAACAATCACACCATCACACAGCTAGTGTGACAGACTGCTGCTTTTCTGCTACCCATAGCCTCTTCGCCTTAACACTTTCATATTCTCTCTTCATGTATTTATTGAAACACGCTGCCTCATGAAAACATTTTTACAGCAAAGGTCTTCTGGAACACTTGCAAAGAGCCCCCAACACAAGCCCAAATTCTAGGAACCAAAACTCAGGTGCTTGAAGTATGTCTACAGCTCACTGCCATATGTCAGAAATGCCATGTGTGTAAGGGCTGATGCACCCTGGGTCACGGCCTTATAGGTCTTTCATTATTATATTTGTCCCAGGTATAGTATATTTCTTGTACTCTATAAAGAATGTCCACTCTTGGGGCTGGAGAATTGACCTCTAAGAGCACTGGCTGCTCTTGCAGAAGACCCAAGTTTGATTCCCATCACCCAGGTGGGTAGCACACAACCCCTGCCACAGAGGCTGGGACACCTTCGTCTAGCCTCCTCGGGCATCAGACATGCAAGTGGTGCACAGACATGTATTCAGGCAAAAATCCATACAAATAGAACAAATAAACAGAAATTCACAAAAAAAGAATATCCACTCTTCGTGTGTGTATGTGTGTTGTATAAGCCTTTTTTTTTTTTTTTTCAGAGCTGGGGACCGAACCCAGGGCCTTGAGCTTCCTAGGCAAGCACTCTACCACTGAGCTAAATCCCCAACCCCTTGTGTAAGCCTTTGTGGCAAGGTGCATATGAGAGTCTATTTGCTTGTGCACATGTGTATCAGACCGTAGGTCAATGACAGGTATTTTTCTATTCCTCTCCACCTTATTTTTTTAAGACAGGGGCACCCAATGAACCTGGGGCTCACCATTTCAGCTAGACTGGCTGGTCAGGAGTTCCTGGGCTCACCTGCCACTGTTCTCCCTAGCAGGGCTACCAAACTATGCCAGCACATCTGGCTTTTATGTGGGTACTAGGGATCTGAATTCAGGTCCTTGTGGCTAAGCAGGAAGTGCTTCACACACTGAGCCATTTTCCCAAGTCAGGATTGCTCATTCTTCGTTAAATTATGGAGATAGCATACAGAATTTTTAAAATTGAATGCTTATGGGTGACAAGTACACCT
Organism: Rattus norvegicus; assembly: GCF_021556685.1. NCBI lineage: Eukaryota > Metazoa > Chordata > Mammalia > Rodentia > Muridae > Rattus > Rattus norvegicus. The sequence continues at coordinate 43,870,849 of NC_141548.1, forward strand.
TTGTTGAAATAAAACCCCGAGTGGAAAAAGACAGGCTAAAAATTCAGGCCAAAGTAGTTCAAGTGGGACAACAGCCCAGGTGTGTTGGAAATGACAGGGAATCCCTTTCTGCACCTCTGACATCTACCACTTGATTTAACGTCAGGCTTCATGGTAGGGGGTTAGTTTGCTGAAGTATGAAAGTGACTGGTGACATTTTCAAGTGTAAAGTGACAGAGTCTGGTCACATTTCCTAAGGCATACTTAGGTGCGCAGTCCTTGTACCCCGTAGGAGTGATACCGCAGCTCCCAGATATGTCACTTTTGGAATTCAGCTCCGCGTAACATTCTTTTGTACCATAGTCTGCATCTGGAAGTCAGGCAAATGAAACAGTGTCAGTTGTGCTGAGGGTTTTAATACCTGGAATTAAAATAAGGAATGAAGACCTATACAGTTCTGAAATGGTTTGCACAAAAGGCAAGCATCACATAGAACTGAAAATTGATGACTCAACCCACCTCAGTGATTGACCTCCAACTTCATGTATCTGCCACAGTGCCCAATATGTAATGTCAATAATCCCCATGACTAACAAAAAGCTAGTTTTTAAAAACAATAATTGATGTTCTGGTGAATAAAGATGGGCTTTTATTTTTTGCATACCTGTCTTCTTAATCAAACCATTACCAATTTTGTTTTGTCTCTGATTTTTCCTAGCTTCAGTTTTTCCAAGATCCAAACTACTTAGAGAACAGTTTCTGTTTTCAACCTCCATCCATTCTACTCTTGTTGAAGCCTCTGACGGGGACATTTGGCACCTACATTGCTGAACTGGAGGAAAGTGACCTGTCACAACAGCATCCCTGTACAGACACCAGGTGCCCAGTTAAGTTGCCTAGAGACACCAGCAAACCCAAAGGTAATGGTTCATTATGTCTCGGAAACCATTTGCCAAATTGGTTGTGGGTAAGAAGTAAAGATTTTGAGCTCAGCGAGGACATCAAACTGTTCTTTGTGGACCAGAAAAACACCAGGCAGAATCGGGGTATTTCATAGCCTCCAGGACAATGTTTGATCCCTCAGACACTGTTGGCTCTTTTCCAGCTTCCTCTGGAGAGTAAACAGGGGCAGAATAGGCTATGGAGTCCAAAAGGCGGCTTCGATTGCGCCAGCTCCCTGTTTGCGTAAGTATCCATCCAAGCATGGACTGGAAGCCCTGGAGACCCGCTGGTGGATCACACCACAGAAACAACCTTCAAATTCTAACTGATGCCCGATGGATATCAGCTATCAACAAATGTCAAATGAATCCAGACGACTGCCCTCGATCTTTAGGTTCGACAGAACACTGACTGGCAGGGTCTGCAGGATGCACAGTCTACACACAGGCCTCGTTAACATCAACCACGGAAGAGGGAAGATGGGGCAACAACTTCTAACTAAAGCTGTGCCTCTATCTGTAGTTTCACTCAGGATTAAACAGAATGAAGTTTGTCAGCTGAGTTAAAATGACTGAACAAGTATCTTAACATTTTCATGGAAAAAAATCCCAAAAGGACACAATCTACAAGAAAGAAAAACTATCAGAAATAGGTGGGTTGGAGAGATGGTTAAGAATTTTGACTGCTCTATCAGAGGAACCCAGTTTGATTCCCAACACCCACAGTCATAAAATAAAAATAAAATAAATTCCCAATCATATAAAAAATAGAAATGGAAGTAGATGATTAGGTATAAATTTATATTTGATTTTTTTGAGGTTTGCGTGATACTGTAACACATAGTTCATGTTGCAAGAAACTCAGAGAACTCTAAGCAGAAGTTCACAGTTGGGCCGGCATGATGGCTCAGCAGTTAAAGGTGATTCCCATGCAAACCAGATTCATTCTCAGTCCTGGGAACCTCCAGGGGGAGGAGGGAAAAGGGTCTTGAAAGCTGACCTCTGACCTCTACACATGTGCCATGATATGTACACACCTGTGCACATGATGCATCTCTCTCTCTCTCTCTCTCTCTCTCTCTCTCTCTCTCTCTCTCATACACACACACACACACACACACACACACACAGGCTCACACACCAATAACAATAATAAATACACTTAAAAAGAAAAAAAAGAAGTAAGCACTCAGAGCTATTGTTTGGATTCTGAATATTCCCAAAGACTCAGTGTTAAATGCTTGGTGCTGGACTAAACGTTTGGTTTTCATGGAAGTATAGCCATGGTGGGGGAATGTGGAGTGTGGGGTGGGAGGTGGAAGGTGTGAGGTGAGAGGTGTGAGGTGTGAGGTGTGAGGTGTGAGGTGTGAGGTGTGAGTCATGAGGTGTGAGGTGTGAGGTGGAAGGTGTGAGGTGAGAGGTGTGAGGTGAGAGGTGTGAGTCGTGAGTCATGAGGTGTGAGGTGTGAGGTGTGAGGTGTGAGGTGTGAGTCGTGAGGTGTGAGGTGTGAGTCGTGAGTCGTGAGGTGTGAGGTGTGAGTCGTGAGTCGTGAGGTGTGAGGTGTGAGTCGTGAGTCGTGAGTCGTGAGTCGTGAGGTGTGAGGTGTGAGGTGTGAGGTAGGAGGCGTGAGGTGTGAGGTGTGAGGTGTGAGTCGTGAGTCATGAGTCGTGAGTCGTGAGTCGTGAGTCGTGAGTCGTGAGGTGTGAGGTGTGAGGTGTGAGTCGTGAGGTGTGAGGTGTGAGGTGTGAGTCATGAGTCATGAGTCGTGAGTCGTGAGTCGTGAGGTGTGAGGTGTGAGGTGTGAGGTGTGAGGTGTGAGGTGTGAGGTGTGAGGTGTGAGTCGTGAGTCATGAGTCGTGAGTCGTGAGTCGTGAGTCGTGAGTCGTGAGGTGTGAGGTGTGAGGTGTGAGGTGTGAGGTGTGAGGTGTGAGGTGTGAGGTGTGAGGTGTGAGGTGTGAGGTAGGAGGCGTGAGGTGAGAGGTGCTCTTTAAGGGGACACTCAGACCCCTGGCCTACTTGTTCCTCTGCTTCCTGGCTAACATTAAGTATGGGCAGTTTCCTCTACCACCTAATCTTACAATGCCATTGTCATTTCACCCACCCATGGTGTGCTGAAAGTATCAGGGACAGGGGACAAGGATTAAACCTCTGAGACTGACCCTGAACAGCTGTTTTCCTCTCTCCATCTCTACCTCTCATCCATCCTTCAGGCGTGTGTGTGTGTGTGTGTGTGTGTGTGTGTGTGTGTGTGTGTGTGTAAGGCGTGGCCTTGGATCGATTCTCAGTACTGAACCAAACAGATCTGTCTATTTATATCTGCACCCATATGGAAAACATGATTAAAGTACCAGTGCCAAACAGATCCCGGCACTGCTGTGCTCCACTCTGACAGGTGCCATTAATACAGATCCACTTCTGTTCTGCACATGGGTGACCGTCTTGAACAAAGAAGTCTTCTTCACACACTTCGGAAGTGCCGTTGCAGTACTCTGTGACGTCACATTCCTGATTGGCAGGCCTGCAAAGTTCCCCTTTTGCCTTCAGCTGGTGGGTAAAGTGAATCACAGTGAATAAGGCAGCAGAGAAGTAGGGATATTTGTCCCTGAAGGGCACTGTATAGGAGGTCATATAGAAACAAACACTCTGACCTATGCCAGTTGGGACTGGTAATCTCACAAGGCCCCACCCCAGATGAGAGCTACAGGTAATTAATGACTGTTGAGAGAGGGAGAATGAGTCTCCCAATGGGTGAGCCCCCTGATAGGTTATGCAGTTTCATCCGAAGGGGTCAGCCTAATGTAAGTGTGTGTGTGTGTATGTGTGTGTGTGTGTGTGTGTATGTGTGTGTGTGTGTGTGTGAGTGAATAATAATTAAAAAGAAGCCATGGATTAGAAAGAGAGTGGAAGGGTTGTGGGAGGAGTTGGAGGGAGGATGATGAAATAATCAACATATCTTGTACATATATACAACTTAAACAAAATTATATTAAAACAAAATATATTATTAAATGAAAATATGTGTTGCTTGTAGCACATTTTATCTTTATATGGCATGTAATAGGAACAATATTTTCATTTCAGCCATTCACACAGCCCATATATTCTTGTTTCAACTTTTAAGGAAGGAATTTTGGGAATATTATAAAAATGCTGAAGAAAATTAAAGTTTCATGGCTGAGAGACTTTTGTCAATAACACTCTGATATTTTAGGTAGAAGATGTAGATTGAAAGATTTTTAAATTCTTTTCTTTTTTTAAAGATAAATATATCTTTAAAATATATTTGTTTTATGTATATGAGTACACTGTAGCTGTTCAGACACACCAGAAGAGGGCATCAGATCCCATTACAGATGGTTGTGAGCTACCATGTGGTTGCTGGGATTTGAACTCAGGACCTCTGGAAAAGCAGTCAATGCTCTTAACCAATGAGTCATCTCTTCAGCCCCAAATTATTTTCTTAAGAGTAGAAATGTCTGAAAACCTCCATTGGATCCCTCCCCTTGGAGCTTATGGAGCCCTTGGAAGAGGTGTGTGTGTGAGGGGAGGGTGACTGTAGGAGCCAGAGGGTTAGAGGACACTAGGAAAGCTCAGCCCACAGAATCAACTAAGCAGAGCTCATAGAGACTGAAGCAGCGATCACAGAGTCTGCATGGGTCTGCACTAGGTCCGCCCATATAGGTTATGGTTGAGTAGCACAGTGGTTCTGTGGGACTCCCAACAGTGGGAGTGGGTGTCTCTGACTCTTTCGTCTATTCTTAAGACCCTTTTCCTTCCAACAGGGCTGCCTTGTCCAACCCCGATAAGAGGGTTTGTCCTTAATTTTGTTGTATCCTGTTACACTGCCTTTGGTTCATATCCCTGGGAAGCCTGCTCTTTTCTGTGTGCGTGCGTGCATGCGTGCATGTGTGTGTGTGTGTGTGTGTGTGTGTGTGTGTGTGTGTGTGTATGGAGGGGGTGTCAACACACTGGGAGGAGTGGAGGGAGGAAAAACTGTGGTTAGGATGTACTGTATAGAGAAAAATTTAAAAGGAAGAAATATAATAATATAATATAATAAATTTGGAAAAAGGAATTACACATTAATTTTGAAAAGGACAATGTAGTAATACTTGTGATATCAAAATAAATCACTGACAAATGTGAAAAAAAAGAGTAGACATGTCAGTACTCTTTGGCCCAGTGGTTGTGGCTACAAGCACTGGTTGTTTAGAGAACCCAAGCTTAGTGTCGGCACCCACATGGCACACTCTACGACTGTCTGTAACTCCTGTCTTAAGGGATCTGACACTGCCTTCTGGCCTCTGACAAAACACCCATACACATAAGAATGGAGAAAACGTGGTTTTAAAAACGAAAAAATAAAGAAAGGAAAAGGCTCTTACATTGCACGAAGCGTCGCAGCAACTTCCGGTGGAGCAAGTGGAGCCCTCTGACAGCTGACAGGTGGTGGGATTACAGCATGGAGGAGGCTTATCGTCACAGCCCTGGAAGCCGAACCACAAGCCTGAAGTGCCTATCTGAATCCATTCACACTGACAGACATTGTAATGGCGACACATTTCCTAGCCTACAGACAGATGCTTGCCTTTCATGTTGGCAAACAGAAAAGGAAACTGAGTCACTTCTTTCTTGCCCTACAGACACTGATTTTTTGACACCCTACTAGGTATTACATTGTAGTCGTTTCTTCTAGGATAGAGCTTACTGTGTTGGAAGTAGATTCCTCTGATACCACACAATCCTTCACAGTGGAGACAGTGAGGTGGTCTCTGGCTCTTGTAAAGGCCAAGTAAATATAAGATGTGGGATAAAGAGAAGTTATAGTTACTTTTTATGTGCCACGTTTGAACCTAAATGCTGTAAGACTCAATAATAATATTTTTAAAGTTGTGTGTGTGTAAGATTATATATATATCATCTCTCTCTCATGTTATATATATATGAGAGAGAGACGCGCACGCGTGCGTACACACACACACACACACACACACACACACACACACACACACTTTTAATCCCCAGGGATTTGAAATGGTAAGATGGGAAAACTTGTCACTAAGCAGATAGGAATTAGCTGTGGAGGTCAGTTGTCTTAGTGTGACTTCTGCAAGATACACATTAGGGCACAGGAAGGTTTCTGTGTTTTGCACAACTGTTCTGCCAAATGAATGTCATTGCTCTTGCTCAGTACATGCACATCTACAGGGAAGGGATAGCACAGTGGTTAGAACTTAGTTAGGAACATGATGAAGCTAAGACACACTATTGCCAGATCTGAGCGGGAAGTTTCAACGAGTTTTCACTCAAGCCAAAGTGATGGGCAATATTTTCTTAAAAGCACACAATTCCTTTCTGATAGTTTTAGTTCAGCTTGCCACAGTCTAGAAACATCTGAGGAGGGGTTGTCTAGGTCAGGTGGGCCTGTGGGCATGTCAGAGAGGAATATCTTGACTGTATCCACTGTGCATGCTCACCGTGGGGCGCTGTTTCCTAGGACTGGGCCTTGCACTACATAGGAATGGAAAAGGCTCCTGGGCACAAGTAAGCACGCATGCAGGCACTTGTTTTCTCGGTGCCGTCAGCCATGGATGTGACCAGCAGCTTCGACTTCCTGCTGCCTCACCTTCCCTGCAGTGATGGACTACGACTTGGAACTGTGAGCTAACATAAACCCTTTGTGAGTATAGATTGTCACAGCAACAGGAAAGGAGGCAGGACACCGTTTAAGTGTCAGAAACACACTTTTTCTGCTGGGAGGCACACATTTCAGTGTCCTCAGCCAGCCCATAGAGAACTCTGATGAACCCTTGCCTCCTGGGTCCCCAGGGACATAGTACTCTCGGCAGCTATGGGAACAGCTTGTTCCCCCTTTCATTTTATCATTGTATTTTTACCTCATTTACCTTCATTCCGTCTTTCACTTCCCTCTAACCCCAGTGTTACATAAGATTTATTTAGTTTGAAAAAGAAACTTCCTGTGGTTCTAGGTATTTTCCAATAATTTTGACTTAGATATTGAATTTAAAATGGTGATTAAATATTGGTAAAAGCCAATAAAGTTCCAACACCAAACCTCAAACGTGTCTCCATATTTTCTTATTCCACAGTGAAAGCTTCATACCTGCTGTGTGGCTTGTATAGGCTTGGCTTAGAGTGTTGCTATATGAGTGGCACTACTAAAAGGTGTGTCCTTGTTGGAGGAGGTGTGTCACTGTGGACATGGGTTTTAAGACCCTCATCCTAGTTGCCTGGAAGCCAGTCTTCTCCTAGCAGCCTTCAGAATAAGAGGTGGAACTCTCAGCTCCTCCAGCCCTATGTCTGCCTGAATGCTGCCATGATGATAATGGACTGAACCTCTGAACCTCTAAGCCAGCCCCTATTCAGTGTTGTCATTTTAAGACTTGCTTTGGTCATGGTGTCTGCTCATAGCAGTAAAACCCTTTCTGAATGACAAATGAGCCTGAGGGAAAGGCTGGGCAAGAGTGTGCCTAAGAGGAAGAGACAGAAGCTGGAGCACTCAAAGATGGGACTTAATGATCTTCAAAATGGGTCGTTCAAAAAATCACAATGGCCAGGTGGTGGTGGCACACACCATTAATCCCAGTACTTGGGAGGCAGAGGCAGGCAGACATCTGTGAGGTCGAGACTAGCATGGTCTACATACAGGGTGAGTTTCAGGACACCCAGAGCTACACAGAGAAACCCTGTCTCAAAAATCAAAATCAAAACAAAACAAATTAGAACTGAAGGGGCATAGAAGGGAGAAATAGACACAGTGGTCCGGGAGTGTTACTAGCAGATGAGTAGGACGAACACGCTCTGGAGGTCTCATTCTCAGTGCTGACTGTAGCTAATAGACTATATTGTGTTTGCTAAGAGGTTGTGATCTGATCCTTACAGAAGAAAGAGAAATGAGAGCTTGCTTGGCATGAATTATATTCTTACCACTCTACAAGAGTTTGGGGTAGAGGGTTTATTTTAGTTTACCCCTTTTCTCCTAAGTTGGTCTTGTCAGGATATTTTATCACCACAACAGATTTGAAATTAAGGCAATATGCTTCTAAGAGATATTAGATGGCATACATTTCAGTTCAGTTTCAATAAAGAGGTTGTTTATCTCATACAGTTGCAAGAAAATATATTATGCAAAGTGCTTGCTGTTATATCCTAATTCTTAACGGGAGAGGAGGGAAGGGGAAGGATTGGAGAGGAGGGACAGGAGGAAGTCGAGGGGGGAGAGGGAGAGGAGAGGAGAGAGAGGAGGGACAGGGTGGAGAGGGGAGGAAGAAGAAGAGAGGAAGGACAGGTGGGGGAGGAGAAGCAGGGGAAGAGAGGCCAGACATGGTGGTGCAAGCAAGCCTGTAATTCCAGTGCTCAGAAAGCTGGCACGGGTTCTGAGTTTGGGGCCAGCATGGACTAAGGGGTCCTATGCTAGGAAACAATAAAGAGCATACTGATGCTGTGAGTTGAGCATACTGATGCTGTGAGTTGAGTGTGCTGATGCTGTGAGTTGAGCATACTGATGCTGTGAGTTGAGTGTGCCGATGCTGTGAGTTGAGTGTGCCGATGCTGTGAGTTGAGCGTGGTGATGCTGTGAGTTGAGTGTGCTGATGCTGTGAGTTGAGTGTGCCGATGCTGTGAGTTGAGCGTACTGGTGCTGTGAGTTGAGTGTGCCGATGCTGTGAGTTGAGCGTGGTGATGCTGTGAGTTGAGTGTGCTGATGCTGTGAGTTGAGCGTGGTGATGCTGTGAGTTGAGCGTGGTGATGCTGTGAGTTGAGCGTGGTGATGCTGTGAGTTGAGCGTGGTGATGCTGTGAGTTGAGTGTGCTGATGCTGTGAGTTGAGCGTACTGGTGCTGTGAGTTGAGTGTGCCGATGCTGTGAGTTGAGTGTGCCGATGCTGTGAGTTGAGCATACTGATGCTGTGAGTTGAGCGTGCCGATGCTGTGAGTCGGCAGGCTTAGCTGTGGTGGCCTTGCATGCAAGCAGCCAACACCAACTCATCAACTTGCACCATTTCTTTAGGTGTCAGCTATATTCCAACAAGAGAAAGTCAAAAAGCAAATGTAATTTTAAAGATGATCTACCAATCAGTGAACCATATGACAAGATGTTAGTTCTCTCTTGAGTGTCTGTGTGTCCCTAACAAAGAGCTTTGTAGAAGGATCACTATGAGAAAGGAAGCAGACTGACAAAGGGATGGTACAGACATTAATTGATGTGACAATTCTGGCCACACCCTCCCCAAGCCAGACTCACCTCCTGTCCACAGTCGCAAACTTCTCCTTCTTCCAACTCTCCATTCCCACAGACTGCCATCTTGTACGACGGCTGTAGGTGTGGCTGGTTCTGAAGACAGTGGGAGCTTTGACTTGCGATAAACTTGGAGAAGTCCTCCATGCTGCAGTTACTGAAGGACCTCACACCGCTGGAATGACTGAAAGGAACCCAAGTGTCAAATGACTGTGCTAAGAGTTACCATCGCCCCCTCTCTGCCCAGGAAGCCAACTGCAGGAACCCCCGTGGATCCTTTAGTAGGGGTAAATAGCACGGGATTGGACCGGCTTTTACATGGCAGAGTTTTTGTGACACTGGACTTATGGTTTAGCATTTACCTCACACAGTATGCCACTTCTTCTGAATTTGTCCCTGCCTTTCCCCACTAGGACTTCTGAACTTTGAGGCACCCTCACCTCAAGGGAAGCAAACAGCTTTCTTGTCTTTATCTACACTTAGTCAGAGGTGATCCCTTCCCAACTTGGCTTTGTGGTTTTAAAATAACTCCTATATCTTTATCTTTTACCTTAATGCCTGAATTCTGTAAGTCTAGTAGGCAACTCTTTATGTATACACATGCATGTGTATGTACATATCATATGTGTACAGGTTTGTGTGTGCACATACACACACATGCACAAAATCACTTTCAGTTACAGTAACCATACACAATGGGATTGATTTTACATTTCCAGCCACTGTCGTGATTCCTGTGTGTGTATATATGTGTGGCCATGTGTGGGTCACAACATGCATGCATAGGTTAGAAGACAACTTGCAGGGGTAGGGCCTTTTTCACTGTGTAGGATGCAGGGATTGAACTCAGGTCATCAGGTGCTGCAGCTAAGGCCATGACCGCTGAGCCATCTTACTAGCATGGTTCCTATCTAAAAACCAGAGAGGCAAGGAAGAAAAAGCAATAGATGGTTGGCAGGACAGCTCAGTGGATAAGGTCGCTTACCGCACAAGCCTGGTAGCTTGAGTTCAATCCTAGAATTCACATATGGGTGAAGGAGACAATTCAGAGTTGTCCTCCAATCTCCACATGCGTGCTGGGGCATGTACATCCCTCCCTACACGTTACCTGTGAACACACACACACACACACACACACACACACACACACACACACTAAATAAAACACATTTTAAAGGACATTCTATTGGATTTCTAAGGGGTAAGGAGTAGGCCACATAAGGGAGGCTTTCCACCCAGATTGGCCTGTGAGCATGTCTGTGGGGCATTTTATTGATCACCGATCCAAGTGGGATAGCTCCACCCACTGTGGGTTGTGTGTCCTGAGTGGAGTCAGAAAGCAGGCTGAGACAAACAGACTCTTCCATGACCTCTGCTTCAGCTCCTACCTCCAGATCTCTGCTGCCTTCTTTTTCTGTTTTGTTGTTGTTTTGTTTTCTCCCTCAGTGATAGACGGTGACAATGAAATGTGAAAGAAACCCTTTCCTCCCTGAGTTGCTTTTGATCTTGGTGTTTTATAACAGTAAGAGAAAGCTATTAAGATGCCAGGCTTCTAAGGTTAGTTTTCCTTGACAGGAATTGGCTTAATATAAACTCCAGGGGTGGGGCATCGAAGTCGAGGCTCACAGTGCTTCGGGGTTCATCACGCAGATGGGTACTCCGCACTGGCACGTGTTCACATCGTCATATGCGACCCCCATGCTGAGGCTCAGCAGCTGAACTAAAATAATTGCAAGTGATTCCAGAGTTACGGCTTTGGGGTGCTGAAAAGAAAACACACCAGACCACAAATGTGCGTGTACACGTCGTGGGAGGCATTTTACTTGTGGCTAGGAAATGTAGTTAGCTATTAACAGAGGCCACACAGTCAAGTAAAGCATATATTGTGCCAATCACAAATGCTGCAAACACAGGAGAGGTCTAAAACTATGCCTTTGAATAATGTGAGACCCTCAGAAAAATAGTCTAAATAAATTTAAATTTGATAAAATTCCAGCTAGAATATTTAGATGCAAAATAAAAATACATTTGCAGGGTCTGGAGAGATGGCCCAGCGTTTAGCACTTGCTGCTCTTCCAGAGGATCCAGGTCTGATTCCAGGCACCCACATAGATGGTCACAACTTTCGCACCTGCATCAGGAGATCTGATACTCTTTTCTGACCTCCTGATGGGTACTGTGCACTTGTGGTGCACAGATATGCATGCATGGATGTAAAACAGTCATGAGTGTAAAATGAAAATACAAAGGTCATCAAGAATTATTTTAAAATTGTGATAAGAAACTAGTTGATTCAGCAGACTGATTCAAAACACAGTTGAGCTTTTCATCATGTCAAAGAACAGCCCAGAGCAAATATTTTGCCTTCTAGAGCCAGACAGCGCTTCTCCTGTAGATCAGAAAAGACACAAGAACGACCACTGTCAACACAGCTCAGTGTTCAAGTCCACCACCAAATGCTCACAGGTTATGAAGGGAAAATGGCGTTTTGGGAAAATGCCCATGAAACAATCTCACTTAGTAAGAAACCTACAGTAGTTAGACTCACAGGGCCGAGTATTGTGTCTTATGAGCTGCACTCTTTCGTTTTACATATGTGTGCATGTATTGTTTCGTGTGTCTATGGTGTATGTCTGTATGTGTGTGTATGTGTATGCGAGTGTGCTCATCTCAGGCATGCATGTGGAGGCCAGAGGTCCACCTCAGGGGGCTTCCTCTTTGCCCTCCACTTTATTTTTTGAGACAAGGTCTCTTGCCAAACTTAGAGCTCACTTTGGATGCTAGACTGGCTGTTGGGGAGCTCTACAGATCCTCTTCTCTCTGACCTCCCAGCACAGTGTGTACCGCCAGGTTCAGCTTTCCTTACATGGTGACTGGGAAATCAGGTCCCTATGCTTACACAGAAGGTTCATTATCCATGGAGTCTTCTCCTGGTCCCTGTTCATTAATTTGTCTGTCATAACCATTACACAGTCTATGTATGTAAAGCAAGTGGTATACTTGACTATATATATAACTTTAAAAAACACATACTGATTCTCATTTGCTTTTCAACTATAGCTGTGCTTGGGTTGTTTTTCTATGCTGGTTTTTAGGAAGCAGGGCAATAGGACATAATGCCTCACTGACACTGTATGGCCCTGACAAATTATGGAGAGGGGGGAGGGAGGGTGAGAGAGATGAATGGAGGAACATTAGTGAGCCAAGCTGCACCTATGTATTTCAATATCTCATTCCTGTGGATGTTGAATGTTGCTGGAGTTTCTCAGCTAAGGATCAATGATAGTTACCCCCCAAAGAAATGTGGGGGAAGGGAAAAAGTGCTGGGGAAGGCCTCTTCCAGTCCGTGGGAACCATTGTTTCTTGCCTGCAAATCTCAGACTTTCTTCTCCATCTGGACCGCCCTTGGTAACCAGTCTGCCTTTAGACAGATGCGCTCTTCCTCTTTGCTAACCAGTGAAGCTCTTGCTGCATGGTGTGTGTGTGTGTGTGTGTGTGTGTGTGTGTGTGTGTGTGTGTGTGCTACATGTGAATGTTTGAGGATGCGTTAGAGATCAAGGAAATCACTTTGTCCATAAAGGCTACATTTTTCCAAAATACAGTTTATGATTTTTAAATAAGAACCCTCTCTTTCCCAGCCCCACTCTTCTTCATCTTGCTTACTGGAGGGAGATGATCCTATGCTGCCTCCCTCTCTGAAACTCCAGCAGACACCATATAAACATACATAAAGGGAAGGGGCCCACACCAGTGTCCATGCCCTAGGGAGTGACGATTTTAATGAAAGTAATAAATCAAGGGATCTTTAATTTTATACTGTTTTCTACAGCAGCCTGTTATACACTAAATATTTATTTCTAATAGTGTGTGTCAGAGAGAGAGAAAGAGAGAAAGAGAGAAAGAGAGAGAGAGAGAGAGAGAGAGAGAGAGAGAGAGCGCACTCATGTAGGCCACGGCAGGACATCAAATCCCTGGAGCTGGAGTGGTGCTGGTTGTGAGCTGAGGATGTGAGTGGGTGCTGGGAACTGAACTGTGTCCCCTGCAGAGGAGCAAACACTCTTCAGTAAGGGGCCCCACCCCTATCCCACCTCCACTCCCGCTATACATTTTAATCAAGCAGATTAAGGCACAGCATACCAGAGCAACGCCTCCTGCATAGTTCTTGTCACACATCTTCCCTTGATAGGTGGCGCCAACATAATCAGTGGTGTCCCTGTAGCTGATTTGAAAATAGACTTTAATCATTGAGTTTTGCAAAAGTAAGCACAGTACAGTTAATGCTCTGTTTTCATAGGTCAGGTGCGTGTTCTGAAATTATCAGTGATAAAACAACAAAAGGGAAGGCTTGCATGCTAAAATTGCAACACCATGTGGCTACAATAGACCCATGGTATGTTAGAAAAATGGTTCTCAACTTGTGGGTTGTGCCCCCTTGGCAAACCTCTATCTACAAAAATATTTACATTAGAATTCATGACAGTAGCAAAATTATAGTTATAAAGTAGCAATGAAATAATTTTATAATTGGGGGTCACCACAACATGAGGAGCTGTATTAAAGGATCGTAGCTACTTCTGTCCACCTGAGTTCTTGAGGCAGGGTCTCTAACTGAACCTGGGAGCTTGCTGTTTGGGCTAGCCGGGCCAGCCAGCGAGCCCCAGGGATCTGCCTGCTCTACATCCTCAGCCCTGGGGCTGCAGAACAGAGGCCACTTGGCTTTTCCGTGGTGCTAGAGCTCTAAACTCAGGTCCTCATAAACGCACAGCAAACATTTTCCCCATAGAGTTGTCTCCTTTTTGTTGTAATGATCGCTACGTTAAAGATCAGAGCTAAGTGGCTATGTTCATAGAATCCAGGCAGGCCTTCCAAACAGATGTGAACCTGTGATGCCCAGCCAGGGGTGTTTGGTGCAGTGCTGTGTGCTCTATGGTGAGAAGGCATCTGGAAACAGGACTGAAGAAGTGAGCTTCAACTACAGACCAACCAAGTGGGAGATCTTAACAACCCCACTGTAGGTAAACTGCCCCAATAGCAGCTGTTATATACAGAGGGGAGAAATCATGGAGCACTTGTGTTTTCCTCCCATGTGGTCTGTGGATTGTTGGAAAAGGGACCATGGGGGCCAGTTTTTCTTGGCATAGACTGTCATATCTTGAAAATGTACATACACGAGTAAAAACGCCATGTCATGTGGTCGCAGAACGAGGTACGACTGTTTCCACTTCAGGAACCTGTACAGCAACTTGTTAGCATCACCCGTGGTCGAGATTTTGTTTTCGTCCATCCAAAATTCCAGGGAAGACAGAATTACTGTAAGATTAAAGGGGGCAAAGATCTAAAATAGAACACAGACAGAAAACCTGTTCAAACAACATGATCTAAAGGGACCGGGCAAAAGAGCTTCGAAAACAAGCTCAGGTCATGCATTGAATAACTGCGGTGTATGTCTGGACTCAGTGTTTAAATGTTACTCAGCAGTAAGTGTCCTGGTCATAAAAGTCACCCTGGATCCTTTAAATTAGATTAACTGTATTCCTTTTGTATTTTGAGTGCATGTATGCATGGACATCACATGTATGCTTGGTATCTAAGCAGAAAATGACACCAGATCTCCTGCAACTGTAATTAAAGATGGTGGTGAACTAACATGTGGGTCCTGGGAATTGGACTCCATCCTCTGCAAGAGCAACAAGCCATCTGAGCCATCTCTCCAGCCCTGTGTATAATTCAAAATGCTTGCCTTTAATCAAGCCCCCGTGAGGGATGTCTTGTATGTAATAATCCTCACAATGACCTACTTTACAGGTAGGAGAGCAGAAACTTCAAACCTAAACAATGGTCCTTATATCATGAATCCTTATGCAGTGTCATAAAAGGAGGTGTGGGGGTCGTTAGAAACAGCAAGTGTGGTTGCTTAAGAGACACTGCCCCTCATAGGTGCTGGCATACGGATGCTGGTCACAAGTTGCTGGCGCTGTTTGGGGGAGGTTTAGGAAGTACGGCCTAGCTGGAGGAAGTATTTCACGGGAGGAAGGACTTGGAGGTTTCAAAGCCACACACCATCGCCAGCGCTCTCTCTCTGCTTTCTGCTTTCTGTCCCATGCATGAGCCTTCACTTCCAGCTCCAGTTGCCATGTCTGCTGCCTGCCACCATGCTGTCCCTACCACTAAGGACCCAAACTCTCTGGGACTGTAAGCTCAAATAAACTCTCCTTCTATAAGCTGCCTTCATTATCATTATACTTTTTATCACAATAATAGAAAAGTAACTAAGACAACAAGGATGAAACATTTTTAAAAGGACAAAAAAATACTTACAGCATTTGTCAGTCCAATCAACTGGAAAATCTTTTGAGTGACAACAGCTGTATCAGCCCCAATATGCTCAAACTGTAAAACATAATTGTTATATATATATATATATATATATATATATATATGTATATATACACACACACACCACACACATATATTTTTGCTTAACATTGATCATGGCAACTCTCTTGTTACAATTTTAATGTAGCAAAATCATAAACTTAGATCATTAACATATTTTAATCCACTTTATTTTATTATTCATATTATGTGATGCATATACTGTGAAAGTAAAAAATATAAAATGACCTGATAATGTGTTAATTAATGACCTGTCAATAAATTAAGGATAATAGTTCCTGACAGAAAAAAATGTTAGTTTTAATTTAGATGTGACTATCTTAGTGTTTTGCCTATATGCGTGCTTGTGCACCTCATGCATGCAGTGCCCATGGAAGCCAGAAGAGGGCACCAGATTACAAGGGCTGGATTTAGCAGGGTGTTGTGAGGTACCATGGGAGTACTGGTACCTGAACCCAGGTCTTCTAAAGGGCAGCAAGTGCTCTTAACCTCGGAGTCACCTCTCCACATGTAGGAAGTAAGTTAAGACTGGGAAAATTCCCAGAATCTGTATGTCAGACACTCCCAAATGTTGCATACTGAATAATTCCATTTATCCAATGGTTTAGAAGTGAAAATAAGATATAGAAATGAGGAATGCATTAGTGGATTTGAGGGCTGGGGAGAGAGGGTGGGAAGTGTGTGGCTCTGTGCTGGGGTGCAAATATCCTTTACCTTGACTGCATTTTGCCACGTGCTGGCTGCCGCAGCATTGGCAGGGGCGTCTGTGTATGGAGGTGTCAGGCTGTGCACATGTTCTTGCAAGTATGTGTGAATGTATAACTCTCCTCAAATAAGAAGGTAAACAAACTCCAAGGAACTACGAAATAAATGACCCTCCACTTACGACAAAAAGGAAAGAGTGCAAGCAATTGAGAGTTTATTAAAGTGTACTAACACAGAGTTATCAACTCTCCTCTGTCAGAAACCCACTCTGTGAGGCACGGGAGAAGAGCCTTTCTCATGCCTCACTGCTGATAATAGGAATGAAGACGAACAGGACAAATACACTTGGAATACACTTACCATCTGCTTTTCAACTACAATGTGTATTTCCAGATAGTGCGAGACGGTTCGCTGAGGCTGAAAAGAGACCCACCAACTCCATGTCAGCACTGAGGAGTGCCTCAGGAGGTTTGGTTTTCCCACTAAAGTGGGAAGGATTTTTTTACATTCATAAAGAGAACTGGAAATATTACCCAAGCAGGCTCACCAGGCTCCTCATCAAACCTTTATTCTATCCAGGAAACAACCCACCCTTCCCTCCTCCCTCCATATTTTCTTTGATCTCATGTGTGGTTTTCTTAGCTGAATGACATTCTTTTTAAAAGTTATCTTTATTTTTAAATTACAACCTAATGAGCGTGTGTGTGTGTGTGTGTGTGTGTGTGTGTGTGTGTGTGTGCGTGCGCGTGCACAGTGCCAATGTTTTGGTTCTCTTAGGTATGTTGTCACAGTTATTCCCTAGACCAGGTATAGAGAATTCACCCACATATTGATCTTGAGTTTTCAACTGCTTTTAGCTACTAGATCTCTGCTCTGTTTAAGAGTTTATCTAATTTTATTGTTCAATAAATTAGCATCCAGCCACCCCCAAGCCTTTCAGGTTTCCTTTCTGACAACATGGTCCTGTCTGCACAGTTATCTCTGTGAAACTAGTATTGTATGGGCCAATCTGCTGTTTTCCCATCTGGTGGAGACCTGTGGTTCCTGTCACCTGCATTGTCACCGTGATGGTCTGAATATGTTTGGCCCATGGGAAGTGGCACTATTAGGAGGTGTGGCCTTGGAGTAGGAGTGGTCTTGATGGAGTGGGTGTGGCCTTGTTGCAGGAAATGTGTCACTGTGGGGGTGGGATTTGCAGTCCTATGCTCAAGCTCTGCCTAGTGTAGAAGAGAGTCTTCTGGCTGCCTTCAGATCAAGATGTAGAAGTCTTAGCTCCTCCAGCGCCAAGTCTGCCTGCACATTGCCATGCTTCCCACCATGATGATAATGAATTAAATCTTAGAAATGTAAGCCAGCCCCAATTAAATGTTGTCCTTTATAAGAGTTGCCTTGGTCATGGTGTCTGTTCACAGCAATGAAACCCTAATTAAGACAGTCACAGACTTCTTTGGATATTCTTCTTTGTTCTACTTGCCAAATGAACATCCTAGGTTTGTAAACATCCCCTATTAAAAGAATTGGGAGTTATTTTGGGTGGAGGGGTTACATTAAATTTTAATTGTTATTAAAATAAATAACCGGTGATTTTATAACTAGGGCAGAAATTGTCTTTAAATAATTGTGACTTATATTTCCACCTATGACAATAGAACGAAGTTGGGTAAGTGAAAAAGAGAAAGGACACTGTCTATGTTAAACATTGGTGGCAATGACAGTCAAAGCAATGTCCTATGAGATGAAGAATGTAATATACATGAAAATAAATAATCACGGCAACACAAAGTAGACTTGTTTTAAAGAGTTCTATGTTCACGTTTGATGACCCACGTCTTCACATGTACTAGGGCAGCCGTAACTAAAACAAGACAGGGACCCAGCAATTCAGTTCCTAGCTTATACCTAAGAGAATCTAAAGCTTTTATCAGCACAAATATTTGTTTACAAATGTTCCTAGCAGTATTGTATTATTTAAATAGTGGGATGACCAACTGCTCACCTGCTGATTAATTAAGTGTGGCATATTCCTGAAATGGAATATGACTCAACCATAAAAACAAACTGCATTTCAAAATGCTACAACTATGAGCACATTAATGGGTAAAAAAATCACAAAAGAAACATACTTGAAGATTTCCATTCCAATAAATGCAGAATTGTGTATTTTTCAAAATGAGGAAGGCAAATGGAAAGAGAAGTGCGTTTAGATCCATTACTTTTATTTAACTGTGAAAGCAGATACCAACAAGGTCCAGAAGATGTGTGATGTGTGTCTCAATAAGTCATTTTAGATGTGAACAGGCACTCATTAGTTGTAAAGGTAACTTTTATTCACCTGTTGTAATTGTTATCTTGGAGGTTTACTGCTGAATAAGCTCACCCTTCTTAGTTCTTTCTGAACTCTGGCTGGCTGGTTTAATTCAGCTCTTCTGGCCCAAACTCCTCTCCAAGCTGACTGATTCATACCGGCTTCTCTTGGCTTCTCATTGAATTGCTCTGCTTGGCCTCAAACTAACTGTCTTAGTAAAGGTTTTATTGCTATGAACAGACACCATGATCAAGGATACTCTTGAAAGGATAACATTTAATTGTGGCTGGTTTGTAGGTTCAGAGGTTTGGTTCCTTATCATTAAGATGGGAGCATGGCAGCACTCAGGTAGGCATGATGCAGGAGGAGTTGATAGTTCAACATCTTGTTCTAAAGGCATGCTGGAAAAGGCTCACTTCCAGGCAGCTAGGATGAGGGTCTTAAAGCCCACCCCCACAGTGACACACTTCCTCCAACAAGGCTACACCTCCAAATAGTGCCACTTCCTGGGCCAAGCATATTCAAACCACCACACTAACTCTGGCAATCTGTTCTGATCTTTTGGTTCCTTCTTATTCTCTGGCTTCAACTGGCCCTGTTGAACTGCACTGAGATGCATGGATCCATGAACAAACTCACCTCTACTGAACTTTACTCACTGAACTGCCCTCCTTCCTGACTCACTCTGCACTGTTCTCCAGTAGCCCCTCTTTCCTTTCTGTTCTCATGAGATTGGGTGTAACCTGTCTCTCACTCATTCTGTCAAATCTTCCTTTGACTCATCACTTCATCTGCCGGTCAACTAGACATCACTTTCAAACATGGCTTCTTTCTTCTATAAACTAACTTTACCTTCATTGTTTGGGCTTAAAGGTGTGTACTAAAGGAATGTCTGTATTCTGCCAGAGGGATTAAAGGTGTGTCATTCCAGACAGATCACATAGACCTAGAAGATCTTTGAATGTGATCCCTTGCCAGAGTAGCCATGTTGCTAGATTAAAATTTCTCTATATCTAGTAGAGGAATAAGCACTAACATTGTTATATTGTTCAAATAAGCTTTGTACTTATTTTCCAATATGGCTAATGTAATGTATAATACAAAATACACAAAACAATATGTCATTTTAAAGTTCTTTGGAGGATAGAACAGAACAAATTTAAAAGGGTTAACCAAAAAACAATGTAAGAGGAAGAATGAAGGAAAAAGAACACAACAAGAGACACACAAGACATGAGGTGATAGATTTAATTGATTTAACTCATGACTATTCTACACATGTGTATTAAACTGGTCATGAATAAGACAAAATTGCCACATTAAAAAACAACAGTCTGAAAAAAAGTTTTTCCCTGTGACATCTTCAGCTTTAAAATATACCTATGCACATGCAAATCCATCTAATATAATTCAGTGACTTACAAAATAAAAGCAAAAACAATAAAACAAAACAAAAGACAAGCCATGAAAGTAGGAGGGAACAGAACAGGAGGAGGAGGGGCTGCAGATGAAGTGGGAGTGGGATGAGGCAGGGGGATGGGTGGATGTGATCAACATCTCTTATATACATGTATGGAATTGGCAAAGAATGAATGCGATTACTTAAAAATGAAAGCTTCATAGATTAATAACTTCAGAAACAAAGAAGAGAGCATCAATAACAGTATTAAGGAAGAGACAGTAGGAAAACTTACATAACTAGTTTTAAAGATTGTGCCAGATGAGCTTTCTGATGGACACATCCCTGTGGTATCTCTGTGGGGGGATATGTAAGTAGTTTATCAGAAAGTGACTTGGTACTACCTAATTAATCCCCTACCTTGATACTTCGTATCTTATACTGCGGGTCTCTTAAATCCATATCCTTCTCGGCATAGAGTAATGTGTCTCCTTTCTTAGGTTCCACTTGGTAGATTACATGTTCAAAACCACTGGAAGATTCCAGGGGTTCAATTCCGTAGCTAACGTTTCCAAACTGAAGTACTCCCCTGACAAAGTCAAACCAGAACAACGATGACAAGAAAGTACTAGTTATAAATGAAAGAATGCACGCAGAAGTGGCAGTTAATTGTCAGTTAAGTACTGCATTTTCATAAGGTCACTAGTTCCTACTGAGCTACTTGAGAGTCACAAACCAAGTGGCACACAATAGTGATGTGATTGGGATCTTCCAGCTAGTAACATTTTATGACCTTTGTGGGGCTGGAGAAATGGCTGAGTGGATAAGGGCACTTCCTGCTCATGTAGGGGACCAGGGATTGGTTCCCAGCTCCACACAGCAGTTCCAGCAGCCACCTGTTGCTGTACTGGACTAACCTAGCACTCATGCAGCCACACTCACTTACACATAAACATAATAGACAAATGCTGAGACTTGTTTACCAACTTCAAACTTAAGGACAACTTAGATTCAGTATGAGGATGGAGTCTATCACTTAAATTAATTTCCATTTATAATCCATTTTGCCTTTTACACACTTACACACATACATGCATTCACACACTAATTTTTTAAAAAATACCATTTTTATATACAATTATGTATTACAACCTGAGTCCAGTACATGTGCTAACAATCACCATAGAATTTGGATAACCTTCAATGTATCCTTGGAAGTAGCAGATATTCTGAAACACAAAGATAAAATATACAATATATCCCCTTGTGGTAAAGATAACATTATCAAATACTTAAAATTGTCAGCTATGTGTATCAAATACCAGTTGTTTCCAAAGCAGATCCATAAGATGAGTGAGTAGAGTGTCATATAATTTTTAAACGTGTTTTATGGTCATATTTTCATATGGTCTCTCTCTGTCTGTCCTCTTTGAGAAAGTGCTTCACTATGTATGTTAGAGAAGCAAAATGAATCAAAAAGGGAAATAATTTCCAAGAGTGTTTTGAGTGTGTTGCTAGATTGGCTTGCACAGAGCTCTTTCACAGAAACAGTAATAACCCCCCAAACAGGGCCACTACATTCTCTGAACATCTCATTGCGTGGTTTTTCAAGACTCTGCTGCAAGGGCTCCTCCCCACACCCCCATCTGCCAGGCAAGGGAACTTTCAGGTTCTGGGAGGTGGCCAGAGTTTCTGAGGAAATGAGATACAAGCCTTGGAAGAGAGGGAGATACAGAAGGAGATTCCAGGATGCACGCCCAGGTGGGACTCCTATATCTGCCCTTGAGCTGAGGATGTGGCATGACAGAGACACCCACCACCCCAACCCCTTGGGGAGTAGTAACATTGCTCTCATCTTGCCTGTCTCCGAGGACAGGACAGGATGCTTACAGAAGGAGGACAGGATGCTTACAGAACGGAAATTCCTCTTCAGGGAAGGGTGGACAGAATCCACCCAGATCCAAGATGGCTGCCAGCCTGATCACATGACAATAGCTAGTCTCTATGTAGTTTCCATAGTGACTCGCTCACCAGCAGCAGCCCCAACAGAAAGCACTGGACCATAAAAGAGGCAAAGAGAGGCAGTTCCCTGGTCCCAGACTACATAAATACGGTGTGACTTCCCCCGAGGATGTGAGCTGAGAATTTTTAAGGTTCCTAGTGGTCTATTCTGGCTGTTGGATAAACTGTGCAGATGAAATTCAGCCTAGGGTCTGTCTTTCGCTTTGTGGCACTAAGCACTGATCTGTCTGGGGTAGGGACAATAATCTATGGATAACAGGGAATCTGGCAGAAGCTAAGACCTGCTTAAGACAAGCTAGGTGCTGGCTCCAGACCAGTTACTAGAACATGACTGGAGATGCTTGAAGTTGATTTCTTACAGTGCTAGGATTTGAACCTAAGACCTCATGCCTGCTAGGCAGGAACTATACCACTGATCTATGGTTCCAAGCTCAAGACTTAAAACTCTTCAAAGATTCACAAGTATTTTGATTGCATCATCAAACATGGCCAATATGTGATTAAAAAATATTAGCTGGCGTGATGGTGCATACTTTTAATCCCAGCCATCAGGAGACAGAAGCAGGTAGATTGCTGTGAGTTTAAGGTCAACCCAGTCTACATACAAAGTTCTAGGCTAGCCAAGGCTACATAGTAAGATCCTGTCTCAAAAAACAAAACAAAGCAAAACAAAACAAAACAAAACAAAAAAAACCAAACCAAACCAAACCAAACAAAAAATCAGTACACATCGTGTATGTGTGTGTGTGTGTGTGTGTGTGAGTGTGTGTGTGTGTGTGTGTGTACACGTGTGTATAGAATTGTAGAGCATAAAAAAACAATTAGGAAAGAATAGAACACTTTAGCAGAACACGCCAGGTAGGTTTCAGAGCAGAAACCCTTCCAAATCACCCCAGTGAGAAATGCTGACAAGGCCTTGCTCTGCAGGGGAGGAAACAGAGTAGAAAGAGAAGCTAGAAGAGCATAGGGAGGTGGGGTCACAGGAAAACCTGCAGGGAGAAGCAAGGGATGCTGGGAAACTGGAGACTGTCTAGCTCAGTGACCAGTGAGGGCAGAGCTGGAGATGTCATCTGTCCTCTGCCCCTCCCCCACTCTTCTGAAGTGTCCACTTTTATTTTGTTATTTATTTATTTATGTATTTATTTTTGGAGCTGAGGACCAAACCCAGGGCCTTGTGCTTGCTAGGCAAGTGCTCATGGTCAGCACTGGTGTACCCGTCCAGCTGTGATGGAGAAAAACGCAAAGGAACTAGTCCAGCGCATGCTTCAGAAAACCCTTTCATTAGTATCAGCTTTTAGTAAAGACCAAGAGAGCCCCAAAGCTTAACCCCAGGGCAAAGATGAGGGTGGTGGAAGCACTTTCTGATTGCCAGGGCTGACTCAGAGGTTGACTCGGAGAGAAGTAGCCTGTTGGGCGGCTGACAGCCAGTCTTTTCTGAGACGTTACTTGCAAGAATTCAAGGAGAAGCTTGTGCTTGCAGGCATATTAAAAAGAGGCAGAAGGCTAGAGGTTGTAGGGAGAGGGCTATGCTACATGTGTGAACTCTCTCAGTGTTCAGCCTCCAGGTAGCTAGCTAGCCCGTGAAGGGCAGGTGGAAAGCAGATGGATAGGAGGAGTGTTCTGGGTGGCACCAGACATGGGACTTAGACCTATGCAGCTGTCCCTCTGAGACAGACGGACACAGTGGATTGGAGGAAGCTACAGAACAGTACGTGCCCTGGAGCATTGTGAAGGCATGGCAGTGACCATCAAGGAACAGAGTCTAAGGACAGTGGTGTGACCAGAGGGAAAGGACAAAGAGAACCTGTGTGACCACTGCCACCCAGGGTGACCAAGGCGAAAATTTAACCTTTATCTTCCTATGAAATGACATCATGGACTTAGCACACAGCTGGCAGGAGGACCAACCTCCTCCAGGCAGCCATCAGACCATAGAACTGGCAACAGTTACAAGTGTCAAGGGGTGGAGGAGAGGAAACTCAGGCTTCGTACAGGCACTATGCAGAATGTCTAATTTCAAACAAAACGTCGCAAGATATAGAAAGAAACGAGCACAAAATGATTGGGGAGGGGGATCTTAATAGAATCCCCCCACTTTCTAGAGGCTGCATGCTTGGATTCTCTGAAAATGCATCTGTTGAGCCCCCAGTCCCCAGGGTGCTGGTATTAAGAGATGGAGCATGGTTCACATGGTTCATTTGTTCCTTGACTGGATAGTCTGATTTTTAGGGATGAATACAGTTTTTGAAAATCAGAAAAACGATTCTGTAAATTTTTTTTTAACCTACTTGATGGCCTTGAATTTTCCTAGTCTAGAAACAGGTTTCAGAGAAGGACAGAAACCCAGGTTATCTATGTGAAGCCCTATGTTTGTTGCATTTGAGACCAACATTTAACAGCTCAGCATGTCTTAAGTAAAGCGTTCTTTTCTCAGCCTTTTCTTAAAGTTGTACTGTGGAGACAGAAGGCAGAGTTTAACCATGTAGACAAGTGGCCTCACACTCACTGATTCCCAGTTGCCCTTGAACTCCCAATCCTCCTGCCTCAGCCTCCTGTACTCTCAGATTACACATATGTGTTACCATGTACGCTTTTGCATCGTCTGATTTGTGTTGTCCTTACTGTTTATTTCTCCATATAGTCCAGGCTGGTAAACTTCCTACGTATCTGAGGGTGACCTTGAACTCAGTCCTTTTTCTTTTTTTTCTTTTTTTTTTTTTTTTTTTTCGGAGCTGGGGACCGAACCCAGGGCCTTGTGCTTGGTAAGCAAGCACTCTACCACTGAGCTAAATCCCCAACCCGAACTCAGTCCTTTTGCCTCTACCTTCTATGTGCTGATATTAAAGGCATATGTCTTCATGTTCAAGTGTGCGCTATTGTGGCCTGTGTTTGTCTGTCTCTTTTACATACATAAACACACGTGTAAATTTCTCTCTTTAACACTACAGCACCAATGGACAGCATGCATTTTTTTTTTTTTTTGGAGCTGGGGACCGAACCCAGGGTCTTGCGTTTGCAAGCGCTCTACCACTGAGCTAAATTCCCAACCCCCAGCATGCATTTTTTAATATATCAAAATCAACTCATGTGTGTCTGCTTTTTTTCCTGTTAAACAACAGTTAAGGTGTGATAATGTTAATGGTCAATTTGACAGAATCTACTCTCATCCAGGAGGTGGGTCTCTGGGAATGAATGCCTGTTGGGGAATCATGATTTTGCTCATTGAATTGAGAATACTTGTCCACTGTGGGTTAGCGTTACTCCCCGCCTGGAATGCAGGGCTTTATAAATGGAGAAAGGGAGCCAGGAGGTAGGGTGCATCCAGCGTTCTCCCATGGGTGCAAAGTGAACAGCTGCTTCAAGCTCCAGCTTCAGCACCATGGTGAACATCAGCTGTGAGCTGGAACGCACCTTTTCTCCCTTAAGTCACCTTTGCCGAGGGGCTGGGGACTTAGCTCAGTGGTAGAGCGCTTGCCTGGGAAGCGCAAGGCCCTGAGGTTCGGTCCCCAGCTCCGAAAAAAACCCTTATCACAGCAGCAGGTAAAGAAAGCAAGACACAGGGCTGTGTCTATTTTATGTTTTGTTAGAATATTAGCCTCTAAAAGTGATGGCATCACTATCTAGAAAATGAAAATGCAAAGGAGAGAAGAGGAGGAAGAAGAGGAGGAAAAAGAGGAGGAAGAGGAAGAGGAGGGGGAAGAAAAGGAAGAAGAGGGGGAAGAGGAGGAGGAGGGAGAGGAAGCAGCAAGCACAGGGCAATGGCGATAATAAAGTGCACTTCAGACATGGGGTAGCTCTGCAGTTTGACCCACATTTCAGTTGCTCCCCACCCCCACTCCCAGGGTAGATATCACTAAGCAAAGCTCCAAGTGTTTCAAATGTGCGAAAAATGCAATATTTTCCTAAATGTATGTGAAGGTTTATGTGTTCTCATTTGGTCCTCGAGCAAACTCCAGAGAATAGCTTGGGGTTCCCCTGCCTCCTAGATATATCTTCCCCGATTCAAATCCTGACTTTTCCCACACGAACACGTGTGCACCGGTGGGAAACCAATACCGTGGAAGCACTGTACTCTGATTTGGTTTAGTAATCACCAGCCTAGTGGGCTCAGCACATATAACAAAAAGGAAATGATTAAGTTCGTGTCTGAACAGAGGACATCTTTGTATCCCAGGCCCATACCACCCGGTTAGAGAGAGGTGGTGCTCATACCTGAAACTTCTGCTCAAGAGGCCTCATGATCCCTGTGCTGTCATAGCTGTAGACTCTAAAGTTGGGAGGCAAGAACGCTCTGCAAAAGCCAAGAGAAAATAAATGTACTTAATAGAAAATTGCTTCCCACAGGTTTAACTTTTAAACATTTCCTATCAGACATTATTATCTCTAAGTAAGTTTGCAGAAGGTTTCTCAGTATCCAGATCTTTTACCTCTGTTGAGTTTCCCACACATAGTCATTGTTTGCAAGCCACTCAAACGATAGTGTCTTCCTATTGGCAACCAAATAGACAAAGACACCTGCTCTGCACAGACACGGACAGAAGGAAGCTCCCCATTCCAGGCCACGTTTGACACAAATACATAACAACCTAAACTACCCCACAGGAAGCTGAGAACTGAATTCCCAACAGCCCCCACCCTGCGAAGATGCCAGAATGAAGGATGAATATAAACCCTTAGCCCCATGGAAAGACCCAGAAGGATCAGGCAGAAGCCGTCACCAAGTCACTCCCAAAGCCTCCATGTCCCAAAGGCATGTGGGAGAGGGTCATGGGAAACAGACCATTTCCATGGAGAGGCCTCCGTGTCCCAGAGAGCGGTAGGAAAGGGTCATAGGTAACACTCACAAAGCACAGTTCAGAACAGTGAGTACACACACGTGGGACAGTGGAGCCAAAGCCTGAATCTTATGGGAAATAACAACGGTTAAGTAAAAATGTAGAATGAGGGAAAATTTCTCATGTTGGGGGTAAAGGGGATTTGTCTCAGAGACTTCATAGTCTTTTAGACACAAAGGTGAAGCACAAGTCAAGGGGTGGCAGTGTGAGCCTATGACCCCAGCACTGGAGAGAAGGGGGGAGGGGAGTTAATGAGTACTGAGCCAGTCTTAGTTACACAGGAAGATTCTGTCTCAGAAGTGAAAACAAGGGGACAAGATGAATAGCCCATAACCAGAAAATTCCCGAACATAAAGTCTTGCATTCTAGGTAATTATTAACAACAGTGGTAAGTGAGAAGAAAGACTGTTGATAAGATGTGACAGTCACGTACTTTTGCATTAGGTTCAGGATGTATGTTTTCCCTTCGATTTTGAGACTGTAGGTCACCTGGAAGGAGAATATATTTTTTAAGAAAAGGAAAATGGGGTGAGGGAGTTATAAAGGAAAACATTTTTATATGAACACTACACTCCCCAAATCATATTAATACACCAAAAAGAAAAAAATTGATAGTTTGATGTTGACTTGTTTTAATGAAATGTGGTGTGATTTATCATTCGTTGTTTCACCCGAGACCTTCTAAAGAACAGGTTGCTTTTTAATCTAGTAACTGTATTAGCTTGCTAAAGACTGAGGTCAGTATAAAACGCGCTTCATATCTGGGCAGAATACAGCAAGCTACAGCTTCATGGAAACTCTGCAGACCCAAGAGCAGAAAGCTGAGAGCTTGGGGTGTGGTGTTTGTGGGTTAAGTTTGCGTATGATGGGGATCAGGAGCTCACCAACTACTATACCAATACCAGGATGACGATTTAGAGACGCTCCCTGGAGTTACCAGGTCTCAGTCTGCCCATCAGCAGAGACTTGGTGCCATTTAATCCACAGGTGTGTAATTAGTAGCATAGCTTGGCACATTTCGTTTCCTTGTCCTCAGTTAAATGATTACACATTTGTGAGATTTACGTGCAATTAGATTGTTTGTTATTAGTGAGAGTTAAATCCCCCCTCCTTTTTTTGAAATTCTGCTTTATTCCTTTTCCTTTGGCAAAATAAAGATGCAGTGTGTTTTTTTATTTCGATCGTACTTATACAATTTTTGCTGCTGAGTTTTGATCTGGTACAGATTTTTATTTTGTCTGTCTTATCTATAAATAATTGCTTTCCCCCTTTCTCTCCAATTCTTATGCCCATCACCTTTCTCTTGTTTTCTTCCCTTCTTGCATGGGTCGGTAAGAGCTTCCAGGACAATGGTAGGCAGACATTAACGGTGGGCAGTTTGACTTCATTCTCGATCTCTTCCGGGATACCTCCCAATAGCTCAACCTCATGCTATTTGTAAAGAGCGTTATGACTTCTCTGTAAGCCACTTTGGTTATAGATTTTAATTGTCATGCACTTTATTTAGCCGTGGTAGATTTAAAAATCGGTAGAATACCTGTCGTCAACAGTTATATTAAAAACCCAAACACTGACAGTATTTGAAGGTGGCATCTATGTCAGTAGAGCATAGCCCTCTGGCAGTCCAGCTGGCCAGGATGCTAAACCTTATGTTTACTACTCATGGTCACACTGGCTATGAATATTTATTTAAGCAGTGGTTTGCTTTGCATAAATGTTGACTTACATACGTTTTATCCTTCCCTAGTACATGGTCCATCTGCTTAAAGCATGGCCTCAGACAGTTGGCATTGCTGCACCCCCGTGATGACCGTTGTTCCAGTACATTGATCTCCAGCACTGTCCCCTCCAGTGTGATGCTTCACTTTCTGAGTACAGCAGAGTTTACTCATTCAGCCTATTACTGGGAATTAGTTTTCATTTGTTTTACAGTTGTAAGCAAAGTGGTGATAGATATGCCTGCTACATATGAAAGGATCTTTATTGACAACTGAGTGTGTTTACAAGTTTACTTGTAATTTAAACATAACCTTGCTCAATCAAAAAAAACCCTAAACAATAAACAAAAAATAATTTTCAAACATTTGCAACTGGATGCGCACATTTACATGATTGTGATCAGAAAATAATATTGCTTAGGCAACATCTTTTTTAAAAAGATTTAAAGGGCTAGAGAGATGGTTCAGTGGTCAAAAGCACTGGCTGCTCTTCCAGAGGTGCTGAGTTCAATTCCCAGCAACCACATGGTGGTTCACACACATCTATAAAGGTGTCTGATGTCCTCTTCTGGCATGTAGGTCCACATGCAGGAGAGCACTCATAATAATTAAAATTAAAAAAACAAATATTTAAAGAGATTTAAATTTTTTTTTTAAAAAAACTGAGTTCCTTACAGTTTAAGTGTCTTCCTCTTAGGATCTCTATTCTCTGCTAAACACACTAACTGTAAACGTGCCTGTGTCCCTCGAGACAGTAACTACAACAGCCTCTTAGTTCCAAGGGAGCCAGCAGGTCTCTTACAGGGTTACAGACATGCAGCCATTAATGAGAGAGACGATTTGAGTCCCAAATTTTATACTTAAGACAACTGCTCTTTTACTTTATACTCTACATGTTACAAATCGGTACTGGCGAGTCCCTCCATGTAGAATCCTTGTTTTCCAATTAAAAAGAAAATAACCACTTTTTAAAATGGCCCCTTTAACTTAATGATTGAAGTGTCATAAACACACACAGACATTCCTTTTTAAAAAGATGTATAAAACTTTACAAGCTTCACCCTTCAAAGAGTCACAGACAGAAACGCTAAGGACACATGAGCATTTAATGACTGCAGCATTTATGGCCCAGCCACAACGGTTTGCTACTTCAAGGAACACAGCTTATCGAGGATTCTAGAGCTTACTCAAAACAAAAGCAAGCAAGCAAACAGAAAACAAAGGAAAATAATCCTAAAGAGAAGCAAAAACAGTTTGAAAAGAATAGTCTTAGTGAGGAACATATTTACAAAGTGGAAAAAATAGTTCTATTAAATGACAACCATCACCTCTCCTCCAAACACAGAAGGATAGGAGGTTGAGAATAGAGCCTTTGGTGGATCAGGTCAATTTGTGAGTATTCAAAAGCACCGAGGGACGTGGGGCTGAGAAACCCAGTGTCATCGGCAGTATTTTTTCTAAGCATTGTTAATGTTGGCAAACAAGGCATACCTATAACATCTAGCTATTAAGCACGGATGAGAAATACCAAGGTAACCTCTCGACAAGAAAAATAATTGTGACTTCTAAGTTGTAAAACAAATTAATTACCTGTGTTTCGTAGCCTTCACTTGTGACGGACCGGATTTTCTCTGGCACCGTGACTTGCACGTGTAATTTCTCACGAGCTGCAAGGCGCAAAAGGCATTTCTCAGAGCCACACCCCTCGCACACTGAAAACCTTCATCCTTATCCCATGAAGCATCATCAACCTGAAACAGGATCTAAAACTGGAGGGTTGTGGGAGCCAAGCCTGGGAACACCCCGTCCCCCAATATTGCGTTTCTTAGGGTCCTTGGGCATGTGGCTTGTATCCGTTTTGCATTTCAGCTGTGGTGAGTTGGTGGCTTGAGCTCGTTCAGGGGTGACCCTGGGTTGTTCAAGTGCAATTCTGGGACGCCCAAGGCAACATGGAGGGAAAGAGGAGCCGAGCTGGCTTCCAACGGCCCCAGGACAGATTGTTACTCACTGCCTTCTGTTTGGGGCTCGCTAAGCCCTCCAAGTCTACTCAGCCCACTCAGCAGAAGCAAGAGGAGCCACATGGCCTGGCCTCCTGGACCCCAGCCCCGGGGAATGGCAGTTGGCTCTCTACAGGGCAGTTGGGGGCGCGAGGTGAGGGCTGTGGGCAGCGCAGCTGTGTGCTGCAAGGCTTTTGTGCTGCTCCGTGAAAGCTGGCAGGGTTTGAAGGACTTGCTGGGCTTGAATTCTGAGACTAAAGGTGGGAAAGGGAGGATAGGTAGTTGAGGGAGGCAAACCTTCCTCCAGAGAGTCAGAATCCATTGGAACAGTCGAGCAGCAGAAAGGTTCACATATACTTACGCTAAGTTTTAATTCTTTTTGTTTTGTTTTGTTTTGTTTTGTTTTGTTTTGTAACTCTCTTAATAACAATAATCCTATAGTATCTAATAATGCTTTGCCTATATTTGGATAGTGTCAATCATAGGTGGACAGTCTGACTAACATTTAAGGAGACAAACCAGTGTAATTACAGCCCATATCAGCTGCTACGACAGAACCATCAAACCTCCGGCTTGTTCCCTGACAATTCTCATAACCACAAACTAGTTTTTTCTGCCTTAACCTTTTTCCAGAGAGTGTGAAACACTGTGTTCCTCTACATCTAGATCCTTGGGTGGTTCCACCCACAACAGCAGTTTCCTATTGGTGCATACCACACATTGAATATTTCACCATGTTTGGTATTGTGTATGACATCCCTGTGTGTGGTTTTGGTTTAATACTAAGATATTCCTACTGAGTTTATTCCCAGGGGGAAGTTGCCAGATTGAAGAGTATGTCTTGTAAATACTTCTGAAGAATCCTTCAAGATTGTGCTCATAATTTACGTCCCACCAGAAGTGTATGAAGATTCTAGATTCTGTCAGCACTGCTCTGGTTAGCTCTGTTAATTTGACACAGCCTAGAGACACCTGAGGAGGGAGTCTAATCTGAGCTGTTGGCTGAGGTGAGGTGGTGGTCTTGATTGTTCATTGACATAGAAGGGCACACACAGCCCACTGTAGGTGGCACTATTCCCTAGGCTGCTGGTCCTGAGCTGTATGGGAAAGTTGGCTCAACATGTGCTTGGGAGTGAGCCATCACGCAGCATTTCTCTATGGTTTCTGCTTTAAGTGTCTAATTGAGTTCTTGCCCTGACTTCCCCCAAGGGACTGTGACCTGGAAGTGTGCACCAAATAAATCCCCTCCTCCTCTAAGTTCCTTTGTGGCCATGATGATTGTCACTGTGACAGAATGTAACTAGAACAAATGTCTGTCCTTACTTTCTCTATTTTGTTTGTTTTGGCTTGAACTTGTTTATTCCTGGTGGGTAATACTTTTCTGTGTTTATGCATAAATATATATGTACACATATACATATATACATGTATATATAGATACATATACAATATGTATACATATTTGTGTGTCTATAATATGCATATGTGTATACATACATACATATATACATGGCATACATACATAGCATACAAACATACATACATACAAACATACATACATACATAGCCTTGGGGACAGTTGCCTCTTTGGCAGTTGCCTCCTTGAGATGCTGGCCCCTTCACTAAATGGGCTGCTTTGCTTCTCTCTCACTGTGCACAGAACCTGGAAATACATTCTAGATAGGATCCCTTTGTTGGAAATAATGACTATAAAAGAATCTGTGTATAATCATTGCCTTCAGTAGCTTTCTGCTAACACCATTAGTCATAGTCAGAGGTTTTCTTTTATTTCAGCGGATGGGATTTTCCTATGGATTTATCATGGATAGCCAGTTTACTGAAATCCCTAGTCTGCATAAATAAGCTGGTCACCATATTTTCTTCACTTTCAGTCCACATTTCGAGTTAAACTACTGATGCAAGCTTGTGTCCCTGTTAGGTTTTGTCATTTTTACATTTTTCTGGATTGATTTGCCTACCTTCCTTTTAGAATCTTTGTATCCAGACTTAATGAGATTCTTGCAAATATTTTTTGCTGCACTGAATTCACCAGAATTTTGCATCAGAGTTGTGCTTGCCCCATGGAGGAGTCTGGAAGACAGTCTTAGTGTGCGACACTGTGGAGGGGTCTGGAAGACAGTCTTAGTGTGCCACACTGGAGGGGTCTGGAGGACAGTCTCAGTGTGCCACACTGTGGAGGGGTCTGGAGGACAGTCTCAGTGTTCGACACTGTGGAGGGGTCTGGAGGACAGTCTCAGTGTGCCACACTGTCGGTTCCCTCCCTGCTCTCCAGCACTTGTGTACAGGAGGGTTAAGAGAATTTTCCTTGTCAGAGGATGGGTTTTATTGTGGATCTAATTTCTTAAAAATAGCCAGCTAGTCCTTTCCAGCTGTGCTAGTGTGAGCCAGTTTGTTTCTAAATGGTTTCATCCTTTTTGTTCTGATTTTTGAAGTGTATTTGCAAAAATATAAGCATCTCCCTCTCCTAGGTCAACCTTTTAAAGGCCGTAGTCTTCTACATGAATATTCT
The DNA here is from genome assembly GCF_021556685.1 of Rattus norvegicus. Lineage (NCBI taxonomy): Eukaryota > Metazoa > Chordata > Mammalia > Rodentia > Muridae > Rattus > Rattus norvegicus. The sequence continues at coordinate 43,903,931 of NC_141548.1, forward strand.
TTTAAAAATAGAAATAATTGACAACATGATTTTTCTCTTTACTTGTGGTCAGTTGTTATTGAATTAAAAACCTATGACAAGGATCCAGTCAGATTTCACTACTTATTGACTTGATTCCTATTTCTCTCTTTTTTACTAGTTTTTATTTTTTTAAGAATTTATTCATTTTATGTATATGAGTATGCTGTCACTGTCTGCAGACACACCAGAAGAGGGCATCAGATCCCATTACAGATGATTGTGAGCCACCAAGTGGTTGCTGGGATTTGAACTCAGGACCTCTGGAAGAGCAGTCAGTGCTCTTAACCACTGAGCCATCTCTCTCCAGACTTGATTCCTGTTTTTATTGGATGTGCTTTGTCCTCTTTTTCTGGCTGCTAAAAACAGAAGTTTATATATTTTTCAAAAACTTTTCTTTTCCTCATGTCTGCTTAATGTATCAATTTCTATGCATCCCCTGCTTTAGCTTCATACCTAAGCATTATATGTTCCGCATTGTATATTTTATTTAGCAATGTTTTATTTCTCTAATATTAGGTCCTAAGAGTTTCCAATTTTCACCATGATTTCTTCTTTGTCTTGTGTATTTCACACTTGATTATGATGTATACACTTTTTAATGTGGACATTAAATTTCTTTTTGCTAGTATTTTATTGATTTTTTAAAACCTGTGTTCATTGGGGTTATTGATCTTTAGTTTTTGTTAAGTCTTTGTTGGCTTCTGGTATCAGGGTAGGTAATGCTGATCTCATTGGATGAGTCTAGAGAATTCCCTGATGTCACTTACGTTTGATAGTTTAATGATTGATACTAGTTTTATTTTAGAAGTCAGAGTAGGTGTCAGCAGTGAAGCTGGTCCTGGCCTTTCTCATTGGGCAGCTTCTTACTACTGATTTGAAACCGTCGCTTATTGTTAGTCTGCCCGGGTTTTCTGCTTCTTCAGGTTTCACTCTCGGTTGCTGCTGTAGGAGTTTGTTCACACCTCCTAGGCCTGCTGGCTTAGTGGCCTATACTTGTTCTTACTGCCCCTCATGCTCTCTTAGCATTCTGGAGAACTAGTTACTCAATGTCCTTTGGATCCCGAGATATCAATTGAGTGTCCCCCTGCCCCAGTCTAACTAAGAGCTTGTCAATTTTATGTTTCATCAAAAGACAACTTTCATTCCCTGATCCATTGAATGTGTGTTTTTTAGGTCTTAACGCTTCTTTTTAAGGATTGAACCTTAATCTTTGAAACTGGTTGTTATTATATCCTTTGGCCAGTATGACCACAAATCCACAGTCCCCTACATATAGCTCTTACTAGGACATTTATACGACTGTCTCTTCACACACTTAGGTTTCAGTGTGTACTCTTTTTTTCTTAATATGCTGCTGATAATATTGGTGTGAGCAATATGCAGACTAGCCTATCAGTTCTCAAGGCCTTAAACTATGGGTTCATCATGATTTAAGAACAGCCATAGCTTCTCTGTCAGTCTAACAGACCCACTTCGGAGAGGGTACTTCATCTCAGCTCACCAAAGGCAGTGCCGTTCTGCTCCCTTGGATATGGGGCTGCCTTGCCTCTTGAGAGAGAGACAGAGAGAGACAGAGAGAGACAGAGACAGAGACAGACACACACAGAGAGAGAGAGAGACAGAGAGACAGAGAGACAGAGAGACAGAGAGAGAAAGACAGAGAGAGAGAAAGAGACAGAGAGAGAGGGAGAAAGATGACACTATTCACACCTTCGGTAGGAACAAAGGAAGACTGTCACTTTAGGGGCTTGAGAGATGGCCCAACTCAGCAATTGAAGAGCACTGGCTCTTTGCCTCTTCCAGAGGTCCTGAGTTCAATTCCCAGCATAACCACATAGTGGTTCAGGATCATCTATAGTGGGATCTGATGCCCTCTTCTGTCATGCCCGTGTACATGCAGATAGAGCACTCATACATAAACTAATAACCAAATAAATCTCTCTCTCTCTCTCCCTCTCCCTCTCTCTCTCTCTCTCTCTCTCTCTCTCTCTCTCTCTCTTTTTAAAAAGACTATTGTTTTATAGTAAAAAAAGCTTTGGAAAGACTCCAAGCAAATCTACTTAAAAATGGTACCTGAACTGCTCTCTGCCCCAGTTAATCCCCTGGCTGCCAAAGCTACATACAGTAGTTTAACTGTGGCCCAACGTTCCTCAGAGCTGAGCATCTGAACATGTTGAAACTTTCTTATGTAACCTAGAGACCTTTGCCCATCCAGCATCACTTACGACCTTCAACCTTGCAAGCCTGGTTGTGTGTTTCTTTTGCTTTTGCAATTCTATGGGCCCGATTCACTGGGCTCTGTGATGTCTGAGGTGTTCTGCTGGTTTAGGGGAACCTTCTCATAGTCTTCCTTAGAGACGAGCTTGTTCTTGTTAGGAAAATGCTGTTTTCTGTCTCATACGGATATTCTGTCAGGTCACATGTTTGTCTGGCAAATAAGCCCTTCAATTTTATGGTCCAGAGGGATGAAGGTGATTCCGGTGTCACTGAATCTAAAGTCCTCTAAGGTCCTGTCTTAATAGAAATAAGGGTCCCCACAACCACCTGTCTATAACTGTTCCTCCATGTGGCTTCTAGTCTAGATATATACATACACACCAAACACTATAACATATCTGTATATCTATATCTATATATAATATATTTTTATATATGACACATTGATCACTACCACCACCACCTGTTAGGTAGTATTGATGTTCTCTTTAAAGCTGTGGGAACTTAGGTACAGGGCACTTCTTCAATGTCACAGCAAGGAAGGAGCAGATGAAATATCTATACTGGCTGGTCTCCAGGTTTAGGAGGCAGATTCTCAGTACAAAGGACTCAGTCATTAGAACCAAAGGTCCCCGCTGGGTCAAGTTCCTCTGGACAGTTGTAAGAGTGAGGGTATACATGCATGTGAACTTATGTGAATGTACCCAGCTTGAACATCAGGGAGAGAGGACACACCATTCAGACTGGGGCTTGGCCAAGGAGGCAGCTGGGAGACTCCATAATAGAGGATACACAGTTTGGGTGGAGGGTCAGGAGAGCCCGCCTGGTGTGAGTGCAAGATTCGAGGATAGAAAAACTGGAGAGCAGATATTAATAGAAATTGGGGTGATGAGTCAAGCTGGGTGGGTCTCAGAGCCTGTGTGAATCGCTGAGGATCCAACGGGTGGTGTGGGCAGTTAGGAGGCTGCTTCTGTGAGATTCTGGTGCCCAAAGCAGATTGGAAGGCAGACAACTGCAGAAGACAAGATCAGTGAGACCTGGGGTCTCCCTAGATGTGACAAGGGAAAGGAGGAGGTGTGTGGGGAGGCAGAGGGTAGAGAAGGAACAAAGCCAACTCAGCTTGAGCCTGGTGGGGTGAGAGATGATATTCACTTCCTGAACTGCTCTCTCAAGCAAGGTCAAATCCAGCATGCATCAGTAGCTGTACACACTTATTAGACACTCTATGGACCGACCACCCACAGCATCTTTGAGGAAGGCTTCCTGGACAGAGCTGGTCTAGGTCACCTGGAGGATCATATGAGGCTTCTGTCCATCAGAGAAGCAGTGCTCTCTCCAAGCACACAAACACCTGGAGCACCAAGGCCTTAGCTTTATTGAATGAAGGTCCCTACTCTCTGATCAGCTGCTTCAGAAAGAGCAGGCTTGGGTTTGGCTACAAAGGTACAAACTGGGCTGCCCCATGCCTCCCTATTGGGGTGTGATCTCTCCTTTGGTGATACAGTCATCCTCAAAAGAATCAGACACACCACTTTCTTCCTGATCTAAAATTACATCACATCTGATCATTTTCATTTAAAGAAAATCACTGCTGGCAAAAGAACGATGCTGCTGGCTGTGGATAAGGCCACGTCCAGAAATGAAAATGTGTCCCCAGCAGAGGACACGCCACTGGCTAAATCTTGGAGGTCACCGATGGGTTCTGGATTTCAGTCTTCAGCCACTTGATGAGAATCTGGTTCACCTCTGCCGGTCTGGAAGGGAAAGAAAGGGCAGGTCAGCCTATCTGACCCACTGTCCTCACCAAGGCAACATGACTGAAAAGTCCTGGCAGACCTGAGCAGAAGTAAGCCTGTAGCACCCATAGGTCAGATGACCAGGGAACTATGTCCTCCTCGCCCAGGGACCCCAGTCTCCTTACTTCTCTATCTGTGTCCAGTGACCACAGTCTTCGATGTGTCCCCTTTTCAGGAAAGGGATCTGAAAGAAAACCCCATGCAGGAAGATCAGCAGCAGAATGCTACTAGGGCTAAGTGGGATCTACCTGGGAGGGGACCCCGTCCTCTTTGATTCCCATAGACCAGTTTCAGAGGACCCTTGTGTTATCCAGGACAGGAATGAGGGATGACAGGGAGACCTTACCAGTGTAGGGGAAGGGAGGGAAGCTGGGTCAGGGAAATCTTTACCTGACCCCCCCCTCCACCCTCACGGGCATGTCCTTCCTCTGGGCACCCGTGTTCTCTTTGAGGGACACCCTGATACCCCACATGCAGGGTCACGCCTTACCCAGTTTTCCATGTTCTTGGACATTTCAGGACGGAGTACAATGTCCTTCTCAGCTGTGACCATCAGGGCAGGGACCAAGATCTGGGGGAAACAGGTAGCAAGGGAATCTGGCACTCAGCTACCCTGATGCCATCTGTGCCCAGGGAAGGATGCCTTGGGGACCCGCCACCACCAGCTCTCACCACCAGCGCATGAGACGTCGTTTACCCTGCCCTGTCCTCTCCCTCCACCCAGCTCTTCAGAGCTGGTTCATCAGAATTGGATCTAGCAATGCAGTGGTGTGGTGTGTGTGTGTGTGTGTGTGTGTGTGTGTGTGTGTGTGTGTGTGTGTGTAGCAGGGGGTCACAGTGCTCACCTTCCTTCCCAACGCCTTACAGCTCCACTTCCAGTTTCTTTCTGTGTTTCGATACCAGTTTAGAGGGCCTCTGAGGAGAGGACCAGACAGTAACACAGGTGAGTTCCCAGGACTTGGCCACTGTTAGCCCACAATGACCCACACTGTCCAGAGACAACTATGTCAGGGATAGTGAGTGCCGCAGGACAGAGTGGGATCCCCAGACACAGGCTGCCTGCCTGTCTATAGCTCCTGCTTCCTCAGTCAGGCCAAATACTGGAACTCTGCTGGTGCCTCTGACAGGATTTGGGGGCAAACAGAGGCTGACCCTACAGGCCATTCTCATCTTCAAGATACAGGCCAGAGGGTGGACCTTGGGGCAGCCCATTCGCACCCAGAAGCCACTGTCAGCTGGAAGGGACACGGTGGATGAGAGATAAAGAGAAGACATGTACATTTGGGTTCGTTCACATGGTTTTTGCTTTTCTGAGGACAGATTGCAGAGCTGTCCCAATTCTTGGAGGAGCTATGGCTGAAAACCAGTTAAAAATCTCCACCTTCTAGAGAAACCAAAATACACAAGAAAGAACAAGCTGGATACCCCACAGGAAGCTACACACCACAGGTAGTGAGCCTCCTGGCACTGGGGGTATTCGATCCCAGACAGGTCACTGTGGTGCTCACAGGGGCTGTGGTGGGAGCACTACCTCCATCCCCCAACAGCTGAGCAGCCCTCCACCCTGTCTGGGGTTTCCTTCCTTTTACCTGAAGCCAGACTTCTTGAACTGCTGTATGTAATACTCTATTTCCTCCTCAGTAGTAATTTTGCTGACCTTGGGATCTTCTGGAGTTCCCACAAGGATTCCCCCTGCAAAAAAGACACCTGTGTCCTCTCACGCTGCGAGCCACTGGTTCTAAAGTTGCAGTTCCCTGCTGATATTGCCCCATCTGAACTTGGAACGAAGGCTTCATGTGCCTTATGTCTGCCCATCTGCCCCCTCTTCATTGAGTTCCTCGGGGCTGGGATCTGCCCTACTGTGGGGTTCTCATTATAGAATGCCCTGTTGTCTTCCAAGGTATGCAGTGTCCTGGAAGTGCCCTTAAAGGTTCCTTGGGGACAAACACATCATTCTTATTCTCCAACCCTAAGATGCAGAGGACACAGTCACTCCAGGTTTTGATGCTAAATGTCAGAGGAGTAAGAGAGCAAACCAGTGCTGGTCCTAGGGGAGCACCCCTCCCACCTGCATATCTACTGATGATCTGCCTCCCTGAACTACCCTGACTGAGTTCTCTGTGGGTAACACCCCAGCCTAGGTCTCTCCAGACAGGCACTCAGAACACAGAATCATCAAACTAGTAAGGGGCTGAGTAGGAAAAGACAGGCAAGGAGGCAGATATCTTTAGAGGAGAAGACCTCTAGAGTCAAATGAATAATGGCTAGGAGTGAAGCAAGCATTTGTGGGCTCAGCGCTGAATGTGGGGGCTTCTCGGAGGAGTGGACTCAGCAGGGTGACCAAGATGGTCCTTATGAGTGGGAACAGTGACCAGGACAGGGCCTCGGGGTGGAGGGGCCAGTGGAGATCTAGGTGGGACCTAGTGCGATCTATTTTGTGGACACTGGTGGCTGGAGCAGCCAACTCTCCTTTCTGGGCAGGTTCCTCACCAGAAAGGTTAGTACTAAACCAAAAGGCCTCCCTACAGTCCCATCATCAGGGGCCTGCCCCAGATACTCTGTGCAAGTCCTCAAAGTGTCTTAGGACTTTAGCACTCAACTCCCTAAGGGGCAGACTAGGGAAACACCATCAACCGCCAGGAGACCTTTGTTGGCATGTTGAAGCTCAGAACAGCAAGGCAAGCTTAGGGCTTCTTCATGGGCAGAAGGGGCAGGACTCCAGTAGCATTAGCCTTCAGGAGATGTGGCCCCACTGTCCCTTCCCTCCCAGGGGTACCTCTTACCCATTTCAGTGGCTTTATTCACAGTGAGGAGACCCTGTGAGAAGAGAAGTTAGAGAGGATGTCATAAGTGAGGCAAAACAAGAAGACTGAGACTCAAATCCCCAATGCAGAAGAGCTCACGTGCATGAGGACCACAAGAGAACTCTTTCCTGTGGGGACATGTGTTAAAATATATAGGGGATTGAAGCTGGAAACCACAGGATAGCACAGAACACTGGACACTGTGTGCTCCATGCATATCCTGTACATGACACCTATGATAATGTTTGACTCATAAATGAGGCACTATCGTGAGATAATCTGAAATGACAGCCAATCCTAAAACAGAATAGTGAATTACAGACACACACCCCCACATCCCCCAACCCCGTTGGCACAGAGCAGACTCACATCAGTGGGATGATGTGAGATTTTTGTTATACTTCTCAGTGTAGCACACAATTTATAACTTAAACTTTGTAGAATTTGCCCTTTGGTATTATTGGATCATGGTGAGACAAGAATAACTGAAATCATAGAAAGTAAAATAGCACACGGGGCTATGTTATATCACAGGCTAAACCTGAAAGGCAGCCAAGGGGTGCTGAAACTCCCATCCACTGCTCCTGCTGCAGCAGCGGGCACTTGAGGATCTGAGTAATGGCTTGGGCTCACCAGCTGTTGAGAGCAAAAGCTCAGACTTACAGAAGGTGGAGGAATTAGAACGAGTAGTGCCCTGTCCTGCCACAGAGAAAAATTTGACAACCCAGGGCTCCTCAGAAGCATCCATGAAAAGGTAAAATGGAAAGGCTTTCCCACATCAGGCCGACAGAACGTTTATTCACTCCAGCTTAGCACTAAGAACAAACTGAAATGCGTCCCTACAATCCTGTCCTCAGAAGCCCGCCTCGGTAGGTACATGAATTTGAATTTACACAGTTCATGTGATCTGGAAACTTCTGTGGTGTGATGCAAAGAAGTGAGCCTGGGTTGGTGCTGCCAACAGAATGTAGAACAAATGATGCTGAAACACCTAAGAGAGAGGCTCCAAAGTCCAAAGTAACAGACTGGTACAGGTTAAATGTCACTAAAGATAAGCTCGCAAACCAAAATTATAAAACACACACACACACACACACACACACACACACACACACACACACACACAAACATGAACACCCATTCATGCACACACACACACGCTTGAGTGTACACATGTACATGCACATACCCATACACCCTATCTCCCACCTCTTACCATCTCATCACTGGCTCAGAAGAAGCTTTTGGAAGTCCAACTCATGTTCTATGCATACACACACACACACACACACACACACACACACACACACACACACATACACATGAGTGTACACACATGTACATTTCACTCACATATATACACATGAGTGCACACACATGTACATGCACACACACACACACTCCATCTCCCACCTCTTACCATATCATCACTGGTTCGGAAGAAGCTTTTGAAAGTCCGACTCATGTTCTTTTCCAGTTCAGCCTCAGCCACTCCCTAAAGCAGTCAAGAGGCAAAGTTAAAGATCCTGTCAGGATGCCCTGGAAACTGTAGCGCTCTCTACCACCTGACCAATGGCCTTAGCTTATGCTCCATCTAGCCCGTTTAACATTTTGTTAGAATTGCATTCCTTGAATGTGATATGTTTGCTAGGAAAGGGTTAAAATAGAATATAAGATGCTAACGGGGTGCTTCTGGGGAGGTGGGCCTATGGATAATGCCCAGATCTCTAGAATGAGGTATGACTTGCAGTAATCAAAGAGGCTGATATAGGTTTAAGGTGGTGGCCAGACTCTGAGGATGTAAGTAGTGAGCTCTGTTCCTAGCTTCTTTTATTTTATTTTATTTTATTTTATTTTATTTTTAAAGATTTATTATGTATACAGCGTTCCACCTTCATGTACACGTGCAGGCCAGGAGAGGGCATCAGATCTCATTACAGATGGTTGTGAGCCCCCATGTGGTTGCTGGGAATTGAACTCAGGACCTCTGGAAGAGCAGCCAGTGCTCTTAACCGCTGAGCCACCTCTCCAGTCCCCCAGCTTCCTTTAATGCTTCTCAATTGACTGTAGTAGCTTCAACCATCTTCAATTTAGTCCTAAATTGCTACAGACTTTTAGAATGCTATCAGGGCTATCTTCCTAAGGACAGAACATCATCGAATTTCCTTTGTTAGGATCTGGGACACATGTCCTTGGTGGTGCTAAATTACCAGGTTCTTCTGTCTCGGGAGAGTGTTATTACAGATAATTGCTTATCTATTACAGGTTACGACAAGTTCTCAAACTCCTTGTGGCCTGATGCCAGGCTGCAGGAATGAGGAGCAGTAGGTAGAAGGGACACAGAGGTACATTTCTCCCAACGTCTCTTCTACTTACTTCTCCTCTGAATCAGCCTTTAAACTTCACACACATGACTAGGAGCTTGTTTATGGCAAAACAGAGATGCCCCTGCGATATGGAGGAGGGGTTGTCCATTGCAAATATAGTCAAATATCAAAAATATTATGTCTGGTGTTTCTTGGCAAGTGTTCATGTTCACTAACTCACCTTGTAAATACTGTTTAATTCTGTGATGTGCTAAAGACTTCAGGGGGGAGTCGGGCAGGCGGCAAAAACCTCATGATTAAACAGCAAGGCTCACAAAGCAAGTGACAGTTGACCCCATTTGCCTAAAAGGCAACAGCTTGTTTTTACTGAGGGAGAGAACACTGGAGCTGGACTATGAGTAGGACTTGGCTGTGCAGATGGAGGAAGGGTATTCTGGCTTGAGGAAAGAGCTGGGATGCACAGCCTTGCTGGCCTAGAGGATGAGTGCCAGGGTGCATTTTGAATGTGAAATGCCTCTCCCACAGGAGGGTTAGAGAGACAGCTCAGTTGCTAAATACTTGTACTACAACAATGGGGGCCAGAGTTTGATGTCTAGTACCCATGTGAAGAAGTTGAATGAAGTAGCACACTTTTGCAAGCCCAGTTATCACAGGGTGGAAGCAGGTAGATCTCTAGAACTTGATGCTAGTCAGCCTGATCTAGGCAAACAATCCCCAGGGGAATGGGATGACAGGGGGCTCCAAACGAAACAGCTGGGTATATATACTTAGGGTAACTGTGGTGGTTTGAATATGCATCGCTCAGGGAATGGCACTGTTTGGAGGTGTGGCCTTGTTGGAGGAGGTGTGTCACTGTGGACATGCAGTTTAAGACCCTCATCCTAGCTGTCTGCAAACCAGTATTCTATTAGCAGCCTTCAGATGAAGATGTAGAACTCTCAGCTCCTCCTGCACCAGGCCTGCCTGGATGCTGCCATGCTCCCACCTTGATGATAATGGACTGAACCTCTGAACCTGTAAGCCAGCCCCAATTAAATGTTGTCCTTTATAAGAGTTGCCTTGGTCATAGCATCTGTTCACAGCAGTAAAACCCTAACTAAGATATTAGCCTTCAGAAATTCTAGAATATCTTGGAATTGCCACAGAACTGGGTAGTATGCATTACCTTTTGTGGGCAAGAGACTGTAACTTTTGCTAAATCCTCAATAATTCATTGGAGACTTGATTACGGGTCTTGTTGCTCCAGACTTGGCTTTGGGAGCATCTCCTCACCTGGGAGATGCTTAGAATGCAGGTCCTTAGCAACGCCACAGAGCCAGGCTTCACATTACCCACATCCTCCAGTGGACCCACATCCTAGGCACATCTGATAGTCCCTGCCCAGTGGAGAGGGTCACCTCGCATACACTAGCCACCCTTTCCTCCATATACTCATGAGCTTCAGCCAAACATGAAGTCTAGAGTTGATGGAGAACAGAAGCCAAAGGTCTGTCTGGGCTCAGAGGCAGAGAGAGCACTAGCCCAGAACAGGGCACTCCTATGCTGGTACATGATAAAAGAGGTAAACTTCCCACCAGGTACACAGGGGCACACCAAAAAATCAACCAAACCAACCAACCAACCAACCAACCAAACAAACAAACAAACAAACAAACAAACAAGATTTTGAAAGCCTGGCCGGAGTCAACATCTCTCTCATTTTCCTTCTTATTTCCACTCCTACCTGCCCTCTTTTCCATCCATTGAGCCTTTTCGGAACACCTACTAATACCTCGCTTTGTCAGTGGGGAGAAAAAAATAAGGATGAAGCAAGGTGTGTGTCAGGTTGGGGAGCATCCTGAGGCAGGATGAGACCAAGAAAATGAAGGGACAAGAAAGAGAAAAGAGAGCCTCACTCCCAGCCCT